>NC_072768.1:9145263-9489329 GCF_022539595.1 Amphiprion ocellaris
GTCATATATTGGCAGGGCATCACCATTCTCATCAATGAGACTTGATCACCGAATGATGTGGTGAAGTTGACCATTTCCAAATAATAAACAAGCTATCAACATAAGGAACAGAGGGAAACCAAAGTGACACATAAAAAATTTCTACTCTCAGTACCCACAATTCCACACAATATTCAACAATCAAACCACATACTATACCAAAGAACATACGAAAACATAAATTTCCACATCAATAATAATACAGCAATTGCCCTTCCTAACATATAATACTAATCCACCACTTTCACAAAGCAATGGGGATTTTTTTTTTTTAAAGCACATAGCAATTTCTTGGCACATTTTACAGTGAACGTTATAGCTTTGTATTTAAACTGACAGGCTAAATGCTACTTTGGAAGAAATGATAGGGCACCGAATCAGGTAAAAAAAAAAAAAAAAAAAGCAGAGTGCAAACTGATATCACACCTGCCAGGGCTCCATTGTTTGTAAAGTGGTACAGCTGTTTCCACTGAAAGGCCCTCTCCCTGGTGTGCACTGCAGCATGTCATCAAGGGCGTATGCCAAGCATACACAGCCTTGTACACATTGTACTCAGCCCTGAGGTTGGAAAGATCCAAGAACTCTGTCCCCTCACTCTCCAGATCTTCTTCTCCATGCATATTGCTCCCCCACTTTCCACCCAACCTGCTGGAGAGGAGGGAATCTGCACTGAAATGTGTGTTCCCAAAACTGGTTAACCTGAAATATATGAAAAACTGCATGTTATAAATGACAGCTTCTTATTTTTCCTAATACCAGATTTGCAGGGTTAAACTCTCACCATGTTGTTCCCATAGCTGTTGCTGTGGTTGTGCAGATTGGGATGTATTTGTAACAGGAACTTCCTGAGTCCTGGGATCTCTCCTCGACGGATGGCGATGCCCAATGTGCCACCCAAGTACGGCATGAGCTGAGGGGTCTGGAGCACAGGAGCTGCTGTCCAGCTTCACTGGCCATCCACTGCAGGCCTGTTACATTCTGCCTCACCACCTGTGCAACATATGTGCAAATACTTACATTGATTTCTTCCTACCGCTAAAGTTCTCCTCTGAATTATAATGTTCATATGGCTGATGTTTATTCATGCAATGCATGTTTTAGACAGTAAAGAGATACATAGCTTTAAAACTAGGGATCAGTACAATTACTCTGAGGATTTTCACATGAAAATCCTATTAGTGGATTGCTATTTGTTGAGATTACAGGCTTACATGTGTGACACTGTTAGATACATCTTTTGATATGACAAATAAAACACAAATTTGTAGAAATATATGAAGTCATAATGAAATTATATTTCAAGACCAACCTCCTTCATGAGATTAATCATGTGACCTTCATGTGCAAACACAATGACTACATGAGCTGTGGATTTCTTCATCACATCCACAATCCTCCTCAGTTCAGCTGGGTCATTGCCCCAAGGCAAAACTTCTAAATAAGCCAGACACCCTTCACCAGACAGACTCAGGTCAGATTGGAAGGATCGGGCAGCATGGAGTCCATAATCATCACCACTGACCAGCAGACCTGCCCAAGTCCAGCCAAAGTGGTTTAGAATCTGAATCATAGCACGAACCTGAATGAATACAGATTGAAGAGATGAACGTGCAGATTAGAATCATTTTTCAGTGGGAAATGTGGTTAACAGGTTCTACAGCCATGTTTAATCATTGCTTTTCCGTGCGTTTTCTAAGCTCATGCAATGAAAAGAAAAGTGAATGTAACTGGTGTTATACAAATTCTAATTTGAAACAGGAAAAATGTTTCTTTTTGCATCTTAACTTTACTGACATATTTTTACCTGAAAAGCATCACTTGGGATTGTCCTAAAGAAGGACGGAAACTTTTGCCGGTTGCTCAGGCAGGAACATGTGGAAAAATAGCTCACCTGTGAAAGACACAGACTACATACCTAAAACATTCCAAGTCTTTGCTGTTGCTTCCAGCTTTGTTAGAGTTGACTGCTTGTGTCTACATTACATTAGATATGTATATAATCAGATTGATCCAAGTCAACTATAAGAAGAAGAACTTAGCCATAGGTACTCTGTACAAACCTAAGAGCGAGCAGAGATGGCAATAGAGACGTTAGAGAAGAATCACCCACAAGTTCCTAGTGACTGAGGCTTGCCTGGCACACGTCTTATCTATAATTAAGTTGCTCTTCTTGACGCACTGCGTAATTTAATGCTCCTCGAAATCCAACTCCAAGTTTGTTACAGTATCGTAACAGACGGTAGTCCCAAGTGCGACATATGTAGCATTGGTGTGGTCTTTGATCTCCTCAATACAAAGGCCATGGTCTGCCTGCCTAGATCCTATAACAGCAAAACTAATGCAAAAAAGACATGACACATGCAAATAGTCAGAAATTGCAAAATTAAAATTGTGTAAGCATAAGAGACCAGCTGGAGACAGCTGAACAATCAAGGTGCAAATCCAACAGAAAAAAATCAGGACGACTGAGCATAAATGCTGAAAATTGCATAAATGACAAAAGTGTCATTATCAAATATACATTCTAGTATTTGAATTGGCGCTAACTTTCCAGTTTCTAGTCTTTGCTGTTTCCTCAACAGACTCACCCATGGCAGGTAGGCTGTTGTGGCTCTGAGGTAAAGGACTGGTCAGGAAAGGCAGAGAAAAAGTGGATTTCAAACAGTCCACCAAGAACTACATCTCCAGCCTTGTGCATCCCATTCAAATCAAACCGCCCCTGTAACCGACAGGAGGACGATGTAGTAGAAGAAAAGCAGGAATACAACAACATTAGCAAATGCAAGCTGGTGTGGAAAAACGGCCACATGACTTTACTTGAGTGAACCCAGTCATTACATTTCTTGCTTTGTCACCCTCTTTTATTCACTAGCATTATTGTTTAATCTCTCACGCCACCCACCAGGGCAGCAGAGGAAGTAGGGGCAGGGCCTAAAATAGGCTTCATTTGAGACTGGCGTTGTATTAAGGAAGAGATTAAAGGTAAATAACATCTCACCAAAGCAATGCAGCAACTTGTTAATTGGTTGTATGAAACAGATTTTCTTCCGAAATAGCGCTGTGATGTTTTTAAACGTCAACAAGACAAATGTGTATGTATATTGTGCAACAGAAGGCCAATTCATATTAAATATATTTCCAAATGTGTGTGTAGAATGTGCGTTCAATTAAACCACCGTCAGATCACCAAATCCACAGTGAGTATGTGGAGTTCACCATCACAGATTTCCAGGGTTAAATTAAATGTCCACTAGATGGTAGCAGCTTCTAAAGACTGCTGGTGATTGCACTATTTGTTTGATTGATAATCTGATGTATCTTCCTCACATCCATATGTAACCAAGTTAGGACTGGTGAGGGTCTTCTAGTTTCTTCAACACGGAACCGAAAATGCCACCTAGGGAATTTCACCCTAAGAATGTTCACAATCCTGCCTCTCAACAGAGGGTTTCCCCTACTAAACACAGGTACGTGAACAAATGAATACAGAGGCGCGTACAGAGAAACAAATACAATTTTTTATTCTGGTACAAAAATATGTTCAGCACACAACACACACTAATGGTAATATAAATGCAGTTACTAAAACTGGAAGTCACACAGGCCCTATGCAGCCATGGAGGGAAGAAACCTGACTACTGAGCCAGAGAACCAGCCACGACAACCTGAGGATAAACAACACATACGGGAGAAAATGAAACTAAAACTCGAACCAAGCAAACTGAAAGAGAACTAGGCAAAACGACTACAAACTAAAAAAAAACAAAAACAAACGACATAAACACGCGGAAAGACAAGGCAACAAAGGCAAAACTGTAATGAAACAAAGAAATGTTTAACCACAATCAAGCAACACAACCATAACAATAAGCATAAACAAACATTTTGGTTACCTCGCTGTCCGACCCTACACGCGCATGACGCCGCCGATAAGCGGGACACCGTCAACAGACTCTGCACTGCAGCCACAGAACACTGGTCTTAAAAGAAGAAACAATATTAATACAAAATCTAAAGCTTACCAGTGTTTCGCGTGCTGCACAGCGCATACCTGTCCAAGAGTATTCAGGAGTATGCTGGACCTGTCCGTCAATCAATTTGAACCCCCTGCTGCAATGGCCAAATCAATCATTAGTTCCCCCACAGCTGTATTGCATGATGGCTAATCAGCCGGTCACACATAGAAACCTGTCAGCTACCAGTTTGTCCAATTTGCGATGTATGAGTGTTTGGCAATTATGGATATGCCTGTCAGCACACACAAAGGTACGCTGAAGAAATGAGGCACAATTCATACGAGAAAATCATACAGAATGTTACCTAATTTTTCCTGAGTGTGAGCAAACACACAAACTCCCTGAGCGTCCCTTGGACCACTGTGAGCAACATCACGTGTGCACTGTGGTCACACCAGCATCACATCCATTCAAGTTACATGGTTCATTAAAAGAATCAAATTACAGCATTTACATTTCTGTTAAAACACTTTGTCAACAGGAGCCAGTTGAAGGCTGCAGTGATTTTAGTGACACTACAATGTATAAGAGTGAAGTTATTGAATATTTGTCTCTCTTTAACTGTTGCAGCGGTTTTGCAAATTGCAGACGGACCCTGTTCACTCCATAGACACCAATGTATTCCTGTAGCTTGAAAGACAGCTACTTTTGATAAAACTGGGCTTGTAGCACATCGTCTGCCTTGCAACAATGGGAAAGAGGGCACCGTTTATGTTTTGACAACCTATTATCTAATGAGTTATTGATGCTGGAAGTCGAATCTGTGAATATCTTTCCAACTTTACTGAACTTGGGGCCACTACCACCTAAGGAGTGATATATTTAATTTTGAAAAAAGCATTTAGCCATACTTAAAGCTTTAAGTGCTTTATTAACACGGAACTAAAAATTTTGTATTTTTTTATTATCACAGGTTCTGTCTGAAAAGAGGTGGCATCATTTTAAACAGTGAAATCAAACTAATAAAATGTAATGACCAACCAGTGAGCAATACTGGATTCTGCAAAAACATAAACAACTTTTTAAAAAAAATCTAAATCTTATCTTAACACAGTTAATGTATTAACTTATTTTTGTGTGTATGCATGTATTTATTGATTTATTTAGTACTGTTAACATAGAGTTCTGAGTGAATTTTTCTTAAGATAGGCAAAGGTCATTTATTGATTACATATAGGCTATTAAATGTTTATCAAAAACTAAAAAGCATTTTTAAAAAAACAACGTAGGCATTTATTGAGTCACTAAAATACTGTAGAGTACAGACCACATCAGCATGATTATAAGCATCCTCTGGTAAATTAACAACCAGATACTGATGTCTCTCACCATATGGACTTCAGGAGATGACTGGGGGATGATAAACTGTGACCTACTGGTTGGGTTCTCTCTGTTCTCATGTTTCTTACATGTTTGTCCCCTGACAGCCGGGTCATAATGTTTTTTGAGCAACACACCATACTATAACGTTTTTACAATGATGGTTCTACTATGGAACCAGTTTAACATGTTCAGGTGTTCTTTGTGTGAAAACTCAGAGATTTCAGGTATCAGAAGGTGGTTTTCAACTTTCTTTATTAACTTTCTGCTTCGACTTTAAATTAAATTTCCTTCACTAACCCAGCCCTCTGGACTTCCAGGAAGCTGTGTTCCTATTGGCTGTCCAGGTGGCTGATTGGTGTTATCAGGAACACCTGAGCAGCTCAGTGTCTTCCTGCTTTATTTAGCTGCAGACAAACATTTCCTCTGCTTCACTTCACCACAGAACCGGGTTTGGTTCCTTGCTTTAGTTTGTTCTTTAGGCGTTGGCTTGCAGCTTCCAGCAGTAAAATAGACTTTAATGTGTTTCTTGGTGTGTTTTAGGGCTTTGTACTGGATAGTTGTCTTGGTAAATGAGGTTCTTTAGCCACAGTAAGCACATGGTGCTAAGGTGTGCAGTGATTAGTGGATTTGGTACAGCTGAGTTGTGTCTTTATCTTGGCTGTAGTGAGTCTTTAGAGGTTTTTGGTCAGACACATTCTGTATTCTTGGTTGTGAACCAAGGTTGGTTGTCCAGAAGGTAAGAGTTCCTGTCCTGATTCTCTGTTCTCAGAGGTTCTCTGGTAGGCTGCAGGAGACTTTAGCGTTTGGGTTGTGCTAGTTTGGTTTTTGTATGGTTTCATTTGGACGACTATCTTGAGGCCCCTCCATGTGGTTTAGTGAGGTTTTCTGGAACAGTTCTACAAAGCAACCTGCAGCAGAAGAGACTTTGAGAGTTTTTAGGAAGTTCTGGTGACCAGACTTTAGAGCAGCAGAAACATTTGTCAGCAGTTTGAGCAGGAGAAGGTGAGCTTCAGAGTAGAAATGAGACAGAAACCTTCTTGACCCGTGTGGTGAGGTCCTGTACCAGGAGTTTGAGCAGGTTGTGAAGAATCTGTAGTTCTTTGGTCTGAAAGCACAAGAAGAGTCGACTCATTAAAGGAGAAAACAGGAGATATTGTTGGTTCTTCTGTCGCTCTGCAGTTTCCTTAGACTGAATATCAAGTTTATATTTCAAATGATTTACCAAGTGAGCCCAAGAAGACTTCAATAAAATCCCTCTATCCCCTGGACACAACATATTTTATTACCATGTTAAATCTTTTTTTTTTTTTTAATGTTTTTGAGTTTTAATCATAGTTTTAGCATAGTTTTTTTCTCTTTGCTTGTTTAGTTTTGTCATCTGTGTAAAAGGTGCTAAACAAATAAAGTTGAATTGATAAACTGAATAATTGACTAACTCATGATTGTGACAACAGAAGTATTTTCATTGTGATTTAAGGGTTTATTTCATTTTTGAGGTTGGGGTTAAAATCTTGACAGAAAAAGAAGATTAAAGAAATAAACTACATTAAAAAAGCAATTAAATCAAAGGCAAAAAAATTAATACAATAAAACCTTTAAAAAGTTTTATTATTAAAAAGATTTAAGAAATTTAAGATGTAATTTTCTAATTAAACATTTAATTTCTTAATTAAATGTTTTGTCTTTTTAAAGGTTTAATAATCTAATTAAATGTTTTGCATTTTTTAAAATGTTTAATATTCTTCTTGTTGAATTGTATTTTTTAAATGTTTAATTATGGAAAATATTTTATCTGTAATTTTTAATATTTGTATTATAAATATTTGGTTTAATTTCATAATGACATGTATTGTATCTTGTTAAATTATCTCATTCAATATTTTGTCTATTTAATATCATTTAATTGTATTTAATGTTTAACTATATTAAACAGACAAAATATTGAATGAGATAATTTAACAAGATACAATACATGTCATTATGAAATTAAACCAAATTTTTAAAATACAAATATTAAAAATTACAGATAAAATATTTTCCATAATTAAACATTTAAAAAATACAATTCAACAAGAAGAATATTAAACATTTTAAAAAAAATGCAAAACATTTAATTAGATTATTAAACCTTTAAAAAGACAAAACATTTAATTAAAAAATTAAATGTTTAATTAGAAAATTATATCTTCAAGACAATAAAACTTCAAATAGGAATTACACAGAAAATACAATGAAGCATTTAAGAAGAAAATTAAACATTAAAAGGTGGTAAAACATTTAAAAAGAAAAACCTTAAAGATTTAATCGAAACATTAAATATTGGGAAAGAAAAAGAAACTCAAGCAAGCCGATAAAACTTTTGAAAAAACAATTAAACATTAAAAAGACAAAACATTTGGAAATCAAATCAGACATTAGAAAAGAATAAAAGGTGAGAAAAGAGCAAAACTAAACGTTTAAGAAGAATCAAACTAAAGACAAAACATTTGAAAAGACACCAGTTAGACTTTAGAAGATCAAATTCAACAGAAGAGACAATAAAACGATCAAAAAGAGCAAAAACAGATAAAGGGCTTAAAGTGTTTTCCAGTCTGAAATGAAAACATCAAGTTGTTTCTTCAAACATTTCCTCTTTCTATGTTCTTGGTTTGATTGTGGACAGATTTACTACGAACTCATTTCAGAAAACTGCTTTCCAGATAAAGTCTACTAGTAGTTGAAGGCATTGATCAAACTAATGTTACCTTCTGATCTCCACAAACTTTACTGTTCAGTGAAGAGAATCAAAGTTTGTTGAGGATTTCTAAAAAACCCACAGGTGAAGGTCTGAGAAGAACTCAGATGGATGGTCTAAATGTGAAATCAAGACTCATCATCAGAAGTTTTAAGGCTTCTGTTAACCAGAAAGTTCAAACTAACAGAGAAGTACTGAGAAACTTTTAAAATTTCAGTCCTCAGACTGTCTGAAGGTTCAAACTAACAGAGAACTACTCAAGAACTTCTAAGATTTCAGTCCTCAGACTGTCGAAAGGTTCAAACTAACAGAGAATTACTCAGGGACTTAGAAGATATCAGTCCTTTGACTGTCTGAAAGCTCAGGTCCTGAGGACTCGGGAGGTGTGGAGGCTTGGAAAGTCTTGGAACTGAGGGTTCAACCCTCCAGCACAAAGGCTGAAGTCCAACCTCCTGAGAAAAACGGTCGAGTCGAGACCCGAGTTAAAAAAAAACTCGAAAATGGCAAAAAATAGATGATAAATGCGCAAAAAAAAGAAGAATTAGTATCTGAGCGAGTAGCTCAGGAGGATAAGAAGAGGACTACCAAGTGGAAGGTCGCAGGTTCAAGACCCACCACTGGCATTTTTCTTTGTTTGTCTTTGTCAGAATTTTGATAAAACTTAAGAAGTGTCTGGTCTTGAACCAGCGACCTGCAGCTCCATAGGCAAATCCTTAACTCACTGAGCTACAGATCAGATGAAAAGAAATAAATTCGTCGTCCCTTTGGCATCGTAGTTCCTCAAGTGACCACATGGGCAGAGCCAAGGCGGAGTCTGGGTGGAGTCAGGGCGGGGAGGAGGCGGGGAGATGGGTGGCGGCCTCCCCCCTCTACTCCCCCGCCTCTCCCCACCGCCCACCACACCTTCCCCCGCCCGACGAGTTCTTCGAGTCTCCACGAGTTCTTCGAGTCTCCATGGGTTTTCCCGAGTTTCTGGAGTTTCCACGAGGTCGGAGGCAGAACAAGTTGTCATGAAGAGGTGTTGAAGTCGGTCAGGATGGACTGACTTTTTACAGCGACTAGAAGGAAGACGACTAGAAGAGCAGGTCTTTAACCACCATCCATAAAATCCTTGGAGTCGGCCCCAGATAAATGAAGGGAGGTCAACTTTTATCAACCTCCATCCAGATGTTCAACTTGATATCTTTACTTTGACATTTTTAAAACCACAAACCTTTAGTATCACACTTTATTATCCTTTATTAGGACTTTAATGGAATCCACCTGCAGATTTAGTTTTTGTTGACAAACTTTATTCTTGTCATCGTGGGACTGCAGTATTTAAAACTGTTCCTTCTATTTGACCTCATGTTTATTAGTTTTAGTGGAGAAAGTTTGAATTGTCAATTAGTCTCTTAAAAACTAAATAATAAATTGGATTAGTCAAGAGGTTTAAATTTCATATTTTGTCATATTTTAAATATGACAAAAAAATATAAAAATAAAGCATCTTGAGACAATTGGACCTGTAATTGGCATTATATGAATAAAATTGAATTAAAATTGTATGTATCTTGTAATGTTGGAGTAATTCAGCCATATATGTTAGAAAACACATTTTCTTTGTCCACTAATCTGCTGATTGTTTTCTCCACTAATTCATTTCTTCTTGTGGTTTATAAAATGTCAAGCCCAAATATATTCAGTTTACGGTCATAAAAACCAAAAAGATTTACATTCATGATGCAGGAATCAGACAGTTTTTCACTTTTTATCTTAGTTTAGTCAGAAAGATAGTTGATAATGTGTGAATTGTTGTGAGCCGTAGAAGGTTTTAATCTCTGGGGCCGAGTGTCAAAAAACATTTAGAAACCAATATCAACAAAACACTCAACAAAGATTTGAACATCATTAAAGGGAAATCCAACTTTTGCATGACAATGTCAAATTAAAGGACATTTATTTCCAACGTAAATGTGTGATATTCATCCTCTGGAGCTTTCTCTTCACATTGTCTTCCACCTGGACTGGTTTGGTCGGGAGCATGTGCAACATGAAAAACTGCACTTTAACATCAATGAATGACACTGAAGTTTAATCTCTACATAAATGAGACTGAGTCTGGATGTGCTGCTCTTTCATTAACTCCTAAGTTTAGGGAAAGTTCAAACAAAAGAGGACAGTTCAGATAAGACTTGAGAATGAGCTTATTTTGAACAAACATCTCAGACTTTCTGAGCTTCAGCACCTCTAGCAAGATAATTTAACAACAAGCAACTCAAGAGATCCAGAAGTTGGCGAGAGTTAGCTTTAGCTGAGCCAAAGAACATGTGGGATGCTAACCTAGCAAACATTTCAGACTTTCCTCTGTGAATTCTGAGAAATAATTTACTATTTAATGACAGAGCATCATATCTTAACTCAGTCTCATGAAAACAGACTCTAATTCAGTGTCATCCATCCATATTAAAGTGCAGTTACCCAAAATGTTTGTTGCATGAGCTCCAACAAAACCTGTCCAGGTAGAAGGCCACTTTGACAAACAGGAAGTGAAAGATTCCAAGCAGATTTATAGAAGGGGGAACCAGACTGTACTAAGTGTCGTCGAGTATAGAGGGGTGTTTTGTGGGTTTTTAAGGCTGATAATGATTATTAGTGAGACATTTGGAGTAGATATTCATTTGCAGTAAATGAAAGTTTAAAATCTTGGAGTTACACTTAGAAGAACACAAACTCTAACAGAAAGCTTTGTTGATACGTTTTTGTTTTGATTACAGATGTTAAGTTAAAGGAGTTTTATTCGTGACGTATAACCAATCAAATCACTCCAGAAGACAGAACGACCACAGGTAGATAAAGGTTCAGAGCCAAAGTAGCGCCATTTTTAAAAGTATTTATTACCGTAAAGCAGTAAAAAATAAAATACTGATAATCAGTAAATCAGTCAGCCCACAATTACTACAATTCTACAATGTATGTCTCTTTCCATTGACTTGTTATTTGTACAATATATGATGTATATGATGGCATTTTTTCATACCAAAGGCTATACTATGATGTTTTCTAAGAGACATACGATGCTACCCTGTTCTGGCCCTGGACCACTGCACTCCTCCTCTGTTGTTTTCTGGATTGTACTCAGCTGCATGCCTTCGTCCACCCGGCCTCCGTTGACTCGTCCCGCCTGCCGTCTCTGGAGCTGAAGCTGGATTGGAACAGACCAAAGTACAGTCCAATCACGATGCCAGCTGCCTCTCAAAAGGCTCCTTCATCTGGCAGGTGGCAGCACTTCTTCTGAGGGGAAGCTGAGCTGGCCCAGCAGAACTTTGGAGATGTGTTCCAGTGGTTGGTGGATGTGTAGGGAGATAGAGAGGGACCTTTGAATTGTTCAGAAAGGAAAACAGGGAACCCATTGGTAGTTTTAGTTTAGGGTGCTACTGCGGTGTGTTTTTGGGTTTTAAGAGGTGAAGAGGAAGAGTTTTTTTTTCGTATTGATTATCTTTTACTTTGTTCCTGGTTGGAATGCCCATCAATGTAAACATGAAGTTCACTTTTAGTTCTGTTGATTTATTTTTATTTTACTAACACCCATTTGTTTTTAACCCCCTCACATGTTGTGTTGTTGTAAACTTACTCTTTCAAATAAATTCTCGTCTCACCCTCTGAAAACCAGCGTTTGGACTGTTTTTGTGTTGCTCCTCACCTACTGACAGCTGTGGACTAAAGGCTATACTGTGACGTTTTTAGAGCGACATGCTATACTATGATGTTTGTTGGGCGACACGCTATACTATAGGCTTTTTTTAATTGACATATTATTGTGACTTTTTTGTTTTAGTTTTTTTTTTTGCTTTTTTTAGCAACATAAGAATTCGAACAGTTTTAAAAGTTACTATACTTTTACTTGTGCAATGAAATTATTATTCTATGTCATTTTTTAGATGACATATTATACTCTGATGTTTTCTTGAATTACATACAATTTTGACAATATACTGCACTATGACATTTTTTGAACCACATATCATACATGACAATTTTAGGCAACATCCTATCATTTTGCGCTTTTTGAACCACATAATAATCTATGTTTTGTTTTTTTTTCTTGCCAACATGCTGTACTATGATCTACAGGCCATACTATGTTATTCTTGAGTAAAGCATACTATACTTTGACATTTTCTGAACTACATCCTATACTATGGCGTTATACACAGAGTGCTTTGGTTACATGTTGATTTATAATCTAGATTTTTTTCTGTTTTGTTTTTTGACAGGATTACCACAGACCTGATCGTGAACACCGTTGACACCCACCTGAGGGAGATGCTGTCTAAGATCTCAAGGCTGCTTGGTTGTGGTCTTTCTGGCACATACTCTTCCAAGATGAGCCGGGAAGTTTAACACTGATGGAATGACACCAGGTCTAAGCCGACAAACTTCCAATTCCTCCTCAACCCATAGTCTCTGGGAAACCTACATGGAGTAAGAAAAGTAGACAGAGAAGTAATTAAGTCTGTACACAACATATTAAAAAGAAATCATGCTAATAAATTAAGTACAAAGAACCAAATTCGCCAATATACTGGAGACCAGAGCTATTTAATTTGATGAGTATAACCTTGTTTAGTAACATTTCAATTATTTGAGAGCAGTCCTAAAGAACTGCCTGTAATCCCAATCATAAAATGGGTTTGGAGGAAGAACATAGATGGTAATCTGGATATACATGAGTTAGGCTTTATAACTACTATTGGTAGTATTGGTGGTAGTAATAGCAATGTGACTACTACTAGTAGTAGTGGTAGTACACTAACTACTGCTGCTGATACTGGCACTGCTACTACAACTTGTAATACTATTACAAATGCTGATACTACTTCTATGACTCTAATAGCTATTTTATACTACTGCTGCTTGTACTTTTAGTATTACTACTACTGCTTGTACAACTATACTACAGCTACTATTAATCATCTGGTATTTGGTTGTCAAGCCGCTAGCTCGCCTTAGTGTTTTGCTAGTGGCTAACTAGTTAGCTCTCATAGACTGGAAGCTCTCAACAAGATTTCATAATGAAAAAAGAGCCAAAAACTATTCTTACCTATGAAAAGTCATTCCAAGTTTCCTTGTCTCAATCGTACGACGTAGTGTGTAATTGTATGCAGCACAGTGAGCCGGCATACATGTTGTTTCCGTTTTCACGCCGTCTACATCAACGTAATGCACTGAAACTTTGCCCCCACTAGCTTAGCCTCGCCGTAGCACGCAGCTCAAAGGGACGTGTCCTATCTATTCATTCATATCTATGAGAACAATGGTGGCTGCACATAAGGACGCCTGACGTTGATTAGCTGCGTAAATACCATTATATACAGTCTATGGTAAATACATATGTGAATCGCATCATTGGCTGCAGCAGCCAGTCACCGGTCACTCACTGACTCACACTGAAAAATAGCACAGAATGAATTGTTACATGTTTATTTTATTTACAATTTAGGTTGGATTTTTTTTTTTGTGCGCAGCGCAGATTTTCTGTGCAGAGACCGTGTCAGCAGTGCGCAATTGTGCACGCGTGCAGTTTAGAGGGAACAGTGGCTGTGGTGAGGAAGAGCTCTCTTTGGCTCTTCATGGACTGGTGTAGAACCTTCAGCCTCATCGTCCCTGCAGATGGTTGCAGAAACCACAGCATCTCTGGGACCTGAACGAGGACTCAGCCTGGAAGGCGCTGTTGAAAGTGCGTATGCAGGAATCTCTGGTTCCTCTAGTTCGTCTGGTTCTTCTTCAGGTGGGGTGGTGATCTTGATGTTCTGATGTTCTCCAGAATGTTTTGGTGGAACCGACCTGGGAGACCCCGGAACACTTCCAGGTAGAGGGCATTTGTCATCAGCTTTGGTGCTTCCGACCACAGACTGAGCAGACTCAGTCTGTTCCAGATCCACGAGGAACTCTGGATCCTTCTTCTTGGAGGTGATCTTCAGTTCTGAAGCCATTTTCTCAAACTGCCTTTTGGCAGTCTGGAAAAAGTGACAGCACTGGGGAACTTTTCTTCTGGCAACATTTTCAGAAGATGCAGCAAGATAGTTCCTGACCTGACTGACGACCAGGCCCGTGCTGAAATGAGCCCTGAGGGGTTTCACCACCGGCAGGATGTCCTCTCTGGAGAGATGGATGATCTGACCCTCTGGAGGTTCAGGCCAGTCCAGTGGAGCCAGATCTCCATAGGGTGTTTTCTCTGATTCAGCCGGTATCGGTTCTGGTTTGTCCACCGCCACTAAAGGCTGTTTGGTAGGAGTCAGCTTACTATTATCGCCTTCTATATGCTTGAGACTGCCTGTAACTGCAGCAACAGATTTTCTGCATATTGATTTTATCTTTGCATGGAATTTCAGTGAACAAGCAATTCAGGGAAGAGAGGCTCCAACACAAATTTATTTAAATAACTTTCAGACAACCCTAGTAATGAAAACATCTATTGCAACTACATACAATACATGATAGTAAAGGGAATGTACAAAAATATGTCATTTTGTCAGCCAAACATAATACATGATTATAATTATAGAAAAACAGATTAGTAATAAGACTAAAATGAGCATGCTGTATCTCCTGTACATGTCATATAAATATTTACAGTCATTCAAAGTGAATGCAATGTCAATACCACAAGTAAATTCCTTTTTAAAAATATATTTTGTTTAGATGTTTTCCTAGTTTCATTACTTCAGTATCTTTGATTATCATGAAATAATTACCTCTCTAGACTGGATGATTTATTTATACCATCAAGAAAAAAATGGCAGTCAAAGCTGTTCAAAACATCAGTTATGTTACAGTCCTTCACCTGGTCAGGTATACTGCAGCTTGAGTAGCTTTACCATAGTAATTCAGTCATTTAGTCTTTGATGTCATAGTTTCATCCAAAGCATTTGAAGCATTATACTTTTGGAATCTTCTGTAAATCAGGATAAAAAATAAAATCCCTGAACAAGATGTTTTTTCCTCAAACAACTGCAATTATCTTATAAACTGTGGTTGGCAGATTTTTTTAAAAAAGCCATACCTACAGTGCCATGCTACTTCCAATTGCTTGCCATGCATTTTTAATTCTTGGACTTTATATTCCTTGCTGGTGTTTCATGCTCAGAGTTAAACTTTGTGTGCTCATCTGACACTGTAGTTTCACAGTTCTTTGTCACATCAGCTTCATCATTAAAGCAGAGAATATACACAGCTAACCCTTAATGGTTTTCTTTTCATCCCTTCCCTCACTGCTTTGCTGTCCTCGCTGCTCTCCCTCGCACATGTTTGTCTCTCTCTTCTCCCCTCTCTCTGTGGTGTCTCCTGTTCCTGCTCTTCTTCATTTCCTGGATGTGCTTCCATTTGCCAACTCCTCCTAAGCCTCGTCCTCGCACCCTCGACGAGCGCTTATCCAGCCACAGCGAGTCGCAGTACTCTTCCAGGGAGCTGAAGGGGGAGCTCATCACTCTCAGGTAGTCTTTATAACGCTGACGTGACTCAGCTCCGTTGTGCATCTCCGCTGCGGGATCTTCGCTCGGCTTGGGTTTTCTGTCTAGTTGTCCGTGTGTAACAAGTTGTAGCGTGAGACGGAGCAGGGTGCGGGTGAAGTGTGTGTGCTCTTGAGCCACACACACGTACACACCAGCATCTGAGCCGTGGAGGGAGCGAATCAGGAGGCCTCGGTCGGTGTGAACAACGCGATCATCCAGTCTGACCTGTGAGACGAAAAGAAACATACTGAGCTACATCACAAAGAACAAGTTCAGGGGTTGACAGCCACGTTCTGTTAAATCCATTGACCGTGTGCAAGAAAATAATGTGGAAAAAATCATTTTAACGGCCCTTTATGTGATTATGTGATCTTCTTCTGAGTCTCACCCCTCCCAAACAATCATTCAGGCTGATTGCTCATAACACCCTCTTGATACCTCCCACCCGGTTTACACACATACATTTCACGCAAGATTTGCATCCAAGGTGTGTTAAACAAGGTAATGACCCCTGAAACAGGAAACATATTGAATTGGGTGCGGTGAGCATCAGCCACAGCGCTGGGGAGCCAGAGGTCATTATGTGGTGTGGAGAGATCTTCGCGGGCATAATGAGTGTAAGCAGTAAGTGCTGGTGAGAGAGTGTATTTGCTTGTCGTTAAAGTGTAAGGCTAAGTAGCATGCTAATGTTTATGGTCCGCTTTTCATTTAGCGTCCACGGCGATTCATCAGCTGGTGCGGCTGCTGTCGGGGCCTAAAACAACACAGCTGCATGGAGAGGACGGAGAAAGAGCATGAGAGCGAGCGTCCAGCGTGTGTGTGCCTGTGCATGTGTGGCTGCTTCAAAAGCATACCTCCCACAGCCCTGCCCTGACCCTCTCTAGGTGTAACTGATAAGAGAGCCAGAATATTGCCATGAATTTGCACATATGTTGTGCTACGGATACATATGTGTGTGTGTGTGTAGCTCTGTGGTGGTTTCCAGGTCTGACACTGATGATGTGTCGTCCAGGCAGAGGCAGACCCACCAGCCTCAGAGCCTCCCTGGATGTCGACCTTTGCGCACATTAGACTCGCCAGTCTGTCTCCTGTCACATTCTTGTTTCCTGGCACACCTGACTGACTTGACAAAACACATGGCCGGCATATTAAAAACGTAAAAATCTCACTCATGGAAGTCTCTGTCTGTTTGTAATTCATTCCATCACTATTTATGTGCTTATTTGTGCGCCTTTTCAGACATCTTCCCTCTGCTATCCCAAATCAAGGCATCTGTGACTAAACAGTGATGCCAGACTTTAAAACTTACCCAGATGGTCCGTCTTTATTTGTGTGGCGGTGTGTGTATGTGTCTGTGTGTATTTGGGTGTGTGATTAAGCCAGCAAAAGACAATTGTACTGCATTCTGTGTTTGTAGACAAGCTTAGGTGCAAATGTGCGTGTGAACAATTTTGCCTGCACCTGGAGTAATCCAATGAAACACCATTTTTAATAGTAGAAAAAAGCGGTTTCCTCGGTTTGCCTCTTACATAACCTGATGCCTCAATTATTAGATAAATACCTTCTCGAGCTTTTAAGAAGTTGGTGCTTTGCTTGTAATGAACACTGCGCATCACATTCAACATGATCCATGCTTTTCCTATTAGCAGTTTTCTAATGGGCTAGCATTCCAGGCTCCAGGAGGTGAACGCATTACAGGCACAAACAGACAAACACGCACAAATACAAACATGCTGTGAGGAAGACAGCAACATTTGTTCCATCTCACATCTTTAATAGCTGACTTTTACAAGGGGATAAGAAGAGAGAAATTATTGGAGAGCGCTGCGAACAGCTGGCTGAGGATGGCTTTATCAAAACCAAAAAACACAGAAGGGAGAAAGGAAAAAAAAAACAACTGTGGGAAACTGCGAAGACGGCACGAAAGATGTGAGGAAACAAAGTGCACAAAATGCGGAGCTTGAAGGCAGGAAGTGAGAAGTGAGGAGAGATTAAGGTGGGACTGACGAGGAGGGTCGAGGAACGGGGACGAAGAGGGGATGACAGACAGAAGGAAACAGAGTGGGAAGAAAAGCACTGAGAGTGAGAGGTTGAAATGAGCCAGACACTGAGATGATCACCTGCTGCCCCAAGGCAGGTAGATCATTGCACCAAAAGAGGGACACATTACGACTGCAAAATACAACCATGAGATTCTGGTTTATTATGCATATAGTTTCATTGCTACAATTACTACTATTTTGTTAACTACTGAATGAAAAGTAGATGAATAATATGTAGACCTAAGAAGAACAAAAATGACAATGACAGTGAAGCCACAGCCCCAGAGATGAGACTATTGTTGGCCAAAGAAGTCCAATAACTAGGAGTATTTTGATTTTTTGTTTTTTTTTGTCCAATACACTCATATTTTCCAAGTCATTCTGGGTGATTGCTGATGCTGATATCAATACATGCACAATTTTTTTCCACCCAGTAGCAGAAGAGATCAGTTTCTCTAGTTTCTAGTGGAATTAACATGATATCACACTTACTTTTATCATAATGGCCCACAGGCAGGTGCAGACATATAATGCAATGCTTTTTGAAAAAAGAAAGAACTTTTCTGTGTGTAACATTTTCAAACAAACTGTAAACCTTTCGCCTAACAGGCATATAATGCTTGTCAATATTCATTTTGGGCCGATCATGATATTTGTTTTTTTTTATTGATCAATACCACCGATGTCGCTGATATCATCTAACATCCTTGAACATAACATTGGTTCTAAAAATACTATTTGCACATCTTCTAAGGAGCAAGGTTCAGATAAAGACACTGAAAAACAAGCTGTGCTACACAGTTCAAACAAAGACGCCCACACAACTACACTATGTCTTCCAACACCTGAAAAAATTCCCTTCGGGCGTGTTTCTCTGACCTCCAGCTATGTGTTTTTGACTTGATCTCCCTCACTTTGTTTTCACTGTCAGCTGTGTTGCTGTTGCTCAGACTACAACTGACTGTAAATGTGCTTATTCACCAAATGCCAAAGAAGAAATCAGCAAAAACAGAACTCACACCTTTTTTTATTTCATTGCTGCATGTTCTGTGACATCAAAACGGAGAAAGAAAGTATATAGACTCAGCCCAGTCAGAGTTAAAGTAAAGTATTTCTCTAATTAAGCTGGAAAACTGTGATTGTAGGATGTTCCTTGAATGTTATTAAATGTCAGTCAGTTTAGGCCTAGTATAATAATTTAACAACATGCAAGCATTTTTGCTTTACTCTCCTTTTGTCCTGGGTATTTCATCTACAGAAATTGAGATATTTACCATGTTCTCTGCCAAAGAATTTAATTTATTTATTCATTTACTGGCTGTTAAACTATAAAGATATGTACCCCTTAAGACACTGTCTGAATCCTAATGGACCGTCTGGTTTGTTTTCTCATTTTCTAATTTTTCAAACACCAAAACAGCAGTTTTAAGTTTTACATAATGATTACCATTTGTCAGGACGACAGGCTTTTATAAAAGTTTTTGCTGTACCGCCCCGCCTGAGTCTGCACTATTATTTAAATAATGGATCACAAAGAGGGGAAAAAATGCACTAAGCTGCCAGTAAGTCCAGATGGTGGTTCTTCCTACCTTTTCTTTGGCAGAGAAACCGTGAGATAAGATTTCAGTCACCTTGAAATGAATTTATTTGCATATTCCAATAAATCAAACCTCTTGGACACTTATCCACACCAACAAACTTGCTGTTAATCCATCATATTTTCCTAGCTTCTGTGTCTATCGCATGACAGTCTTGGGGGAGGAAGAACTCCTGCATTTGCTCCTTCATCACTTTGTCTAGAGTACAATAGGTCACATATCATTGCATGCCTAGACACACAAACACAGAAAACACCCCATTGTGTTCATTACCCCAAAACACATGGCCGTCCCTCGGGAGTGCTCTGTTATGATTTCCACTGTAGGGGTTCATAAAGAAACACACACACACATGCGCACATAGGCAAAAAAACCACTGGGCTCACTGCTGTGAAAGCCTATAAAGGAACACATGGGTCTTTAGTGGCCTCTGCACCTGTCAGTATGCTTACATTCACCCCTGAGAGCGAGGACAGGGGACAGTGGCGGGAGTAAATTAGTATAGTGGGAAGTGGGAAGAGAGATGAGCAGCGAGTGGGTTGAGCAGTGAGAGGGCCACTCGCGGTGGGTGTAGGATGGTTTGTGTGTTTGGATAGGGGAGGGGAGGACACTGAGGTGCTGAGTAAGCACGTCTCTGTTGTCTCATTCAGGAGACGAGTGTCATCATCAATGAGGTTCTTTCTACACTTCAAATACAAACACATTACCTCTCCATCCCTGCATGTCTTTGTTTGTCCAACCTATTATCTCCAAGACTTTCAGCAAGAATGAAATTGTTTTAACTACTTTGCAGTAGCTGGAAACTGAGCTGCTAGTGTCATTTTACCCAATTCTATGTGTGAAGACAGTATTTTATACAGTTTCAATTTGTGTTCTGATCACACTATCCTCTAAAGCTGTGCTGCATTTTTCTACCCAGAGAATGTACATTTAAGAATGCACAGTCTCCCTTGACCCATCCATAATTGGCCAAAAACAAAAGCAGTTGTACAGCATGAACATTTGTTACTCAGTAAGGTTAAATGCAGGGTAAAATGTAACTCATGCTCCTTTTTCTCTGTCCTTCACGTGAGATAGATGATGTCCCATCCCCAACCCCAAGGGAGAGTCTGGTTTAAGTCATTCCTCGCCTTCCTCACAGACAGAAGAGCTGAAAAACGTCTTTAGAAAGCTCTGGACGCTCATAAACATTAGCATGTGCTGCATGCATGTGATTTGTGGCACAAACAGTTGTTAAAGAGCTCAGGATTCGAACTTAAGAGTCAGTGAGGCTGAAGTCAAGCAGTAGTTATGTAAAAACCCAGTCTTTGACTCTGTAACTCCTCTGCTTTTTGACCTGGCATGAGAAAAAACTTAACCCCTCAGGTGCAACAATGAAAACAATTTCCATCTTCGGATTTTAGCACAAGAAAAGGAAAGAAGAGGAAGAAGGATCTGTGCTTTATTGTTAAGGTGGTGTGTGCAGATGAGTACACTCTCTGACCTCCTCCTTACGATCCGATCCAGGTCTTTGTTTGTACCATCGAATCTGAGCCTGCTGGGATTTAGGGATGCACTCGAGGAAGGTGGAGTTGCTCTGAACCCCATAGAGAACTCTCTCCTCCACACGTCCTCCACCAAGACCTGAGGAAAACACGACTGTCATTTACCAGGAATCTTTTCTCTTGTTCCAAAAAACACTTGTCAAGCAGGTTTCACACAGGAACTGGGTAACTGATGTCTATATAGGACGGTGCAAAGGTTGGATGCACTCAGTTTTTCACAATGCTTGACAAGTAGGTTGTTAGTTGTAAGATTTTTGGAAAACTTGCCACAGCTCTTCCTAGTATTTAAATCAGGCCAGGTGTGATTTGGACATCATTGCACTAATGGGACCATACTATCTGTTGCAGGACATTCTTATTTTTATGATGATGCGGGATGGTGACGAATGAAAGGAAAAATCTGATCCTTTGACCCCTACAGTGATGGAATCTGGTGGCTCTGTTATGTTGTTGGGGGCATGCTTTGGGTCTACTTGTCCCTTTAGAGAGAAGGGTCACTGGAAATCAATAAGGAGTTGTTCCGAGTGATTACCTTTATCCTATGATGAAACATTGATGGGAGTGGTACTGTCGTCCTGGAAGAGAAAGACAGTCCACAGGGCAAGAAGAGTCACTGACTGAATGGACAGGTGAGATGGAAATGGTGTTAATCATATTCTATGGTCTTCACAGCCACCAGATCTTAACCTAACTGAACACCTGTGGGAGCTTTAAAACCGACATGCCTGACGGCGCTTTCCAACACCGTCAACCAAACACCAAATGAGGGAATATCTTTTGGAAGAATGATGTTCATCCCTCCAGTAGACTTACAGAGACTTATGGACTTAACGGCACAAAGCTTCTACAGCAGCACAGAATGACCCAAAACCTTATAAGGTACCTTTGTGTTGGGTTTTCCTTTCATGTCACTCGGCAGCAGTTCTTTATGACAGACTGTAAGCTGGGCTCATTGTCATGCTACAGATTGAATAATAATTTGTACAGTGCTGCATTGTTCATTAAATGTGCATTTGCAGCTTTCCAGGCAAAAAGAAAGGCCTTCTTAGAGAGACAGACACAGGATGAATCTCGTAAGATAACAAACTGCACATACTGTCTTCTGTGTCCCAGCACTGAATGGCAGGATCTCCATTCTTGATATCCTGTCTTCTGGCACGCCTGGAAAAAAAGCACACAGTAATTAAAAATAAAAGGACTTTTTTAGGATTTTATTTAGGAATAAGAATTCTGACTTTAGTAATATCACTGTTAAGTGTTCAGATGTTCTCAAAGACACATAAACAGTAAGAATTAGACAAAACATTTTTAAGTAACCAGAGGAAGAGGCAGCAATGATTTTTTTCAATTTTGCATCAAGTTCAAATTGTAGACAATTGAGAAAAGCTTACATAAAATTATTTTTAAAGTAATAAAAAAAATCAAGTATTAGCATAAAATGTTAACATTATTACCTCAGACCTCATATTTACTGGAAAAATACACACATTGATAAAAATATCATGACAATCTGTTTTCTGTGCTTTTTTCAGCATTCAATTTTTAATTTAGCAAGTCAGTCAAGCAAAAAAGCTATTAAAATCTACACCTTTCACACGTCAAGTGTTTTCTCAAATGTCAAATCTGCATATACCAAAAAAGTAGAATTGTTGTGGTAAATATGTGAGGAATGTGTTTGACTCTTATTTCCAGGAACTATTTTTCACCATCACTTAAATGAGACCTAAGGGCACATACAGACACGAGTGCAAATGCCTTAAAGCAGTGAGTCCTCAGTTCAATTCCCAGCTGGCCAGACCTTTTACTGCATACCATTCCCCTGCTCCTCTTCCTTATATTTCCTGTTTTTCTCCACTGTAACTATCCAATAAGGGTGAAAACACACAAAAATATGATTTAAGGCTACGTCTGACCACTGATAGTCCGAAATGGACAACAAAACTTCCCAGGTGTTTTTGTCCATTACGGAATCCTATAATCCTACAATAAATATCAATTTATTTCAGAATTTGTTCACCTTATAAACATATAAACTGCTTAAAATAGCTACATGCATGTTATATGTTTATAAAAAGAGTGAGAGAGTAAAGTTTCTTTGGCCTCTGGTTTGGTGTTGCTCTCTTGGGCTCCTTCAGTTTGTATTGATTTCTTCCTCCTCTTCCTGTTAGTCCTGTGTGATGGGACATCTGTAGCTTACATTCACTGACACTATGAAGATCTACTTTCAAAGAGCCCTGCAGACTAAAAGTGAGGCCTCCACTATTGCACAAACCATAACAGCATCCCTGCCGGCCAATAATATGGCAGTATGACCCTTAGCTGTAGGGTATGGTTTCTGTAGAGCTGAGGTTCGTGCAAGCGAGCACACAAACAAAAGCACAGAACAACAACGCACAGATGCATTTGCACCTCAAGGACTCCACTCTGGAGGTGTTGAATGACAGCTGCGTTAATCAGCTGAAGGACAGCATCTCTTACCATTGCCTCAAAGGAAAGAACGCCCATCGGCATTGAAAAATGTTGCAGAGGTGAAGAAAACCAAAACAGACCATACATTTAGCAGAAACTATGAACTCTTGACAGCCGAGAATAAAGAACCAGCCTTGGAAACACATTATGGAAAACTAGGGCACAACAGGGGCCTGTTTTAAGCAGTTTATGTTGGGTTTTTTGTTGTTGTTTTTTGAATGACATGTATTTTCCGGTTGATTGCCGTAAATCACGCTATGCCACATTGAAATATTTCAAAACTCCAAAACGAATACAAGTGTCATGTGGGTGACTGTGGCTCAGGCGGTGGAGAGGGTTGTCCACAAATTGCAGGGTTGACATTTCAGTCCCCACCTCCTCCTTTTAAAGCGTCCTTGGGCAAGACACTGAACCCCAAGTCGTTCCTGTTGGCTGGCAAGTGCTTTGCATGGCAACTCTGCTGCTATTGGTGTGTGGGTGAATGAACACGCTCTAAGACATGTTAAGATGACAAAGTGCTTTATAAGTGCAGTTCCTACATCCTCTTTCTATACCTTTTAGATGCAGGGACATATCGTGAGCACATGTGTCCATCCCAGGCGCAGTAGGGGTCTCGTGCCAGGCAGCATTCGGAACAGGCCTGGCCATAGAGGTGACATCTGCTGAGGGAAACCTGGGCTAGACCCTGACTTGAACCCACGTAGAGCTGTTGCTGGTTTAGGAGAGGTAAGTATAGAAATCAATTTAACGTCCAAGTTTATCATTTACAGCTGAAACTCATTTGCTTAGAAGTGCACAAACGTGGTAACATATGGTTTAGACACAGTACAACAGAAACAGTATAAAACTATACATCATCCAGAGGGATACATCACTCTACTTTATGATTAATTAGTTAGTTCTGATAACAGCTTAAATACTTTCAACACTTGGGGAAAAGAAAATTAGGGTTTTCATGACTTTTTCCAGCCTTCATCCATCAAAATGTCCTTTTTTAAATCCTTACTGCGAAATTATGCTCAAGAATAACCAAAGGTCAAGGCAATATCCATCCAAAAAACGTTCGTTTAAAATGTCAAAATGTCAAAATAGCACCTGAAACAAATCGCAGACATGTAAGGATTTCTAAGAAGAGAGCATGAGAATTTCTCACAAACGTGACTCTACTGATCTGCTCTGACTCGCCTGAAAACACCAGCAAACAGGCACATAGACACATACACACAGGTCAAATACTGCTGTAGATTAATGGAAGCTGTGATTGGGGTTGAAGTGTCTACTGACACTGCTGACCTTTAGATAATGAGGCAGACGGGTGAGAGAGCAGAAAGAAAATAGAGAAAGCTCAAGACAGAAAGAAAGATTGAATACATGAGCGAACGATTGAAACAAACTATATGTCTTGTGCCTGATCAGGGATGTGCACATGACATGACTGAATGCATGTAGCATGTATGAAGGCAGAGAAGCAAGAAGACATGCATAACTAGTGGCTGAATGAAGGGGAGGAGAATGAGAACAAACCTGTTTGGAAGATAACTCCAGACTGAGGATGGGAGTGGGAACCTGCAAAAAGTAAAACAAACTCAGTCAGCTTTACCACCTAAACAAACATAGATTGCTGGATCTCTGTTTGAAACAAAACAACAGCTGGGTTTGTTGATTAATAGCTCAGAAAATCTATCAGCGCTGCAGAGTTTGTATAACAAAGGCATGATGGGTATTTCACCACTTGATGAGTCAGCTGTCCCGCCAACCGCAACAAAAGAGTTTGTATCTTTCAGGAAGCAAAACTTACAACAAATTTAAAAAATGCATGTATTTGTGGTTGTGAACCAAACCTGGAACACTTGAAGCTCCTCAAGCACCACTTCCTCTGTTGACCAGTTCTCTTGAGTGATGCTCACTACCTTCAGAACTGAGCCGGCATCTATGAAGAGGGGGTGAAATCAAGTAAACCATGATGTATATTTTACGTTCAGAAGTGAATAATGTCCAAAGATGATGACTTCTAGTCCAAACAAACTTCTCTAAGACACCATCAGAAGACCATCGTCAGAGGATTTGAGAACTGCTGTCAAAAAATACAGGATAAAATGCACAAATGAATCAGTGCTGAGACCGACGACATAATATGAGACCAAAGTGCAACTTTATATTACTTCAGTTTCCCATCAACAAAACTAAATTACCATGAGATCGAAGACAACTCAAAGTTATCTACTGCCCTCTGCTGGTCACATTTAGGCTTTGCAAAGATAACTGGGAGGAGATGATGTGCATGGCTCACCTGTTCCCAGAAACATGACCTCGTACTGTCCATCATCTGCCAAAACTCTGTCCACCACAATGTGAGTCAGCGTGTAGTCCACCCGAACACGTGTGAACACCGGCCGGCCAGTCAGAGGGTAAACAGAGCGATACATCAGAGGGTGGAATCGAATGAAACTGACAACCTCATCTGGGAAGTCTTTGGTGGTCTTGATCCTTGGATCATACGTCTTGCTTGGACACTGAGGGAAAAAGAATAAATGTTGATCTTGTGCGCATGATAATTTTACTCCCTGACAGTGATTGCCATATTATATTTCTTTCCAACTTTTCAACTCCTAAGCGATTACTACTTCACTATTTACTGGTGTGTGTCTCCTTCTAGTGGCCAAACTGAGAACTGCAGGAAGAAAACCACATGGTGAACATCTGTGGCACTCCTGCCATCTCTTTCTGTATACACGATCGCTCACTCAGCTGTACACCTGAAGTTCACACAAAAATCCTCCATACCTCCCACTCCCTGCCTTGATTACATTTTTAAACAAAATGAAAGGAGAATCTGATTAACATCTCGTGTAACCTCATCGAAGTCAAGGTTGTGTCATACTTAATGAGGTTGCATGTGCAGGTGTGAGCAGGCCCTACAGCATCTTGGACATTTCACCCTTGAATCCACGAAAACACACTTTTAAATGAGATCATGTTTATCTTTGGTGATTATAAAGAAAATGAAGGATTTTATCTAAAATTGTGAAAACAAAATCATCTGTAGTTGTGAGAGCGATAAAGGGTTTTAGCTTTTTGTGTCTGTGCTCCTCTGTGTGGTGGACAACACACCGTTCCAGGACGGGGATACGGTATCCTCCCCTCGTATTCTACCCATCGGTGGTCAGGGCCTTCCTTGTGGGCGTAAGGTCCGTTAAACACAGACCTTATTTCTGCCATGCTGTACACACACACTGCTGAGCCACGGAAAATGGAACTGAAAGAAAAGTGAAAACAAAAGACCAGGTTATGGCTACAATATGAAAGGAGAGACCACAGATAGGACTGATGATGGTGTGATGAAGAACTTACCTGGAGGTTGTGAAGACTGCATACACTATGGGGTTTTTATCGTCTCTGGTGGGGAGCAGAAAGATGTCCTCTACAGGAAAGAGGGGATGAAATGAAAATGTTGTTTTTGTACTATTATGTATACCTTCATAGAAAAAAAATAGCTGCACTTCCATCTATATTTATACTTAGCAGAAATTGCAGTCTAATGTTGGCTACTACTACCACTGCACTACTGTTGGTGCAATTCAGTGCTTCTAAATGAAGTGCTCCCTTAAGGTCATTTCTAGAAGATCAAATTCAGCCTACTGGCCTTGATTTTCACTTTTTTTATCCTTTCACAGTCACTTACGGAGCTCATCAAAGTGTGTGTCCACGCCGTCTGGTCCAGGGATCGAGCACACAAGCCTGGCTTTGAGGAAGGTTGTCCATTTATTGGTCAGACTCCTCAGCCCACCAACGTCATTCTGAAACACAACCACACACTCAGCAACAAAACCGCAGTCGGCAAAGTGCAGCTGTCTAACATGGCCAAAAGATGACCGCAGTTATTAATATACACTTTGCACTTAACCACAGTCCAACTGCAATCTATCTAATGGACTCACACATAGAAAGACAACACACTGCATCACAGCCTGACTCAGATTTCCTTCGCTAATTAGGAAAATAAACAGGTGAAACACATGCCTCGAGTATATGTCGGCTTGTTTAACTAGCACAGGGGAGTCCTTCCTGTTAATATAATTACAGTTGGGAGTAACTGAAAGGGGATAGGAAGAGAAAGAGAGAAAAATGCTGAGAGAAGAGGGGCCATCATGAAAGGAGAAAAGAAACAAGTGGAAGGGCAGCATGTTGGAAATGAGCACTAAAATCAAGTGAGGCTGCTGATTAATAATGCAAGTTTTATCTTAGCATATGAATCGCTGTTTTAAATTGCAACCTTTGACTGAGCTATGGTAAGAGCATTCAAGTGTACTTCTTTGTGATGCATGGAAAACTTAAAAGAACCCCTCCTCCTTGTTAAGCCGGTGTACTAACTAAGTGGTATAGAGAAGACTGTTCTGGTTCAACACACACAAAAACACACTTAAGTTTAAGAGACCACAAAAAAATGTAAGCACTTAATGAGGATGTTTCACAATAGTGATAATCTTCAAAGAGGATTGATGTGAAGCACCCTCATTCCTTTTACATGGAGGGAAAACACACTTAGATAATGAAAGTGAAGGAAAAACACAAAATAAAAAGAGAGAGAGACAGAGAGAAAAAAGAAAAAAAGAGAGGGCTGTAATCCAGAGGAATCTCCTTCCAGTCTGCCTTACAGCTTACTCCTAAGTCATAAACACCCTGAAAGCTTTTCTCTAAGAATGTAGCAATAGATCTCTGAATGCTAATAGCAAACCGCTGTGTCGGCCGGTTCCGTTGGGAATGACTAATGGCGCACTGTGTGGTGCACAGAAGGTTCCTAATCACGAATCTGTCTGCAGTCAGCTGTGCGGTGCCCACATGAGCTTACAGCTGTTTTGACATGCTGTCAAATAGAACTGAAAAATGACTTTTAGCTCTTGTCCACAAGAGGCTGAAAGTCTCAGTGGACTAAAACATCTGTCATGTAATGTAATGGTGCCAAATATGTAACAATATCGTGCTAATTAAATCCCTTCAAAGCCAGTAAGTCTTTGAAGATGTGTATAGTAGTGCTACAAAATAACATTTATCACTATTTTACCAGAAAGCAAATAACTTAAGGAACAAAAATGAAGACACTGATATGGCACACAGGTTTTTCAAATATGTTGCTGTCATTGACTAAAGGCAGTAAAAGTATGATTGGTTGAGAGGGTAAAAAATGGTTTACTGCCCCTGACAGACTCAGATGACTACAAAATAATAATGAATTGGAAAAGATTCCGACTGGGATGGGGACATTAAAACTTCTGTAATGACAAACACAAAGATCCTTATCTCACCAGATCACTGGAGAAGTTATGATGCCCTCACACAGTGCAAGAGCTCCGACTCTTACCTGCTTTAATGTTATCTTCCAAGCATTAAATCCGCATTTCTCTAAACACTACCTGAGTCTTGACATACATGCATAATGCTGTCTCTTCCATCCCCTTCCCTCTCTGCTACCTGTTCACCCATTTGTCATACCCTCCTCCCATGCCTCCCACTTTCCACACTTCCTTTTGTGCAATATCTCACCTTGCATACACGAGCCACTCGGGAGAGGATGCTCTTGTCGTTGCCCTCCCAGGACACCTCACGGAAGAAGAAGTATATCTTATCATCGTCTGGATTGTAGGTGTCGGCAATGGGGTGAGCAGATATAAACCTGGCCTCTGAAGACACAGGGAGGAAGAGTGAGAGAGAGAGAGCAAGAAGGAAGTGTGTTAAAAGAAGTCAGGTAATCGTTTTGCCATAAAGTGCAGTGTTGAGGTGGCATTAACACTACACTTAGCATGTGTTTATAGACAGTCCTCCTCTGTTTCTGCAGAAGGTCTGACTTATTACTGTTTCTGTTTGCTGAGCCGAAGTTTAGCCGGTCTGCACATGAACTTCTCCTACAGTTTGCTATGTGGGCTTACACAGTGATTGCCACAGAATTTAAATTACTTTAAAAGCAGTTTTGTTTACTTTTGCATGATTTTCAGCCTGTCTGGTGTTAGTGTCAATGTCCTGCACTCAAAACTTTACTCCTACCTGTATTAACTGTTTCTTTTGGCCTTTTAGGGGCAGCAGCACAAGCTACAGTCACAATATTGACAATTCACTTACTTCCATCCAAAAAAAATGTACCAACATTATCAAAGATTTGGAGTCAGCCTTCAGACGCCACAGACTCCTGTGATCACCAAACAGTTGTTAACTGTGTTTATCTGCCTGGACATGTTGTATACAGTGTGTTTATCGGAGCTTTTTCTATGACAGTTAACTGTTGTAGTTGGAAACTATGCTGGGGACAGTAAATCAAAATAGTAAAATTGCAAAACACAGAAAAACACTAACTGAAGACATTTAAAACGCTCCATACAGGTGCATACATACATAAAAATTCTGAGTTTCTTTTGTTTTTTTTTTGTTTAATGCCAGCTTTGAAAGTAATAAGCAAAAGTATTGAAGTCTTATAAATAACAATATATCATATTTTATATGGTCTTTATGTGTGTTTAAGATTTTAATCTGAAAATTACTACTATCTGTAGGTGGGTTAATATATAATTGAGGGACTTTTGAAGTCCATGGGATATATCTTGCATACATTTTTATTAAAAGTTTAAAAAAATGTCCATTATGATCATATCTTTACAAATTCCATTATTATTTATTATGGAAACAATTATTTATTAATAAAAAATGACTGGCTATCACTAAAATGGCAACTAAGTAACCATCCGAATTTAATAACAACCACCTTCTAATTAGCTAAACAATAATAAAATTAGCTTATGCAAAAACTGTTTAGATTGTGTTCTTTTTATTAAGTTGAGAAAATCATGACAGATATTTTTTTGCCAATATATCAAATTTTATATGGAAAATAACAAATTGTATCTGTGTCCCAGAAATCACTTTCAACTAAGTTCCCCATTACAAAAACACCTCTCAAGGAAGTGTGTTAATTCCAGATCACATGACCTGCTCCACATGATGTCATTTCCTCCTGAAGAAAAGACTGGCCAGACTCCAAGGCTTTCTGAGTTATTTAATATAAAGTAGTGTGTGAGTCAAGTGTGGATTTATTGCATGTCAACAGGTTTTCTACAATATCTTCATAAATAACTTTCAATTTCAATTGTACTCTATTGTATATATAATATTTTAGAAGAATCTTTCTCTAAAAATGCCATGTGGTGTTTGGTTATCAGCAGCCATGTTGATTTTAGGCCTGAAAACAGCAAAAAGTCAATTATTTTACAAAAAGTCCCGCAATTATATATTGACCCAGCTATTAAATCAAAAAGAAATACAAGTAATACAAAATATAGTACAATATTTCTTTCTGAAATGTAGTTAAATACAAATAAGCTTCACCAAAATTGCTACTATCTCGAGATTTCAAGACTGATGTGAAGTGTTGACATAATTGATAAGAATAAAAAGTCAATATTTTACGGCAATGAACAGGGTGTTTGAAGAAGAGCAACAAGAACTATATATGATGTAAGAAGAAAGCAGAAAGGAGAAGGAAACTAGCAACAGCACATCAGTGTCCCGATTCAGGGGGGGAAACAGTCCAAAAGCTTAAAAGTTGCAGTGACATTACATCAACATTAGCTCAAGCCCTAGAAGTCGAGCCAACCACCAGAGGGTGATTCCCCAACTGGAACAGCTTAATGTACAGCTGCTAACACACTCAACAGAAGGTCATTGTTAGTCATGCAGCACTGAAAAGATGTTCCACAGGCTCACAGGAATAGAAAGAAATAGGGTGCTCTTTCTCCCTGCGGCAAAACATGCTGTTTATACGCACTGACTGAGAGAGAGAGCAAGAGAGAGACGGTTACTCCAAACATCTCTGACCGTGTGGTTGTGAAATGTGGAGACCATGTGTAAGGATTTAGATCCTAGTGACAACTGTTGATACACGACAGCCCATCGGTGGCTGTAAAACACTCGAGACTGGAGATTCATGCGCCGCAGCCTCCCTCCCCACTGATGACTGTGCATGCTCACGTGTGTGTAAGTGCATGTATGCGCGTGGCTATGCGGCAGTGTGACTAAGACGGTGAACTTTGTGGCACACTGTAAATTCCCCTGTAGGTGTGGTCCCCGTTCGGCTATGGCATTCATATAAAAGTTCCAGCTAAATGAATAAGTGGGCTGTTTCCTTCCCTCTGGAATGCCAATAACCATCCTGAGGGCACAGAGAGGCTCTTTGTATCACTAGAGAGGCTGGAAGTTTTGCGAAAAAGCAATAACAACTTTTGAGTGCACTCAGCGTGTTAATGTGGATGTGTGCAAGCATCTATGTACCATTGATCCAGTAGTCTTCAGAGATGTCTGTGCGTATGTAGTGCTGGTCGGGTGGAGGGCCCAGGGAGCGTGTGAACGTTGTGTCTTTGCCCAGGAAGTCTGAGGATGTGCCCGCATACAGGTACTGATCTGTACAGGAACAGGTCGATCAATGGCGACATTAATCAGTAATCAGCACATACTGTACACTGCATTATATTCTACATGGGAAGCTAGATAGCTAAATTTCTTTATTTAAATTTTTTTACAGTCCACATTCAGTATCTACACATTAGAAGAAAGGTATCAGAAGCAACTCTGACAGTTATTTTTCTTATTTGTTGGAACAGCTTCATAGACTGTTGTAACCTCTAAACACAGACTGAGTAGGATTTCAATTAGCATAAGCAAAATATGAAAGAAAGGGTCAAAACACTTGTTGTTTACAATTATCTGCCAAGTAACTTTGCTTTGCCTGAGAAATGTACGATCTTTTTCCTTGACCAAAATAATTGGGGTAGAAAAGGGCTGGGAATACAGATACATGAGTATAGTTTTGTACAAAGCGAGCAGGAGAGAAATATTTATTTCTGGGGAAATGGTGTGGTGCAGCATAAAAATGCTGGCTCACAAGCGATAAGACATGTAGAGGACTGCTAAAGCATGCTGCAATTTTAACTATCTCATCTTACCTGTAAGGACTGAGGTGAACGGCTGCAGGGGATCAAAAGGACATTTCAACCTGCCAGACTCCACCGTATTAGACAGCAGATGGAATGCGCCATCCTGCAGGATAAGATGAGGACAACATTTTAATATTTCACAAAAATAAGCCAACTCTGGAACTCTTGTCAAGATTTTTCTTGCTGAGATTTACTCATATCTACTTTACCTCTCTGTGGCCAGTGATTTCAACGAATGCACAGGTGGGGTTGAAGGCTCCTGTGCCACAGGCGTAGACATGTGTTCGGTTGTAATTGTGGAGGACCCTGATAAAGTTAGAACATTCCAACTGGGACAAGCAGAGGCAGAAAAAGCACAAGGATGAACTGCAATGGACAGTCTTGGCTACACATTCACACATTCAGGATGTGCAGATAGACTACATCTCTTTAGAAACACTTACATTTGCCTTTTTGCCAGCCAGTTTGCACATTTCAACTCTGTCCCTCGGAGCAGGCCAGTGAATCTAGTAACAGATAAATAAATTAGTAACATTCTGCATCTCATAATGCAGCTAAAATGTGAGTCTATAACTTCGGATAAAACAAGTCCTCTTAAAGTTATTTCCCATTTAAATGCTATGATTGAGGTTTTTAAGATAAGAGCTTCTCATGTATGAACAACTTACATTTCAATTTCATTTGCAGTGTATATCTGATTAAGCAAGAAAGTTATTATTTTACACATTATAATGTGTTCAAGCCGCTGTCTGTACTGAAAGTTGAAGCCAAACCAAAAAAAGATCTGACAGGAGTGTGTCTAATACTCCTGTTTAAGTTTAACCACACTATTATAGAGTAGAATTTTATAGATCTTGTTAAAAGGTACAGCTCTTGACCCCCGATAACCTGATCTGAGCCTAAGTGCACCCTAAGATCCTTCTGAATCCTTTTTAGTGTCTTTTTATGGATAAAAACAAGAGTAGATCCCTAAACTCTGGAACAGACTGTCAGACAGCTTCAAGCCAGACATTTGTTTCTTTCTCCTTTTTGCTTTCTTAGCCAACAAACGGTCTGTTAGAGAAACAAGCACAGAGACCAAGGGGACATGATGTGAAACAGTGGTCCCCAGCTGGAATCAAACCAGAGTCACTGCACTTACACAGCATGAGTGTAAACATTTCTCTACCACTGGCTCCAAGCAAATCCATTCTTTATTGTTATAAACACACTACATTTTGCTTTTTTTTTCTGTTTTCTTTTACAATTCTGTGCTTTGTATTTAGGTTTCCATTTTGGATTTGACTTTCCTTTCAACATCCAATTTTCCAGTGTTATTTTTTTTTATTAAAAAGTGCTTCAGGTATACATTCAGTAAGTAATAGGAACAGGCAAGTTTTTTGCTCGTCGCCTCTTTCCATATCAAAATAACCAATGCTAGTTACACAGTGATTACCACCTCCAGGTGCTGGTACGAAACATCAATTGAATCCTAACACCAAGTGTGCCTTTAAAGTACCGCACTATGTTCATACATGTGTTATAACAGGCTTATGTGCTTAGCGTGTTCCCTCCTTTAAATCCTACCAAGGAGAGCTATCGCCAAACTTCGTGGCCAAGGATTTCAAACAGAAGAACAGTGTTAGAACATGATGCGTTAACTAAGTACAGCGCCTGTGTCGGGGCTTAAACTGGTTTCGAAGCACATAATTTGACATGATGAGTGACCTAGTTTACTGTGGCATATGGGGTTGTTTAAAGACCGCGGTAAAAAGTTTGCAACACAGCAACTATCTTCTGAAAACTGCGGTAGAAACACCTGGAAAGCTTGTCAGCATTGTGTTTTAGGGGCTTCGGCTCCCATTCCAGGTATGCCTCTTCATTAACTGATAAACACTAAGTTTGTATGCGGAGATCATATTAACTGTCAAGGCAGGTCCCAAAAGGCTCAGAGAATTATACATTTGCTGCATATCTCCCTGGCATCAGTATCGATGACCCGAGGGGCAACAGAAAGGCAACACTTTGAGAGCAGGACTAAGAGTTAAAACAACCAGATAAGCATCAAATAAACACACTGTCTTCCACTTGCGGATCAACCTCAGCTGCATAAACACACACTCACATCTACAAACTTTAACATATGGCACCCATCCAAATGCATTTGTGTGTTTGCGTAAATGTGTAACGGGGAGTGTGCATACTCTGCAAATGCGTATGCACTTTAGGTATGCAACTGTGTGTCAGTGTGCCCTCCGACATGCTGACCCTGACCTCACCAGACAGACAGCTCCAGACTGCCGCTGACTGAAAGGTAAGCGCTTCTCTAAAACACTACATGGCTGAGCGCGTTTCAGCAACGCAGTAATGGAAAAAAATAGCTTACATCAATCCAGTTAAAGGCAAGAAGATATAAGTGTCATGAGCTGAAGCTAAATGACTATGTGTTCTATAATGGGTTGCCCCAAGCATGAATTTGCGAGTCTGGGGATTAGGTGACTTAATGTGTATGGATTACTCAAATTTGAATTTCTTCCAGCACCATCCCTCTGTCAAAGGGTGCAGGGACTCCTAAAACTGCTGTAAACACCTTGAAGTCTACCTAAACAACCTTTCAAGCGTAGCGAATGGCCTGAACAGATACAAACCCAAGAGCTGCCGCGTATTTATTACACTCGGTTTATTCTTGGCTTCGTTTTCTGGTCTTTAAATATGAGCTTGTATCAGTCTTTATCCTTCTATTTATAATTGACACATTCCTATCTTTAGCATACCTTTCTGGGCGCTTTGGCCAGATTGTCGGGGTCAAGCAGGTAGATGTGATCCCTGGCTCCCAACAGAAGACGACCTCTCTCCTCATCCAGCAGCAGCGAGTGGGAGTGAAGGCCATCGGACGGGCCCAGAAATAAAGACACACTGCCAGCCTGCAGCAGTTCTGTCAGGGAGAGGCAGAAACACAAAGAGATGAACAGTTCTCACCATGAAAGCACAGCTTACATTTAAAAGTGTATCATCTAGTGTCAAATTACAGTTGGAAAGCATATTACAGTAGGATTACGCTGCCAGGCTTAACTTGCTCTCTGTAGTTTAAGTCAAGTTTAATCCCAAAGACAAGCACTGGGTTGATTCTTCAAGAGAAATATATGTCTTGGCTTGTCTTGAAATTACCTAATCCCCTATGGTTCAACACCTTAGTTACACATGCTGAGAGAAGAGATACAGTTGCAAAGAGTTGGGCAGCACATTATCTCAGTAGGTGCACTATCAGATATCTTTATCAGGGTATTTTTTCTTCGTACTTTGTTATCCGTTAAGAGATCTCTCTGTTCCAAAACAGCTGTTTAAATGAGGGATTTGTTTATTCTAAAACTGTCTTTCACTCCACCCATACTTCCCTGACAGGACCTCATTTGCAGATGACTGATCATCTTCATAAACATGAGCTGTGGCTGTATTATATGAGATTAGATCACGATGACAGCTGCTGGAATACCTGTTGCTCACCTATTACATGACGGTATACGTTGCCGTCGACTTGTATATATTGATAGTGGTAACACTTTACATGAACGGCATATAACGAGATCAAATGTATACAGGACTTTGTTTCGGTTTGTTGGTCTTGGAGAGCCAGAGTCCAGCGTCCCTGGCAAATAAAGTTGCTGGGAGCTGAATACTGGCTACATTCTCAGCCCAGTATTGTGTCCTTGATCTCCTTGATCTGAGGAAATCTCTTCTATCACCAGGTTCTTTTCAGTGCACCAGTATAGCAGCGTGCCTTGAATAAACACTGGCTCAGTGCAGCGGAGTCCTGTGGGAGTCACTCTGAAAGGATTGACATTGTGATTACCCTCTTGGTGTGAAGGATTAGAGAGGTTACCAACCTTCAATATTTGAACTTCTGGGACCCCTCCACACCACGCAATCCTGCATAATACCTCCTCCTATACACAAGCTCACACACATAGAGCCCCCCACATGCTGATATCGCTCACTCCTACACACACATCATGCCCCCAGCAGACTAAACCTCCCAAAGAGATTAGGCCTGCTAGCCATTGGCTAGCAGTAATCTGTTCTGTAAACACACAGCACTATGAGCCCATTGAAACAGTCTGCTTCGCTGTTGCTGCTCAGCATAGTGCTCCACACCTTTCTTCAAAGTCGAGAGTCCTCGACATCCTGAACAGCTCTTGATTAGCTTGTGTGCTGGAGCTTGGAGGTGCTCCCATATACACAATAATTCCAGTAAGACATCATCAAGGTGGTTTAGAGTCAGGGAATTTATGCGCTCCTGAAAAATAAAACTTTAAGTTCTGTGGTGTTTCCTATTTTAGGGCTGCAGACAGTGTTTTATCAGCCATATGTGCTGGGGCAAGAGTCACACTTTAACATGAAGTAGAACAATATTCATTAGGAGTCACCTCCTGTGTTCTGTATTCAGGCCAGCTGAAATGAGGCTGCTGCTTACCATCCATTCTCTCTCATTAATATGCACCATAGAATGTTCTGTCTGTAGTTTCAGAATACACAAAGTAGCATGGCAGCCAGTATCAGATGTTAGGTCAAACAGTGATGCTGATTATAAGTTAATCAAGATGAGCTCTAGAAAAGCCACATCTAATTCAGTGCCATGTGTTTTGATTTACTGTTACTGAGCAAATGTACTCACAAAATGAAGGAAGGAAAAGTTGTCTTTTTCAACTCTTTCAGTCACAAATCAAAACCAAAGGCATAACAACGATCTGACTGAGGCAGCGCTCAAAAGTAGTTACATCTCTGTATATTATGAACAGATGATTTAACTTTTCATTGGCAGATGGCCACATTGTCTAAGTTGTGGGTCTGGAAGAAGCTTACGCTTCAAGATGTGATTTTCAGAGGAAAGTTCATGAGTTTGCAGTTGTTTTGGAGGTGCTCATTCAATCAGGGATGATTTCACTTTGATCACTTCACCCTTCACTCGCTGAAGCTGTGCTTTCACAGGGGGGGTGATGTGATGTGATGTTTGAAGAGTGATCACTGCTGGGTGGTGCTGCTTTTAAACAGTGTGCACTGACGAGATGATGACAAGCTGTGTGCATGATGTGTGCACTGGGTTGAGGTTTGGCTTTTGATGGATTCTTCTTGGCCTCAGTCATTCTGAATAAGAGCCAAACATGGACATTACTCTACTGATGGTACTCAGAGGTCCAAAGGAAACCACTTCAGAGTCAGATGGCCATTCTCTTGAATGAACTGCTAAGTTTGCTCAGCTATGCCCACAGTCAAAGCCAAGGGACACACCCTGACAGAGTATCAAAAACGTTGTCTCTGATATATGGCCCCATTAAAATGCCATAATAATGAACTGCTTTATTTTATCGACTGGTTGGTTTGGAACAAACATAAAATGGGACAAGATGTAGAGCTAAGTACTCGCCTAACTGCTGAATAAACACTGTCCCTAGTCATCATTATTCTGCAGCTACTTGCATATATTTATGTTGGACACTTATGACATACATGTGTATCTATTTCCAGCCATACTGGGTTTTGGAAGCCTTGACCAAAAGAGAGCTTTTGGAGGTTGAAGTCAGAGCGAGTTTACTTTTAGGTCACATTGGGGATTCAATTTTATGGAGCAAGACTGAAGTTCATTTGTGTGGTTTCTTATAGCTGATACATAGCGTGAGGGATGGAGACTTTGAAGTAAAGTTTGCACTGGAGTTTAGAATGGGTTTTAACGGGTGCAATAATTTAGCTTTCCCCCCGGTGGCACAAAGCAAACAGACTCAGCTAATCTCAGCAAATCTAAACACATGGACACCGTTCGTGTTGCTGGGACCAGATAATATACACACAGCAGGTTGAAGGACAGTCTCTCATGGACCAGGATCAACATTTAATGGAAGTCCTGACATATGTAACAGAAACGCTACAATGGTGCATTTAATCAAAATCAAACATTTGCATCTTCTCATCACAATCACAAATATTCAAAATATAAACGTGGCTTAAGGTGACTGTAATATATATTATGTAAGATTTATGTGATGAGTGGATTAAAGATTGTGTTCATGTTTCACAAAAAGTGACCAAAAAGCAACAAAAGTGACACACAGAGAATTATGAAGTTTGCTAATGGATCAGCAAGGGAGCCTTAAATCTTTTATCCTGTTTCATGGTGACATTTCAAAGACAGTTTACTTTAACAGTGCAATTGAGAGCGCTAAACACTCTTTTCACCGTTTCTATTGCCTGTGTGCAGAAAGTCACAAGAAAAATGAGACAAGTGGAAAAGAAATGTTACAATGAAAGATAAAGATTTTACATGCATGGCCTTAGAGGATGCACCACGAATGACTAAAACTCTAACAGGAAAAATGAATGACAAAGATTCCAGGGAATCAGACATGTGAGTCAACAGTCATCTGACCACAAATTGGCCAAGGATTCTTTTGCTCAGACTGGCCTGGACACAAAATATCATGCAAGTATAACATTTAATCTTAGGTAAATCTGTAATAAAAATAAATTTTGCACACGAATCAACAAATATTCAGTTCTTACCTCCGTGGCTGAGTTTGACTCTGGGGACACTCTGTTTGATGCATGCTCCAAAAGGAAGGGTGGCCAACAAAATCAATCCCACTAATGGGACCCCTGGATGGGATATTACCATAATCCTCTTCCCTCTGCCGCCATAATTACTGCCAGACAAGCAGAACAGAGCCCCAACTTTATTCAAACTCTGATTACTCGAGTCTTCTTTCTTCATGGTGTGTGGAGTCTCCTTGCTCTGTTTTCACTCCGTCCTGTTCTGCAGCCCTGGAGGGAGATCGGTGTATAGAGTCAAGCTAGGGAGGAGCAATCATAACTGTGTGTGAGGGTGAGTCTCATCTAGCTTGTACACACGTTTCTGTTGTGACTATTCAGCTGTTTCACCATGGAGCCCCGCAGGCATGTCCCCTTCCTTTGCCCATCCCACATCAGCTGTTGCCCATCACCGACTTCCCTTTTGTGTCGCCTTTAAATCTGTTTGCCCAAAACAAAGGTCAGACTAACAAAACAGACGTGGTCCACTATCTATCAGCCTCTTTCAGTTTCTCCCTCCCTCCTTCATCTCCTTTTCACATGGATAACTCATTTAATTCTACGCCTAGAAGATACTTGCCAATAGTTTCGGCATTGGCTGATGACCCTGTCACTTCCTCTTTTATACCGTGTAAAAAATTGACCATGTCCTGTTTAGGACGTCACAGTGAATTAATGAGGCCTGAAACACAGACATTAGTTCATACTTTGTAAAGTGAGCTGAGTCAACCGTCATGGGAACTGTGGCTTTTCTGTCACATATAAGCACTGTGCCCTATAATTGAACATGGAATATGATTGTAGTAGAATGACGAGTACGACCCTTTATCATCTGAACACTATTAAAATGTGACGTTTCAGTCCAAGTTATTTCAACTTGACAAAGACACAAATGGGACTGAAAATTGCACTTGTGGTTTAGAAATGTGTACAGCATCTTATGAAGGGTATGCAACTGACAATACAAACTTGCAAGGAGGATTTTCTTTTCTTTGATTGCACTTTAGGTTAAAACAAGGCAGACCAGAATGAGGAGCAAAGCATTAATTAATGGTTAGTTAAGAGGTTCACAATTTCAGTGTGTAATTAAAGTTTTTCAATTTTTCCAGCGGTACTTAAAAACCAAAGGAAGGAACCAGCATCTGTTGATTTCTAAATGTCTGTGAACCTAGATCCTGATTATTTTCTTTAATCATTTCAAGCACAACTGCATGCGTATGAGTATATTTTTGTCCAACCTCAAGAATAGTGCTGTATAACACCGAGTTCTTAGTCGGAATGTATCATAACTTCATGTTATCCTTAATTAGAATGTTTCTAACATTTATGAGACTTATCACCGGTATTTTAAAATCTGCATCCCTGCAAATTCCACAGCTATTAAGCTACTAATTAACCAGACAATTGATGAAGAAATTAGCAAATGCATTAAAAGGATGCCTCCCCCTCAGACCTTATTACCACCCTCATTACTTTCCTTCCACCCCCATCTCAAATAACACGCTTCAGCCTGTCAAGGAACACATAAACAATGTCAAGCTAAATTAATAGATCAGACATAGATATAGCACACACACACACACACACACACACTCACATATCTCACATACTGAAACCAAGCATGCTGCCTGAAGACGGATGGATCAAACATTCAGAGGAGAACACACATTTAATGTTTGGGACAATTGCATTGTCTATGAGGAACCTGAGAAATTATATAAAGTGACATTGGGAGTAATTATACTCATTCACACCTCTGAACACAGATTTTCCATGCATGATGAAATGGAAGCTGACATGTTGGCAGACAGGCATAAGCTGTAAAACTACAACTCATTTCGTTTCATTTATTTTCTCTGTCCAGTTTTGTAATCTGGTGTTTAAAAGTTTGACTTCATAGCAGAGAATCAGGGCAGAGTGGCACCCATCCAAGTGCCTCGTAGCTTTAAACTGAGCAGGATTAGACACTGATAAACAGACCGCTGTTTATTTAAGATGACAAATTGAGGCACCTTCGCACCCTTAGGGTTAGAAATACAGATATAGAGCTCCGTGAGATGGATGGACAATTGGGCTGCGAGTGAGAAAGTGAGAGGGGTTTAAATCCATGCAGTCTTTGCACTTTCTGAGCGACAGCGATAGTGCTGATGGTGAGGCTTATCCTCTCTGCAGTGTGTTCAGGGGAGCAGTGACACGATTTCAACTGAGTGAGAAGCATTTGAGTAATGTATCTCTTTTCATGGCTTGAGTGCCCACATCCCTCAGCAGTACTGCCTTGTGCAGCACCCCTTTAGAAGAATGCCTCCCAAACAAAGGAGGGAGCCCAAGTGTTAGAAGAGGACCATTAAAAACTCTCCATCTGCTGAGAGAAGGATGACAATAGGACAGACACTGCAGCATGGACAGTAAATCACACTGTCCACCACCAGTCAGTCAATACTTCAGAGAGTGTGAACAATAGAGATAAGAACAAAGATGGAGGAAAAAGAACAAATGAGAGGTGTGAATGAGGAGAAACAGACAGCTTGTGCCACATGGGTTAAGCTAACACCTCTGTTTCCTGGCGGCTAAAGTCCCTGTTGTCTTTGGCAGCATGGCCGGCACACGGTGCAGGGGGTGATGGGAAACAATCCTGATGGAGATGGTGACAGATTTAATGCTAGCAGCCAAGTGCTTCTGGCTTCTGATCTCACACCAACATATCGGATCTTTAAAGTGTGACTGCCTCAGACATTGTTGCTTTTCCAGTTTGGGGTCAAGCAAATGCATGTATAGAAGTCCTAAACCACCAACTGATTAGCCTCCGTAAATTAACACTGTTGCAGAATCCAGAAGCTGAGATGCTACAGCATATTAAAAAAATGAAAGCAGCTGAACTTTAAGCTGAAGACACAATATCCCCAGTAGAAGTTGCCAGCAGTCATGAGAAAGGAGCAGATGGTGAAGAAGTGCTCTGGCCATGGGCATTCTTGTATAGAGACCACCCCTAATGAGGCATTTAGCAACACCCAGGTGCCCTGTAGAGTACACTATTATCAAACCCCACCATCTCCACAAGACAGAGTGCATTAGCACAGCTATTTGTCTTTATTCCCTGACCACAGGCACTGACCTGGCAGAACAACATAGGTAATTGTTTCTAGCTCTCAAGACATTAGCTGTTTTTCTTGGCAAAAGTCAATCATCTTTTTTTAGCCGCGCATTTAGGCAAGCATGTAACTCCCCTGTGGGTCTGTGTGAGTCCATTTCTCATAGGGAAAATACAGGACTGCCACCGGGCCACGCTGTTTGTATTTTCACTAAACACAAACTATAAAGCATATATAAGAAGCATTAAATTTTAAAGTTGGCCTCTAAGCCATAACACTAGATGGTAGTAAAGAAGGAAGCACAACATTGTTCCAGTACAGTGAAGCATCACTGTTGCACTTACTCTTTATGTCCTGGCACTGAAATAATACCATATATCTTGGAGAAAGGTTCATTTATTTCACTTTTAACAGCAAGTTAAAAGACTTTGGAAACATATTTAAAAAGCGCTGTCAGCTCTGTGTCCAATGGCTGTTAATAAAACTGATCTGAAGGGTCCAACATCAATGCCTTCTAAGTCCCGTCTAAACCCTTTTATCTTAACAGTGTTAACGCCAAACACGCTCAGTGCAGATCTCACTGTGTTTAACTGTATGCTGGGAATTAACTGTTGACACAGAACATGTAAATATGAAACGTGATCCCTGTGGTGAATAAGATCATTCTCGACCAAGCAAAAGCGAAAACCCCCCCTACTCCTAAACTAAAGTTTGCTGGCAAATTTATCAGTACAAACTTCTTTTTGTCCCCACATTTTTCTTACTCGGGTCATAAAGTAAACATCAAGGCCGCAAGCTGTGATTCATTTTCGATTTTAACCACAAACATTAGCCCACCTTATCTGAGTGAAACACAGTATCTACCAGCACAGTATGCGTGTCTTTTGGGAAATTACAGATCACTTCCAAAATTGAATGCAAAATAAATTGCCAAAAATATCTCCTCGCACACAGAATTTAATCATCCAAACATGGTGATGGAGACAGAGATGGGCTTTGAAGTTGAGAACACTGTAGTAAATTAGCCCTAAATAATGAATGAATGCATAGTACAAAACATGTTAGGTAAGGATATTTAATACCTCTCCATGGACCAGCACGAGGATTATTTGATCCCTCGCCACCAGGAAAGCCTGTATTTCCTGCAGCCATTTACCTTGTATAAATCATTAAATGTCTGACTTCAGACTGCCTCTCTCAACACAGCTACAACAGTAGACTGCAGACTGTTAACACCGCTACCCTTGTCAAAAGAGTTGTACTTAGCATTTCTCAAAGCAGATCTTTCAGGCCATATTTTCCACCGCAAGAACACATCAAAAGCGTTGCATAAAAAACAACAAACATCACATGACATTGCATGTTGCCTGAAACCACTATGCATGAAATCTCTGAATGGTGAACCCAGACGAGAGGACATTCCAGTGGAAATCCTTCCGTTTTGGAAGTAAAGAGTTTGTCTGTGGGGAAAACTAAAGGAGATGGATAAAATTCCAGCCCTGAGGTCCTGTCTGTCCACATTATGTCCATCCCTAAGCTGTTATCTCAAAACACTGGTAAGAGAATACTGCTGGAAACTGCTGGTATGGTAACCAAATACGCCAAAGCTAGATAATAATGCGTGCGCACCCTTTTATTAAAGACTCACTTTATGTTTAATGTTGCGGTTTAATCCTTCGGTCTTCCACAACGGAAAACCAAATGCAACTGGGACAGAGCCAGCTGAGGTCTGCTGTCAGACAAAGGGGTTAATGGAAAGGGGGCGAGGAGTGATACTTGATCTGTGGTTTAACTCCTCAATAGAGAAGATGGAAAAACACAAAGCGGAACCAAAGTTGTGAGGTATTTAGAACAGCGGACAAACCATGTAACTGAGACAGTGCCATACAGAGAAACATGCTGGTAGGTTTGTTGATAAATGACAACAAGACAAGTAACTCTACACAAGCTGAACAAGGCATGACCTGGGCATGCAACTCTGAGTGTCTGCACGCATGTGTGGGTGTAAGCTAATACCATCCTGAGGCAGGCAGATGGGAGCAATAAGGCATGAAAACAGTGAGTGACAGATAGAAGTGCTCTCACTTGTCTCTGGATGGCCTGAGGATTCAGGGATACACCCCTGCATGCTATGCAACAACTCTTCTCAAGAGCATTACTGTCCCCTACAAAGTTGAGAAGCAAATCTATTGTTCTTTGTAATGCTTTTGTTTAGGAGGTTATCTCCACACCAGCCCCAGTTCATTTTTAGAGATTGAAACACAGAGAGGCCACAGAGCTCTGGGGCAGGGAAACCCAGCCGGTCCGTCTGTCTGCATCTCATTGGCACCTAGCCGCTGTAGACTCTCCAAACATACTAACATCATCACTGCGCTAAAGGTGACCTAGTTGCTTTGTCTGTCTGAACTGACGGATTATGGAAACAAGACCATATTAGGTAAGGCCAGTACTGCTGCGTGGCTGCGAGTATGTTTTAATAACACTTTCCACCCCAAATCTGCTGAGTTTTGAGAACCCGCTCTGTCAGTTTTTTAGTTTTCATCACTGCTCAGGAAAAAGCCTCAGTGCAGTGCATGATGTTGTCACACAGTGCAGGAATGGTGCTGTAGGCCATTCAAAACATAGCTGAATATTGATGCTGTGATTTTTTCGGTAATGTTGGATCAGTCCAGACACGCCATACATAACAGGAGAGAATTACAGCACACAGGAGGCTCAGGGTTCGCACGGCAGGACTATGAATTGATTGATATAGTGAACAATAGAGTAAACCCAACCGGAAACCCTCAAGTAGCCTCACAGAATAGCCTCTTTTAAAGTAGAATTCTCACAGAAAAGGTCCCTATCAAAGCTAAGGCTTCAGCAGTAGTCTTCTGCATTCGCCATCCCCAGTGTATGCAGCAGTCTGTAATAAGTATGCCTGACACCATCCCAGTGACGCAATGTTTGGACAGTGTTTAAAGCAGAAAATCAGACAAGATTTTCTGAGTTGTCTTTCTGTGGCCTGAAGCAGAAATCATTTATTTACCTCATTCATGCTGATCGAAAGCCTTGAAACACTGCCAGAGAAATCAATATCCACACAACTGAACACTCTCCCTCTCACTGCCTCCCTTCTTCTCTCGCAACACCAACCCCCTCTTCAACCCAAAGCTCCATGTAGGGAGGTAGATAAAGCTTCAGGAGCGCAGTAAGTGGAGAGTGGGCCATTAAGACTGTTTCATATACAAGCAAGGATGGCTACTATTTCTTCTGTTGCTTAGTGAACCACTGAAGTATACATACATCAAGTGAGCTCCACAAGCAAAGCAAGTATGTTCACTGCAGCATCTATAATGTGCTGTACTTCTACAACGTGAATCTTTACGATGGAGGGAAAAGTAAAGTGCACTTAGTCACATTCAGCACCCAGACTCACACTCCTCTTCCTCAAATACTGTCCAAACATGCCTCAAGCACATTTGGTACCCAAAAATTCTTACAGTGTGAAGCCTACAGTATCTTTACCTCAACAGATCCCTCAGAGGTGAAAAATAAAATATTGATGCATTCATTTCAGGCTGCAAAGTCATCAAATGACAACTTTGAATAGATTTAAATACATAAAATTTACATTAATAGATTCACTGACTTTCTACCGTGACGGGTTAAACACATTACTGCTCTCTATTGAATAGCATTGAATAGAATGATTTTTTTTAACAATTCCTAAGAAGAAAGAGGGGAAAAAGCCAGGATTATGTTCCACCAAATGGGTTTTTCATATTCCCTTTCATCTTAGGCGCATAATCCCTTCAAAAAACTTCTCAAACTTGTAGTGTTGCTATGGTTAGAATAATTTCTACAAAGTTTTGCAGAAAAAAAATGTTTTTTTTTACTGACGCACCTTTTAAAGTTGCAGAATTGTTGACTAAAATATAAAATATATCAGAGACATTTGAGACAAACAGTAAAACAGCTGAATAAATCTCGAAGAAAAGCAAACTTAGAAACTATGTGTCAAAAGTAAATATACTTAAATGAAACCTCGACCTGCTCTCTGTCCTTTAATAGGATGTCGAGCGACTTCAAGAGATATGGACTACTTGAGTTAATTAAACTGAGCTCATTACAATGCGTAAGGCGGATAATTCATCTAAACTCCACAGACACGGAGTTTCAAATAAACAGCAGCTGCTTCTAATCGTTACTGAGGTTCGTCTCACCTGTTTGCGCACTCAGCTCGCCACTCATGCCAACAGCAGCGTCTCTGTCCTTCAAAGTTTCTCGATGCGCTCAGAAAAAAAGCAACCGACAGTATGACACTTGCACAACCTCGTCCCGACCAAAAGGCACAGCGGTTGGATGAATTCTTCCCCCAGCTATTTCCACTCCCCTCAATGTTAGTTAAACGGAAACGAGCGCTCTTGAACTCTTGGCTCTTCGATGCGTGTGTGAGTGTGTGTGTTAGTGTGTGTCTGTGTGTGTGTGTGTTTTGGACGGCTGGTTAGTCTGTGGCAGATCGCCCCGGGAAAGACAGACGGCAAACTCCCAGTTCTGCTGCTGCTGGAGGGGAGGGGTCCTCAGCATCTGTACCGCTGCCAGCAAGGACCGAGTTTCCAGCGGTCACTGCACATCTTCAGTTTTACACACACGTACACAAAACCACTGTGTTGTGTTTTGGTGTTTGTGTATTTTAGACTGGAGAAAAATCAGAGAGGGAAACTCCAATCAGTAGAATAAAAAGCAACCAACCAACCAGCAAGCAAGTAAGCAAGCAAACAGACAGACAGACAGCCAACCAACCAAAAAACCAATCAATCAATCAGTCAATCAATCAATCAATCAATCAATCAATCAATCAATCAATCAATCAATCAATCAATCAATCAATCAATCAATCAATCAATCAAAACAAAATATAACAAACAAGGAACAAATACAAATAGATACTTTTTTATGTTTTTCATGTCACTGTAAATGCAGACAATATTTGTTTGTTTGTTTGTTTGTTTGTTTGTCTGCCCATTGCTTGTATGTTTATTTCCCCTTCTGCTTGGTCAATCGGTCAGTCGGTTGGCTTCTTGTCTGTCTGCTTGCTTACTTGTTTGTTTGTTTGTTTGTCAAAAATGAAAAACAAAGAAAATAAACCTTCACCACCAGGCAACCCAATTTCAGTAAAAAATGTCTTGGACCTGGGATTGGTAAATGATTGATTAAATATTTATGAACTGATCAGTTGCACTGGATAATATGTGCTTTACGAGTGATTCAGAAATGTGATGAAAGCTGTGACAGATTACATGAGCTCACTGCAATGACTTGAGTAACATTGACAGAAAGAATGTGAACAAACTATTGCAGGGTAGAGAGATAAACAGCCTTGCATGCCTTGTTTTTTAGTAACTGGAAATGATTCATATGGATTTGATTAAACAAACAATGCATGCCATGCCCCGGGGATAATCCTATTGTTAAGTTTGTGACATGCAGACCTACATATCCAGTTAAAGCCTGTACTGATATACGTTCCTGTGGGTTTCTCTGAAGCCCTGGTAAACAGAAAGAACCAACGTTGGTTCAGGCAGCAGATCTTTTTAAAGGGTGGGATGCCTTATTGGCCACATGTCTTCCAGACATTTGTGCGATTCATGGAGGAGTTGATTTTGAAGTAAACATAGATTTCTTTGGCACTCTCCTACATGTAAACACTGAGTCAGTCCGAATCCACACTTCTTTTAGCAGAAGCTGTGGAAGGGTCAGAGCCAAGTATGCACACAGGTCGCATTTATCCAAGATCAGAGCTGTGATGTTGGACCCAGAAAAGAGAGTTGTACAGTGTGTCCCATTTGTAAAGTGAGATGGGATGTGCTGGTTATTGTACTTTGGTGGGTTTTAACATCTTTCTTTTCCAGATCTGGGTGTGTATCCTTAGCAGATGTGAAAGGGTTACGGTTGGATTAGGTTATAGGTTAAGAGGTGAAACCAGTATCCTCCCTCCCTGTTGGGAGGTTTGGTGTCAGGGTGTGCACTTCCCCAGGATAGCTCACACAGACACACACAAGCGTAAAATCAGCAGTGACGTGCAGTGTTGATGACACAAAAGACTGCACGCTGTCCAATGTCAATTTCATCCCTGCCCATTCTCTGGAGAGTTATAATAAACTCTCTGTATGGGTGTGTGTGTGTCTGTTCTTCACCTTTCTCAATAACTTTGCAGTCAATCTGCTTCACACTTGACGGGTGTATTGCTCGGGATCTGAGGAAGTGCAGTGTTGAGTTTGAAGTAATTTGGATGAGCATTCCACATGTTTGGCCAACAGGTGGTTTCTGTTACACCTTCAAACCAGGATCTTATCAAGCCTTTGGCTGGCAATATCAAGAAAGGCATGAAGATTCTAGATCAACCTATCTCCCTCTCTATACCTACCTGCCACGTTTGCAGTAGAACAATCAAATTATGAAATCTTCTCACCTTCATTCATAAAGATTAAACATTACTGAGAGTAGTTGGAGTCAAGGAAAGCAGCAGTTAAGCCAGTTGCAGCAGCTCTTCTTATAATTAACCAATTAATGAGCCAAGACATTGCCACAAACCTGTCCTTCCGAACACTAAAATTCATGTATAGGCTCATAATGGGTAATTTGTTAAGCGGAATATCTCTTTTTTTCATAGCTCAAGTTTATTTGTTTTAGACTTCCTGTCACTAATGAATGAAGGAATCTGTCTGTGTGTTTGTGTGTCTGTTCTTCACCTTTCTAGACAAGCGTTTATTCAATCTATTTCATACTTGATGAGCATACTACTATGAACATAAGAAAGTGCTGTGTCAAATATAAACTCATCTGAATGTGTGTGTGGTTGTGTGTACATGCAGTAATCATGTTGTGGGGACATAAATCTGTTGGTTTTCCATGTATTTTTATGCACGTTTTAGATAATCGCATTACAGAAACTAAAACTGGAAATTTTAAAAAATAAATTAAAACTTCCTCAATTTACAATCATTTGAAGGGATTTTTGATGTTTACCAAAGAGAGTTAAGGTGCATAATACGGGAAGTAAACCTCTCTTTTTGGTATACCACACATTTAGCTCACAAGACTGATCAGCTGTTTCTGCTTCTCATGCTGTCTTTACCTCTAGGCAGTAACAAACATGTTCAGCACCAGCAGACATAAAGAATAATAATGAATTCCCTAATGGAAAACAGTTCTTGAAGACCTCCATCCTTATTCTTCAAGGTCTTTTTAGCAAATGTCAAACAACTGCTTGTGTCTCCAGCTTCTTCTACTCCATTTATTACAGTAATGTGTAATACAACCTATGACGGCACCTTCTATCGGCATTACACAGTCTTGTTTATTCACTCCAAAGCAGATAATGAAAACAAATCACATTTTCTTTTCTCTTTTTTATTATTTTGAAAGGTTTGCTTCAAATTCACTTGACAGTTATGGAAACATTGCTACACTGTCATTGTCTAGAGTCCACATAATGTAAATAATTAAATATTAGGTTGAAGATTTGGTTTCCAGTTCAAGTAAAGTCAAGTTTAGGTTAATGTTAGGATTTGGATTGGAAATGGAATACAATAGATTAGTGGTTAGTGTTAGGGTAAGTCTCCAGAAGACGAACGTAACGTCCTCTAAAGTTATGGATACATGACTGTTATGGATACATGTGTGTGTCTGTGCTCATGTGCTTGGGTAAAGGGGCATATGGTTTTTGTCTCATAAATTTTTATACATTTCACAAGTTCTAGACACTCTCATGCATTTAGCAAAACACCCAGATCTTTATATTTATTATTTTTCCGGTCTTTTTATCCTGTGTTAACCAACAGTAGAAAGATTACTCAAAGTTAGGTAGAAACATGAACAACAAAAATATCCAATCTGATTCAAAGTGGATGCTTTGCTGTTTGTGGCATCTTAACCTATTAGCAACAGAAGTTCCCCAAGAACAAATTCTAAAAATCACGAGTCTCAACTCAAAGAGCGATTATGGCAGGGATGTCAACAATCACTACCATCAGAACATTGTCTACTTTTCACTGTAAATTAATCGGGGAACTGTTTTTGGAGGATAGTTTAAGCGGATTGTGGCAAAGTTCCCAGAACAGCTGCCAAGTTCTTTAAAAATCAGGAGCAAAAACCGACAACAGCCCAGCAAGTGGTTTCTTTGTCCAATTAGGAGCGTGAGCAGTTCATTGATGCATGAGTGAGAGACGAAATTGTCGATCATAACTTTGTCAGGCTTCTTGAAATGACATTTCTTGGATCCAAACAAAGGTAGGCTGAGCCATTTCTTATACGGTGCAGAAGCCATAAAGAAAAGGAAAAAAATGTTTTAAGCTATGATAACAATTCTGATTAAGATGTTGTTTCATTTGAGATGTGTATTGACTTAAAAGTGGGCTTTTAATGTGAATTTTAGTCGATGGAATATATGTAAATGTATGTGTTTTGATGTCCATTGCATTTAGACCTAAAATACAATAAAAAGACACATATGGGCATACACTACTTCACACTGGTAGCTTGTTTTGTGTGCTTTTTTATGTCTTTATCCCTTGAATTATGGAGTGTGAGCAAACTGAGAGGATTTGGCAATGCAAGACATGATAAAGCAGGCCAAAGAATAGCTCCCTAATCCACAGTCATTTCTACACTGTTGTCATCCGGTTGATCCTTCTTAATGGAGGATCAACTCTTCACTTTGGATGAGGTGGGAAGCGGCAGAAATGTGAAATCAGCAGTTAGTGATTTTCAGACGAATGTGCCATTTTAGATAGTCATAATTATTATCATGCAAAATTGTGAGAAGATCACGAACAACAGAGGAAGAAAAATATGTTATCTAAAGTCCGAGGAGGAGAGATTTTTCTATCAGGATGTAAAATATTTGCTCATTCAAAGGGATTAATTCTTCAAGATTGGAAACACTTTCGCCTTTGAATGATGTGTTTGGGATATTTAAGTGGCCAGTATATCACTTCGTAGCGTTTGGTTCTTAGTCCTTGTCTCTTCTTAACAGTTTTACCGCAGCACTTGGCAGTTGGTTTAACACTAAGGGTTAAGTTATAGTCTGCACTAGGCTGAAATGCTCAGTAAAATGAGGTGAGACTGCAGAAATTCTTGTAAACTTTGGCATTAATGTTCCATTAGTAAATCCACAATCCTCAGTTGTTTAGAGAAGGAAACAACTTTTCTTATATGCTGGTGGTATTCATCAGGGAGAGGGCCCTGAACACAACAATCACACACATAGTGTACGCTGGGGTGCAGAATGCAGTGCAATCTGTGAGTAATTTCTAACAGTAATCGTGAAGATCTCCAGTGAGAGGGCAACCGTCCAGGCCTGGTCACCCAGGGAGCTCCTACTCTACTTAGGACACACACACGCTCACCATACACTCACACACATGCAGGCCTTTAGTGCAGCTTTAGTGCCAATAGACTTGAACTGATTAACTGATGCTGATTACATGAGCTGCCACCAGGCTTGCGGTGCTCTAAAGCAACTGGAGCAGAGCTAATAGTCAGTGATTGGTACTTATTGATGATTAGGGATTAGGATCATTAATTAGATCTCAACTAGTGATGGCAATAAACAATGTAGAGATTTGAGTCGAGATGGAGCAGATTATCCAAAAAAACATAAATTGATCACCAGAAATAAGGGTTTATGGCTTTGGATGATATGATTGATAATGTGAGGGTTTTTTTAATTGCTGATTTCTTCTGACTGCTAATCTTAATTAAATGGTTTATGGATTGTAATCATACATATATATCCGTGTTCTCTGCCTTGTTATCTAAAAATGACTTCAGTATATACACACACAATCCCACTCTTTAAGCGTCTCCTAACTCCTGCATAAGTTCACACATTAAAACTATATGACCAACATTCTATCAGTTGCCAATATGCTGTCAGGTAAACATGTTGTTTACCCTGTGTAACTTACATATTCAGCAGCCTCTCTGCTGTGTGATGCTGATATGATAGGGATGCTCTGCTGAACCACTCACGCTTCTGTGAAAATATAATGAATTCACTGTAAGATATGTTCACATAACAGTGTACTAAAAGCAATATTTTAAAATGTCACAGTATTTACATCCTGTGAAATTGTTCGCTATCGCTGCATTGCATTACAGTGGAATTTTTTATTTTGTTTGGCCTCACAATGCGACAGAGTAAACAGATTTATGTCCTCACAACATGAGCAATACAAGTGCTCACACTCACAGTGACCCAAACGAAACATCACAGGACTGCATTTTCCCGACTGACTGGGAGGCAAACAATCGCGGCTTCTAACATCACAGTCTAGTGTAAACAATAAATCCACAGCTCAATTAAATGCACTTTGCGAATGCATACACACAAACTACAAAACACTCATTGCGAAATTCGCCAAGCCTTGCTGCCTTAGGTAAACACTAAACATGTAGGCCCATTAGTCTGCAAAACTGCAGCAAAAACATCGAATCAGAGAGTTAGAGACTGAGCACACTGGGAAAATTAGTTTGTTTGTCTCCCTGTCTGCATTTTGTTTATTTATGTTCTGAATTTGTTAGTGATTGGCAAGTGTCTGAGCATGGGATTATTTATTTATTTTCAGTGGGAACATGCAGTTTTGTGGCTTTAGGTGCGACAGACTCCACAGTAGGAGTGAAGTGACCCGAAAGTAGAAACAGGTGGGATGTATGGCAGCTGGGAGAAGAGAGGGATGGAGAATCTGTGCAATGCCAAGGGGGATGATACCATATCAAAACCTGAAGTATATATTTTGAAGAAAGATTTTTCAAAAATCATAATAATCAAACGGCTAAAGGACAAAAATGCAGGGGAATTTGTCCTCATTACTTCTAAAAGAACACAATGATTTTAAAAAATGTTAAAAAAACAACAAAACAAAACTTTTAAATACCAATAAATGCAACCATGAGGTTTAATGAAAGTTATTTTATGAATGAAGTTGTTAGAAAAAGTAAACAATCAATGACGTAGAATATTTGAGCAATTTCTCTTGTTGCGTCTCTTCCTTCTTACTAATTTCAGTCTCAGATCTCCCAGCAGGTGAACAGAGTTCTCTACTGTGAACCAGAAGCAAACTGAAATATTTCTGTGCAGCTATCTGAAACGATTCTGTGCAGGAAATAACCAAAGGGAAACCCCAAATGTCACACTCACACTTCCCAATTATTTCCAAGAACAGCCAATATCAGCAATACTTCCCCCTAATCTATTCTGTGAAAGAGAAAGGTGGAAAGTACCAGTCATGAAGGCGGGAGAGGTTTTCCAAGAAAATGAATGGCTGTTATCTCGCGTGATATATAAACATGAATGTTATTCAAGGGAAAATCATCAGCAGAACTGGGTGTAGCAAAAATCAAACTGGCTTTAAAGATATTAGCTTTGAGTGTGTAAGTCTGCTTGTGGATTCCTAAAATGATAACATTGCTGCTATTACCACTCCAACCTGTCAAAAAATCCCTTTTTCTTCAAGTCAAATCCAGACAAACTCTGTAAAAACATCCATTTTTTGGCCGGCCTCTAAGACTAAATAGCTGCACTGACGTCCGTCTGAGATCTTAATAGGCCTTCACATTCCTCTCCAGTGAAATAAACATCTGTGAACCTCATCTGATTAGTCAAATGCACTTCTCTGGAGCAGAAGAAGGCAGAAAGAGAGACTTAAAAGGATAGCGTGTAAATTAGACCTTAAGGGGAGGAGGCTGACATGTGGCCTCAGATGGTCTCTGAGTCTTTAAACAAAACACATTTAACAACATTCTCCCCTGTGCAGTTTGTAAATGCATATGTGTGTGTGTCTGTGAGATAAGGCACTGCTGGGTTTCGTGTCATTTTATCAGGGAGACCTCTCCTCCCTCGATCAGCTGCTCACACTGTGTAAAATAAATCCAGAATCCACAGTAATGCTACAAACAGAGGTTTTTTAAGGTGCTGATCCTATTATCTTTCTAAGTTATTAACAAAAGTTACAGCCAATAGATTTCAAATTTGTCTTTCGGCCCTCCTGTGAGGAAGGAATTGACGACAACAGCAAACAAGCATGTGTTCTGTTAGCATTAATCAGACAACAAACAACCAGATATAAAGAGACAGCACAAAACAGAAGGCACAGAGCTGTCAGTCAATAAGTTTGATGCCTCGTGTTAATAGACTTGTTTGAGATGAGCCAGACGTGCAGAATCGATCACTGGCAATCATTGCACAAAGCATGCTGGTTTGATTTCTGTCTGACTTGATCCTGACTTGTTCTGATGTTCGGCTAGCATTGGAAAAAAATATTCTTACAATAATAAGAAGACTGAGATGGGTGCAGGTTTTATAGCCCAGTGCTGGAGTTGGGTGCAGGCGAATAGTCTCTTTTCCTGAAGAGAGTTTTTGTATGAAATGACGTAGAAGTATCCAAGTGGCAACCATTTAATTCTCTAAATGCTAATAAAAGGTGCTTCCTTCTTCTTCTTTAGCATGATACACTAACCCATCCTTTGCCATCCCATAATTTATTAGAGCAGCAACATTCAAAGCACAATGAAGTCAACCAGTCATGTTAAGTATAACACAGAAGTCTGCCTTTCGTGACAAAGGCAGACATTTTCGACAAACTTTAACTTAAATTTCATATGTAGGCCTAATAAGTTATGCCTATCTTGCATGAATTTAACTATTGTTTTCATTGCATGTTACTAATAGGGACACATGTTGATAAATATGAGTGGACAAGAGGTGGGCCTGAGTAATCATCCTCAATGTGGCAACCATTTCATTGTACTTTTATGACTGTTAGCATATGTTCTATGTAGCCTTGTCACCAGGATGCATATATTTGTGTAAACCGCATTGAACAAGAAAATAATTGTAATAGTGTAGAAATATTTGACTTGTCTTAGCAGAATTCTGAGGCTGTCTTCTCCTAAGTCCTTAGAAATTCTCCTTCGTGTCTTTCCTAGATGTCATGATGCTTTTTATCAAGTTTAAGGAAAATGTTAAGGAACAGGCATATGACAAACCCAGACCATTCTTGCCTCCAAGGTTTCGTCTGTAGACAGAATAAATATGCTGTTGATGGTGATGTTTATCAGTCAGAGAGAACTGATAATATATTACATTTCAAAACCTGCATAAAGCGTAATCTAATTCTAGTTTATTAACACTGGACTGGTTTAAATCTTGAGGTACGTATCTCCTCAGTATTTCAGTTTTAATGTTTCTAGTGTAGTCTGAGAAGCTGATTTATATACAAACTGATGTGATGCTGTTTCACATAAAAAATCATGCAACATTGAGGTTGAAGCATAAACAGAGATCACAAATCAGCTTCATCACATTTTAATAGTCTACTCTGTCATAATTAAAACAAGTGGAGGCTGCATACAAACTGATATATCGGTCCGATGACATTTTATTGACTTGGAATCAGATCTAACAGGATGTTTCTGTGACGTTTTGCACAGAGTGAAGCCTGCTGGAAGCTGTCTGACTGCATCCTCCCTCCAGCTCCTCTGAAATGAGTCTATTTACAGGTCAGGTAGCGGGTTTGACGTCTGTTGTCATCATAGAGGGTCAGATGTTGGCAGCAGCCACAGACAGACAGAGGAAGTGGAGACAGGAATCACATGTACTCTACTTCCTTTTGGATAGTTTGACTGTTATGGACAGCAGAGTTTCTGTAGATCATTCGCTCTGCGATTTCTTTTCTCCCTTCCCAACACACGTGATTCATATCTGGACTTTCAGTCAAAGACAGGGGTGGGGGTGGGGGTGGGTTAGGTAGATAGAGAAAGCCCAAGGGGAGAGAGAGGATGGAGGGGACTGCAGATACAGCGATGCCTGTGGCTCAGCTAGGCTGAATTCACTGAGTTCTCACAGCTTATCAAACATCGCTGTTCACTCAGAGAGGCTCGTCCCCTGAGGTGGTCCCACATTCATAAACATTGAGACTGGTCGCCTATAAAGATGTCGGGATTTGACATGCCAGAATAAACAGTTGGAGGTCTTATTCTAGCAAGTAACTACTGCACATTTGTATATAATAATCTAAAAGAAAAAAAGGTAATCAATAAAATTACTCTTCTTAGATAATCTCACCTAAAAGGTAGAGTTTTAAATTGTTTTTATGCAAAGAATGAGCCCAGTCACTCATTTTCTGGATATTTACCATATTGGCCTAGCTGTACATGTTTTTTAGTATGTGTGGGTGGGTGGGATATGAGCTTGCAATGGGAGTATGCATTTCAGTGTGTCAGCTCTCTGCATTCCCTGAATGAGTCATTTTAAATCACTGTCGCATCCTGTGCTGGCTTCAGTTTGTAATTGCGGTCACTCAAGCGTGGAGAGCCAGAGAGAGGGGCAGACAAAAGAGGAAAAGCGCAAAACAGAAAGGGAGATGGATTTAACGATAACCTCGCGTCCCTAATTAAAGTACTGTAAACTTCCACGTTAGGAGACCATCAGCATGCCAATGACCTTTCTCTGTCTTGTGAGGAATTTTTCTTTGCCGTCCGTCTAGTTGAATCCTATCGAACACATGCCAGAAACCAACATTCCTCTGTTCCAGCCTGCATTTGAAGTCAGTAGAAACATGCCAGCATACTCCAATCAAAGTTGGACTAAATGATCAAATTACTGATACAGCATCAACTCTACTGTTATTTCTAATCTTCTTTAACGCACCACTGACTTCCCCATTCAGCCAATTATTATTAGGCTTGTATATCTGAACCTATTCATTATAACAATGGAATGCATTTACATGACTTTCATTAAGCCTCAGAGGAACGCGTTGACGATAATATGCATGCCGGTGGAGCATGACTTCTGTATCCCAAAAGTCTACCTCAGGTGTGTTTTTAATCCACTGCTTGACTTTGGGGAACACTCAGAGTCAATGTCTGCTGCTGACTGGCCTGCTGGAAGCCATAAATCACTCCATTACAGTATTTCAAACAATTGAGAACAATTAAGAGCAGTTAAGCACCCAATTACTGACACATTCTGATTATTGTGGAGCCTTTGCATCATTAGAGAGACGCCCAATGCCAATATGGTCACAATCCGTGTCGAGGTGACTCAGTAACTTACTTACCTCCACTATAAACCTTCGATTTAACTGACCAATTTAGAATAATTGGAAACAATTTGCAGCGGTTATGGTGTATCAATAAAAGTGAATCCACTTATACAGCAGTTCTGTGGGGGCCCAAGACGTATAATGTGCTGGGAGAAAACCTCAATGTATTGCCAAAGTGGGAGGCATGAATAATTACAGGTGTGTGTGCATCTGTAAGTATTTGTGTAAAGGACATTTGTAAAGCCCTCAGAGAGAGTCTTGTGTGGCACCTGACTGGCTGAACAGGCCTGACTGAGCCATAAAAACACCTTCACCTCCATTAGGCCATAATGAGTGCTGTGTCAGGCTAGTGGATACTGCAGTCTGGCAGCTACCACACAAGTCAAACCTTCACTACAGAGGAAATGAGGAGTGATTGGTACAATGAGTCACTGTGAAGTGGAAGTGGCAATGGAACAAGCCAGAGATATATGCTAGGAGTGGTGGCAGGGTTTCCATCCACCGTGGCGCTTATTAACCTGCAGGGTGTTGGTGCTGAAACAGGAAGCAACTTGTAGCCGTTGCGTTTCTGTGTGTGCGTGTGACTGCGTTTGGGACAGATAAAAGTCACAACAGAGTGTTTTAAATATGGAATTTCACTCTCCGGTACCAGTCACCCCATTGCTCCATGTTAGCACACCTCCCTGTTCGACACTGTCACAGGCTGGTAACACCTAATTGTGTCATGCAACAATAATCTCTAACGGTTCATTGCATGAATACAGATGGAGTGCTGTGTGGAAAAAAATGAGAAAATACGTGGTGTGAATAAACTTAAACAGCTAAACGTCCACGACTGCCAGTATATCATACGGCACCAAAATGGATTTTAACCACTTTTACTTTTAGATTTACATCCTAAAACCTTACAAGTTGCATCTTTTCTAATCATATTGTTGTATTTGTGATGCATTCTTTTTTTTTCCTGCTCTGACTGAACACTTCTTGTGCATTTTGTGTCTCTTCGGCAGTCTGTGTCATGACACTGCCTGACTTTGAAACCAATAACAAGAGAAACAGGCAGTAAATAGAGAGGAGAGAAACAGGAGGAGGGTGGAAAAAGGGTAAAGTGGTGATAAAGTTTGGAAAATGAAACCCTTTATCTGCTTTTCATCTGCAGTAACGGTCATTAGTTGAGTTTGTGCTAGCTTGCCGTAAATTTTTAACCTTTCAAATCACAAGGTCATTTCTTTGAATCAGTGAGGAGACCGTTATAAATCTGAAGGGGTTTTATATTTTTACACATGGGGTAGCTCATTAGATTGGAGCAAAGCCACTGAAACCAATACCATATGGTTGTTAAAGGAAGAAACTCAATTAGCAAGCTAACAGGGTCACATGAGGGCACCGGGTTTCAAGAGTGACATGTACGGACAAAAGGCTAAGCATGCTGGTGGACCAAAACATAATGAGACGTAGCTTGTATTTGTGCACTATAGCTTAACTTCGCATAAAGACCGGAAACAGGGGAAACCAGTGAACCTGCCAGTACTTCCTAAGCTTAACCTTAAAGCGGGACACGATTGGTAATTAGGATAAATATTTTAACTAACAGATATCAATATAAAACTTGCTCACTTACTTACTTAAAGTAAGACAATGCTTTTGGTATTACATATTTTCTAAAATTTCATGTTTAATTGTCTAAATGAGGTTTGATCTATTTTAAAATGCATTCATTTGCATTAATTTCCAAAACACAAATGTGAACACTGGATAAATCAGTTTAGAAATTCTTGTCTTATTCTGAGGGCAGTTTGGATATCTCTGTTTATCACTCCATAAATCAGAAAATACTGTTAGCTGCCCAACCAAAATCCCTTTTCGTCTTATTTTAAGAAAATCTTCTACAAATGATCCTATTAGCAAACTCCTCTTTGAAAACCTGCAGAATATAGATAGGAATAAAACTGGAAAGTTTAGATTTTTTCCGTGCTACTAAAGTGAAGATTTCTGGCTCAGAATAGACTTTTAAGACATGCTTTGTAAAATTCAATATATATATTTTTTTGTTATTGGAAACCAACATTCAAACTAGCAGATGTCATTACTGATCTTGTCAGATGATTAAGTTAAAACAAATTAGTCATCAATTACAAGTTTTCAGCTTTTTTCAGATTCTTTTGTAATTGTTTAATCAAAGAAATTTAAACACTCATATAAATATGAAAAAACGTATTTCACAGCGTTTATGACTAAATAAGCAAATTGGGTATTGTTTCCTTTAATATACACTAATTTACATAAACATACAACAAATACAGTATATTAAAATACATATCTACATCTGTGTTTTGGATACTCTCCTTGGATTAGCATGAAAAAAGACATTACAGAAGCAAAATATCTTAAAACATTTATTTTGCCAATAGTACCTTGCCCTGAACCCTCACAAACAAGTGGTGGCTTCGCTCCAGACCCCTCCACCCCAACTTCTGCCTCCCTCAACCCTGAAGCCAGACCACCTGGGAAACTGTCTCTTGTCTCTGCTCTAACCTCTACTGGTTGGAAGACCCTACCATGAATCATGACCTCACCCTGGTGAGTTAATCACATCACAAAAAGCAATGATCCTTGCAGGAAGCAGGACTTAAAAACCAGGAAGTTCAGACATGGGGAAAAGCCTGAGGCTGGTAATCAATCATGAGGTGTCTAGTGAGAGGTCACCTGCATGTATGTGTGTGAGCACTACAAGCACCCATTGTTTTCAGGATATTCTAATATGCATCAAGGTCTTTTTTATTATAGCTTTAAAATTGCAGCTATATAAGAAATTATCTTGTCCAAACTTTGTAAAGTAGCCATGGCAGTTGGATGAGACATTTGTGTTGCTACTGTAACCAGCAGTTACCACTCTGATAGGAGACTTCATTATGACTGGTGATGCGGCACAAATGCGGCAAAAAGAAAAATACTTTTATAAGTGACTCTTCATGCTGAGATTATTATTGGAACACGACCTTCACTGCTGTGGTTTGTGAATATAGTATGACTCCATGTTTCCAAGGTTACAACATGGCATCATCCAGTTAGTGGTAATGTTGTGACTGACTGCTAAACACTCTAACAGAGCTGATATTATCCCATCTTCACAACCTTCTCTTCCTTTGACAGACAAACAAGGATTCTAGGGGGTTAGGAAATGAAGTTTCATATTTTCTCTGTCTGTACTCTGTCTAATTTACTGTGCTTTAAGTTCACGTGGTGATTCTTGCATTTTTGTTTTTAACATGGATTCTATGATGTGGTCACTTGATTCATGTCAGACTGAGACTAAAATTTTCACAAAGATGCAAAAATAGTGTCATGTAATGCTGTGTTTTTTGAAATCTTTACTTACCATTACACAATGCATTCTGATGAGCGACGGTATTCATGTTTATAATTCACAGGAAAACTAGAGCAGGCTTCTTCAATCCCACAGTTCCTTGGGGCAGAAGAGAAGAACACAGGCTGTCAGCATAGAGGAAAACAACACATCCTACAGGCCTGTGGCATGTGTCATTAGTTAGAATTGAAATAGATTTATTTCCTCTGCTGACGGTTTGCAAGATCAGATTTAGCTTAAACAGCAGTAATACATCACATTAATATGGAATGTATTTCAGTTGATTAGCTTCCTGCCTTCATGTGCATGCACACACACCACACAGATGAGTGCTTTCATACATACACGTTACAAATGCAGGGAAAGATGCTTGATTTTCTCTGGGAACAGCTCTGGGAGTTATTATAGTGTTCATGTGAAGTCATAGTGGGCTTGATGCACCACACCTGGTCCACTGACACATCGGCTGAATGAAAGAAGAGAGCCGGTCTGCAGATTTTGTGCATTCTCTCGCTGTTTCTAGCTTTTTATCTCAAGTAGCCTCTGTCTGACTTTCTTTCCTTCGCCTTAAGGAGCCTTTGTCAGGCCTTTCTACTGGATATAGCTGGTGGCTGTGGTTAATGCACCGTATCATTGCATGTGACACACCTTCCTTTCATCATGCCTCCTTCCCGTGTACATTATGCGCCTACGGAGCAGATTGTTTTCATAACGTCTCCATTACCGTCAGCTCTTGTACAGGTCTGATGAAGCATGCTGTCAATGCAACTGTCCAAAATAAACCAAAAGTATAAAATGTGAGACACTGATCCTTTTTATATACTGAAGGGTGAAAGCCCTACAAGTCTTCTCTTCAAAATTTATTTAACCATAATGTTTTTTCAAATAGTCATAAAACACAGCAAGTTTCCGTTACAGTGCAAAAATGTCATGTAGATACCAGTCAGACATTTGGACGCACTTCGTTTTACTGTTTATATATTGTAGAAAAGTTCTGAAGACATCAAAATGATTGATTAGAGTTATGTAATAAAAAAAGACAAAAATATGTTTTAAATTTAAAATTCAAAGTGCTTTTTGCTTTGATAAGAGCTTTGCACTCTCTTCTCTCAAACCAGGTTTATTAAGTCGTCTCCTGGAACTTTTCCAACAGTCTTAAAGGAACTGCTGGTCACTTGATGGCTTCTTTTGCTTCATTCTGTGGTCTAACTCACCCCAGTGATGCACATTTGGGTTTAGGTCAGGTCATTGTAGAGGCCAGGTCATCCGATGCAGCACTCCATCACTCTGCTTCATATTCATCTAGACTCTTCTACAGCCTGGAGGTGTGTTTTGAGTCATTGTCCTGCTGAAAAGCAAATGATGAAACCATTAAGCACGAACCAGATCAGATGGCATCTCACCGCAAAATGAACCGTTCCAGGTGACGACCTCTTGAAGCTGGTTAAGACATTACTGATAGTATATCAAGGTACCATCAAGGCAAACAGTGGCCATTTCGAGGAATCTAGAATATAAAACATGTTGTGTTTTTGAACTTTGTTCTGCAATGTAGAAAACAAGACAAGAAGCAGATGTGTCCAAACTTGTGATATTATTTGTACTATGTGACTGCATATTAAACTTACAGCAGTAGTCTGTTCATTTGAAAAATAAAGTTATTTTTGCACCGTTTAAAGATATAATGTCTGAATGAGTGAGTTCTGCAGGAACAGGCAGATTTTTTGTACCTTTGGAAAGAGCCAAGCCAGCTGTTTCCACCCTGTTTCTAATTTTTATTGCAGGCTAAGCTGACCAGCTGATATAAATGTGCTCGTAAGATACATATTAATATTAACAGTGCAGCTGACAGTGTTATTCATTTCTATGCACAAAACAAAAGAAACTGAGCAAAATATTGAAATTGTGAATGTCATTTTTGTGGCAACGTAATTTTCTATGTATTTCCAACCAGTCAGTCATGACATATTTGGGATCACTAGTGAGGGAGCCACAATACTACACTGTCTACACACACTAGGCAGTATAATGTAGCATGTGCAATAAGAGAGTGAAGTACCAAAAGAAGCACACTGAAAGAAGAGTAATTAAGCTTTTACATATTTAGGATGTGAAATCAGCAGCAGTCCATACAGATTTATAAGTCTAATTGTACACTTGCAGCTGGAGCAGATACTTTTTCACTTCTGTGTTGCTGAAGTTAAAAATAAAAACAGCTGTTTGTTTTTTTCGCTGGCTACAGTAAAATCACTGATCCATATGGCTATCCATATGGTCAGTGTTCAGTATTTTACATCTGTTTTAAGTTCTCAAAACTGAATAATAAAAGTAAAATATTGGCTGTTGTAGCATAATTACTAACACCATCTCTCTATTAAAAGTTGAGTACTTTTGGTCATTAGCCAATATTAGACATTAAGAAAAATGTCATCACTGCTGATTACTACTTTTCAGGGGTCATTGTCATGTCCACACCCCCAACTTAGACATGCCAAGAATTAAAGATGTCTATTGTGTCTTTGGGCTGTTTACAAAATGTCTATGCTGCACCCCTGGTAACCTCGACTGCAGCGATTTTGTAGACTCAGTCAATGAATGTCAATGTTGTAAACCTATTTTCATGGACTGGGTCTACTCTTTAGGGCAGTGAATTTTATTGTTATCTTTCAAAAGAAATCTGTCTGTTGACTGCCTTTCCCAAAGTGGTGGCAAGGTCCCTCTGGGTATGGGGAGTGACTAAGAGGAATGAAAGGACAGATGGAGCCAGAAAGAGCTCAGACCTTTGATGTGTGGTTAGTGATAGAGCTTCATGTTGATGTGTTTGATGTCTGTGAGCTTGGCTGAGTCTGGCAGGTCAAACAGTCAAACTCAGAGCAAGCACCTGGAACACTGTAAATAGATATTTTATCAAAGGATTCTGCCAATACATGTACAGACAGTGTAGTTTGCATTTTATACATAATAAAGTCATACTCAACTTTTATAGAATGCTTTGTAAAGGCACTTTAATAACCCCTTTCATTCAGAGTTGAAAGGAAATCAATGGACACCCAACTCTTTACAAACACAACAGTTAAAGAAAATAGAAGCTGCAGCTCTTGTGTCAACATCGCTTCCTTCGTTTTTTCCTCCATGAAAATGTAGATCACTTCTTCTAATAGTGCCGACTTATTAACAGTTTCAGACATATTTGTTGTTTTTGTCAAGTTAAGTAAGTTTATCCATTATGCTTGATCACACAGGACTCAAAAATATGCACAAACCCAGCTGAAGTCATGCTGCTTTGTTGCGTTTGTGTCCAAATGTTTACATCCGGTTTTCTCTTTTTGACACAGAAATCTATTGAAGCTGTTTCTCTTTTTTTAAAGCAGATGCTAAGTATATACACTGAGGATAAAAAACTACTAGCCATAAAAATGTCCTAGCAGAGTTTCTCTAACAGTAAAACAGTGGGAGAGACACACACACATACCTATGCACAAGCAGAGACGTAGAGATTCAAAGACTCCCCTGATGATGCCCCAATTAAACCCGACCACATGGAAGCCATTGAGTGTGAAATTGAAAACAGGGACAGGGACACCATTATAATGTCAGTGCTCTAACTTCATAATAGCAGTTCAGCATAAGCTCAGATAGGCCTCATGCAGGCAGCCGATCCCAAGTCAGGATCTCTTGACACTTGTGAAGAGATAATTTAGTGTTTCATCTAGCCAGGTGCTGTTGCTGATAAATGCGATGTGAAAAAGTCATCATCATGAAAGAAGTCATCATCATGAACTGGAAAATACAGTGTATATGTGAGTGTTGCCGTATGAACAATGTAGCTGCTGCAAATCTCATATTAAGCAATACAATAAGTGATACTTGAACGAAGAGGCAATTGCCCTTAAAATCCTCCAAACAGAGCAGCTTAAGTTCAAGTGGTTGATATAAATACGCAAAAACAGCTGTTGCTGAGCCACATAGACAGTTTGGAATGAAAGGGGGGGGCTGGAATTAATTAGACAAATAATCAACGTCAAGGAGAAGAGTGAAGAAATTTTTCAAATGAGCTCTTTGGCAAAAACCAGAGCAGAGTGCAGGCATAGGCAATGAGGGCAAAGGGAAATAAAAATAAACAGCGCAAAGGAGTGTCTTATGGATTTCAATATACCCCAAGGGTGGTGACAGATCTCATAATGTTTCAGAGGTTCAGCACCCTGTGGACAACAAACACAAACACAAAAAAAATACATATTTTTTCCAGTTTAATAGAAGCTACACCCAGGTCTACAAGCTTATCGCCTGCGATCACATAACAGTACTTTCCAAATATCTATTTACAAAAGTCTTTTTCAGCAAAACTGCTCCCACTCATCCCTTATATTTTCTTTTGTTTTGTTCTAATGTTAATATAAGGCACTTGGCTCTGGAGATGTTATTTCTCTCTGCAGCCTCAGGGCTCCAAAAACAGAGCAGTGACAAATTTCCATTCTCTTTTCTTTCCCATCTTCCCCTAGCCTAAGTTGCCAAGGCAGGTCAGAAGGATGGATTCAGTTCATGGGGTTGGACCATCTCCGTGGCTTTGGTCTTCAAAGAATCCCCAGGAGAACCACAATTTTGTGCCTCTGTTAACCCTCCTTCCTCTCGTTTGTCATGGAGCCACTCTGCTGACAGCAAACCCGCTGCACTGCTCACACTGTCAGCCGTGTGATCCTCTGCTCAGGAGGTTCACATCTCGACACCTCGGATCCACCGTTTCCCAGATACTACTCTATTGTCTGACCCAAGTTCACACTGTCATCACAAAGACGCTCAGGTGCCAAAACGGTTATGTCTCCTGTAAACTACCTTTAAGGATTAAACTGAAACGGTGGACTGAGAGTCAGTCTTGTCTGCTGGGATTCATAAGACCTCTGAGGCCAAAGCATTGATATACAGATCTGTCATCTCTCTCTGTCTTGTTCTATTCCATCTGTCTGTCTGTTCCCTGCAGGGGTTGAGATGTGCCTCCTAATGTGTATTTAGCGTCTCGTCTGCCCTGTCACCAAGTAGTTAGGATGATGTCTGCCCTGCGTTCTGCAGGACGCGCTGTTTTGATTTGATGACAGAGGAACCACTGCTGTAAGCTCCGCTGGGGCCTGCAGGCTCTGTGTCTGTCTGCCTTTTTATCCCTACATCCATCCTGTTCCTCCATTCCACCACCCCACCTCTCCTGGGGTTTATCTCTCCTCGTCCCCCCCTTTGTCGCAGCTTGTCCTGTCATTACTCACACTGGCTATCCGATGACACAAGAGCACAGAAGACAGAAAAATGTATCTGTGCGTGCATGTGTGTGTCTGCGAGTGTATGCTCAGCATCTTATTACAACGTAATCAGCGGTGTAGCAGCCAACAGCAGGGAGCAAATCACATTAAGATAATTGGGAAACACTTCATGTTGGACAGCTGGGGCTGTGCCGGATTGATTAAATAAATTTGATGTCACACAGAAAATACTGCCTTCCTAGACCTAGAGACACGTGTGTGTGTGTGTGTGTGTGTGTGTGTGTGTGTTTGTGTGTGTTTGCTTGTGCATGCATACATGCAGTGATAAAAGACACCAGAGAGAAAGATTTTGAAAAACAACATAAGAGTTTATTGGCTTGTGATTGAAAAAGAGAAGACCTATAGCTGAAACACTGCACAGCAGAGAAAAAGTCCTGCACTTCTTTTGGGAAACCAATTACTAAACTGAGAAATAAGCAGTGCTTTGGTTTGTCATGAACACATTTTGCCACAAAGCACAGAAGTCATAATTCTCCTGAGTTACCACTAGATGTCACAATTCTCTCTGTGTTAAATTCCACTTTGACTGCTTTTGCTGACATGTTTGGTTCATCAAGATAACAACTGTCAAACTTTCTGCACAGCATTACACAGCTGTCTTTATCGCAATCCCATAAACATGTAAGTTAACTTGTGTCAAGATGATAAACTGGCCGTATAATCACGGAGTAACTGGTGATTTTCACAGGTTTTCAAACACACCTCATGAAAGCAAATGTAAATTCTTGTGGGGATAAAAGTGTGAATGTGTTCTGCCTGTATAGTTAGAATTTCTTCTAAGGTCACCTCCATTCTACTGTTGTGAGGACATACTGGCTTAAGAGTATGCAAATGAGCAGCAAGTAATCAAAGTTCAAACTGAATTGTTTAAGAGTTCATTGAACTGGAATAAAAAGATGTGGAGGAAATTACTTCAGTTTGTCATCGCTGTGGCAAATTAGGCAAGGACTGAATAAATGGATTACAAGAAATGTGTGCATGTGGTGGGTGTGTGTTGGAGGAAGAATAAGTGTATGTGCATGTTTTGTATGAACGTGTGTGTGTGTGTGTGTGTGTGTGTGTGTGTGCGTTTTAATTTATTCGTACACACAAATATATGTTTTTGCGTCTGCATGGAGATGACATTCCAAGATACACAACATTGCTTCCATCTTTTTAATGGCGTACGGTCTACTCCTCCCTGTGTTGTCATGGTGATGTGCCCCTTCCCAACCTTTTTTTAGATAGGTATGCAGGGTTTGTTCCTCCTTTGTAATCTGACGCACATACAGCAGAACTACCATGAAGGTATACCATATTACAGGCTCAATGAATGAGTCAACAGCACGCAGTGGTGTGGATCGAAATTCCAAACTTATCCTTACTTCGTGAGGACAAGCTAAACTTATACCCAGGCTTACAACAGACGCTAAACCTAAACAAACCTTGAAGGGATTTGAATTTTTAAAAACCATTTCCCTTTGAGTTATTTTGAGAAATTTAGACTTACTCTCACTCAAATATCTTTTAATTTGAACTGTCCTTTTTTTTTTTAGTCTACCTTGTTCCACCTCCCCAAGGTGCAACTTAACATGGAGGAACTCTTATGCCAGGCATTTCTAATCGATTAGGAGGAGAAAGGAGGACTTGGCTGCTGCCAAGACTTTATACACCCAACTGATCTTATTTAGATTTAGTCAAGGAGAAAAGAAGGCAGAAAGGAGAGGTGTGGATAGACAGGCTTGACTGTCTTATCTGCAGCCTGTGGTCACATCCGATTTTCACACCTTCTGTTCTATCTGCTGCTCACATAGACACGTAAACACACACACACTGGTACATGAGAACACACAGAAACTCACTTGAGGACATGTTGGGTAATAGAAACGTCGCTGGATGATTAATTATCACATGTATTGCAAATGATTTTGATGATAATACATTTACCGGAGCACTGGGCTGTCCAAAGTCCTCTATACAGCCATGAGTGTGACACTTTTTTGTTCATTACTGGTGCAGACAAAAGATGGATTATTAGACCAATGTTAGTATGTGCAAAATTTAACACACCTGTAGCAACTCTATTATCTCCATCTGTAGCCTGTTTACTATTTCCAATTTTCCGTTGTTTCCTGCAGCTGAACAAAGCCTTTGTTCCACACAAACAGGCACAGCCACATTCAGCAAAACCCCTTAACACATTATTATCAAGGCAGACAAAACAAACCATTTTCCTGTATGAGTGGTTTCCTATTACATTTCAACAGGAAGCAAATTAGGGTGAGGAGACTGTTGTTGATGAGAAGTGTGTGTCTAGATGCCAGGTGCGGTGGAGAGCTCATTTTGCATATCAGAGAAGTGTGATTATGAGTAGAGCCATGCATACTCTGCATTAGTGAACATAATGACTGAATGAGGGGTGACTAAATGAGAGGTTACCATACACACACACACACACACACATGCTCACACAGGTACTCATGCAGATAGATACTGGAATACGCAAACATACAAGCGGCAACAAACTCAAAAACACTGAGTCGTCTACTGTATGAGCTGAGTGCAGGGTCATCTGTAATGGAGCAGACCATGGGAGCGAAAGCGACAGCGATGGAGCCACATCTCCATAAAACCTGTTCTCTCCTTGCTGCCTCCATACATATTCAGACGGGCCGACTGAAGCCGTGCCACGTCGTTAGCAAATGAAAAGTAGTTTAGCATGAGAATGAGCCCAGGGGTCACAGGAAGAGAGATGCACAGAGACAGAACAAATTCCACTCGGCCTGTAATTGGCACAAGAGGAAAAAGGAGGCAAGGGACGATAAGGCAAAAAAGGGAACATTAATTTAATTTATTTCATAAGCATTACATTTACAGTGCTGCCCGGAACTGGATCCATTTTTTGTACGGAACATCTGTTTGCATAATAGAGTTATTGTTATTAGACTGAGCCATCTGATATTGAAATCACAGTGGCATTGGTGGCAGGGTTTCATATTCACCTAGGGTGACACATTTGCATCTGCATGGGTTACGAGCTCGGATCTGACACCATGCCACGCCACGGTTACACCTTTCTGATGAAAAAAATCAGCTTTGTTTTGTGAGAACTGCAAACTAGTTATGCTTGGAAAACTTTAGAGAAAACATTGTGACAACAGTAAGTTTGAGAGCAGCTGGCATGCTGTTGTTGGCAATGATTCATTAAGGCTGGTTTGACATCTTCTGCTTCGCCCTGAGTCCTCCACATCCATCCCACTGTGCAGTGCATCCACAACATCTCCTTCTCATTACTATAACACTGTTGTTTACTGTGACCTGTTTCCTGCAAAATAACTTTTGGTGTCTCGTTTTAAGGATTGTGGACTCTATGAAGCAATACAACTGAAAGACAAAGTGACTCCTTATGGGAATTTACACCCTTTAGATAACAGTGTCCAAACTGTCCAATCACAGCGCAGATGTTTCAGTTTGCCTCATCCCTGCTGCAGGCCCTGAAAGGTGAAGTAGACTGTAAAGAGGGATGATAGTGCTGATTTTTCTCAGTTTATGAACTATAATTATATTTGAAGATTCTTTGGAAAATAATCCTTCACATTTAATGCATTGTGTATACATGCATCATGCTAGTATTCTAGAAAAATAAAAAATGAAATAAAAAAATATAAAGTATAAGGGCAGGCATGCTGTATACAACCATCTTCTAGAAAGGAGAACTTGTCCAGTTTTATTGTGTTTTCTCTAGCCATGTAACTTAGTACAGAACTGCTCGGGTATATTTGTGTTTTCTATTTAACGCATATTTTACGCAGATGTTTCCTCCAAAAATTGATTTACAACTACAGGCTGCTGAATTACTCGTGAGCATCACTCAAATCTCATTGATACTATTTGAGTCAGTGGTGTAAAAGCAGGTTTCACTCACACTACATGCCTGTAAACATGAGCCATAGCAAATTTTTTTGCTTTGGCTCTAACTTCCAGCATTTTACATGCAGAACTAGAATGCTTGCATGTCGAACTCACAGCACTGCCTACGTGTTTCTGCGGCTTCCTGCCACTGCTTATACTGTAAAAAATGTAAATTTTACGGTGAAAAACTATGAAACCATGACAGTAAAAATTGGCAAGCTCTAAAACAGTTTGATAGCATTTATATAGCACTGAATCATTGTAAATAAATCAATCAGGAGAAAACTGTATTTTTTCTCTTTAAAAAAATACCTACACTTACACAGTTATTTATTGGAAAAATGCAGTAATATATATATATATATATATATATATATATATATATATATATATATATATATATATATATATAACACTAATACTGTGATTTTTGCGTTCACTTCTCGACAAGAACAACATTTTTCACAGTTAAATGTACGTATTGTGCTGATAATGTGAACATAGAGTAATATTTACAACATGGTGATTTTTGTATTCATTAAATGCTAAATATAATGGGTCACACAAATTTTGTTTTATATGGTATTTTCATGTAAATCTTCAAGGAAAGCTAAATTTTTTTTAAAGGTTAAAGCTTTTTTTTACAGTAAAATATGGAATGAAGACTTTTTTATCAATAAAAAAATCAACAGTATCAATACATTTCTTTACTGTAAATGAAGAAAATGTTTTACCGTAATTTTAGGCTAGCGTCCCGGCAACCACAGCTGCAGGAATTTTAAGGTAAAAAATAACATTTTTTTAGCAGTGTAACCAAACAGAGGTGAAAAATGTTCTGTATTTCCAGGTACCAGTATGGAGGCTAAAACTGCTACCGGCCATATGAGAGAGGTAGGTGGGTGACAAACAATCTCTGTGGTAGTTCAGGCTGGAGGGCTTGTTGGGCAGAACAGAACCAAGACCGATCAGTAATCAAAATCAACACCAGTCTGAACCAATTTATACAAACTTAGAGAACCTGCCGTGGTTCGCTGCTCACCCCCACCTCTTTCTCTCTTTTTTTTGCTTTCTTTGTCTTTCTCTGTCTTTCTCTCTCTCTCTCTCTCTCTCTCTCTCTCTCTCTCTCTCTCTCTCTCTCTCTTTTTATATGTAATCTCTTTGGCCCAAGTTTTCCATGGACCAGAAAGTCATTAAGTGAGAGGCGACAGCGCAGTGATGGTTCAGCCTGAGAGAACACAGTCTCCTCGAGCAGGCCTGACCATGGCTGCACACGGATTAGCTTATTACAGGTCGTACACTTTTTCTCTCTCAAAAGCAGAGAAAGAATCCAAAGGGCAGCCAGGTGATGTTCTCAATGGGACCTTTTTATTTACAAATCAGTTTGATTCTTTTCTTCTCTTTTTTCTTCTCTTTGTTTCTTGTACTTCTTCTCTGAGGCGAGGCAGACTAAATTAATTCTATTACACAGAAGTTAAGAGTCCAAGTGTGCCACTCTGTCTCCTTCTGTTACACATTATATATCAGCGAATGCATTCTCACAATTCAAGATACAAAGAAGGGCATGGACATGCGAAAACATGTCTTAAACCGCCCTCAGACCTTCCACTGTCAAGTTTTATAGAATATACATAAAAGCACTTTTACATACTAAAGGCCAAACAGGCATTACAGCTGACATCTGAAATTTAATGCAATGTGTGTGTCCCTGTCTCTGTGTGTATACCTCATTAAGCCCATAGCAGAATATAGTAGCCTGGCCAATTACACTGAATTCTCTCTCTCCTTCCAATCCCTCTCTCTCTTTCTCTCTCTCTTTCTCTCTCTCTTTCTCTCTCTCTTTCTCTCTCTCTCTCTCTCTCTCTCTCTCTCTCTCTCTCTCTCTCTCTCTCTCTCTCTCTCTCTCTCTCTCTCTCTCTCTCTCTCTCTCTCTCTCTCTCTCTCTCTCTCTCTCTCTCTCTCTCTCTCTCTCTCTCTCTCTCTTTCTTTCTCTCTCTCTGCCTCTATCCTTCCCCAACCTCCCCAAACAAACACATCCATTTGCATATTGCTTAATGGATTGCAAATCATCAGACCCCCCAAAATGAGCTTAATTGAGGTAATGCATCATATTGCCAGCTGATTTAAGAAGGATAATCATTTCTAATGTCATTTTCAAACATTTTGCCCTTGTTACCCATTTGTTTACACTGAGCAAAGGGTCTTTGAGAGAGAACGGAGTGCCCAGACCTCGCAGTAATGTCCAATTGAAAGATTCACAATACGAAGTTATTCAATTAAAAGAAAGACATTCTACTAAAAATGGATCACAGACTAAAAAGTGCATTGAGTTGCTTGTAGGCTTGAACAGTGGCACTGACAATGTAGAGTTTGCATATATATTTTTTGAGCATGCAGTTCTGTTTTCACCGTCCAAGTGATATGTGACAGCATCATGCAGCACACAGTGTGGGACCAGCAGCCCTCTGAGTCTTCAGTACAGGTTAGGGCACGTATAGCTGTAAACTAGTTGGCAAAAACAAGCGGCGTTAATCTGCCCAAGAGGGGAGTGTTGACACTGGGAGACAGAGCAACTGGGAGAAGCACCGTGTCACGCTACAACCTCTGATGTTTGTGTGTCTATGTGTGGTGGGGGTGTGTTATGAGATGGCCAATGGAGACCAGGAGAGAGCAGGTTCCCATGACCCATACAGTCCAATAGGAGGTCTCTTCAACTTGTAAAGACACCACTTTGCCAGTGAGAGTGCACACACATATTCGCACACACACAGACACACATGCAAACCGCAAACGATGTGACCACACACAGACCAACTTCAGTCAATCAGGTCCGATCCCAGACTAATTTGGCAAACACCGTCCTCTCTGTCTCTCATTTCTTTTCATGCAGCTCCTGAAGATTTCATCTGTCCCTGAGAGCATTCCCAGGCCTACTCATCCGCACTGCTCAAACGCAATCGCACACGCACACTCGCAGAAAAAATATACACATGCATTTATCAAGCATCTAAAAACAAAAAGCAGAACCCCGTGAGGGTCGCAGTTTGACTCGAATGCAAACAAGTGTCCCATATAATCATCCACCAAATCTTCAACACCCAATGAAATAAAGTTCAAAGAAACTTTTAAAGATACGTTACATGTCTGGACAGCAGAATCTTTGACAGAGAAGCTCTGTCTAGTCTGAAATCTTCTGAGGTTATCATCTGAAATGATGTGAATATTTATGAGCCGAGAGGAATGAGACACAGTCATATCTAAAATATGAATTTCCTAATCAGAGCTAATAAATATTTGACTTGTGAAGTCTATCGTGCAGATTAATAGATATTCAGGGCTAAATTCTTAATGTGAAGCAGGCCATACAGTATGGTTCCCCATTAGCACCCAAGTCATCTTTGTCACTCAGTGATGACGATGCTACGCCATACCATTTCAGACTTTTCCCATTTCTGTCAAAAAAATAAAAAACTGGACAGCTTTATGTGTCTCATATTAAAATCCACTGAGCTAACGACTGATCAGTGACACGCACAATCACGATTTTGAGGATTTTACAAGTTATTCATCTCAATTCTACCACTAGTCTGGAATGCATTCAGTGATGTTTTCTAATCCTTTGACTCCAGCATCCATCCTTTTTCCTGTTTGTGCTTCTTTTGTTTCGACTGATGAATGGTGTGGCAGCGCCTCACCTCAATCTGGCCATCGGTCACCTTGTTACCCTACCATGGTCAGAATTTTAACAGCCCCCTTAACGTCCTCCGGTCAGACAGGAGATAACAAAAACATCAGATAACTGAGATTTTATCCCCCCTGTCTTTATAAACTGTGAGCTCTTAAAGCTGCTTTAATCAATATCTTTCATTTAATAATGAACCAAATGACTATGTGTAATTTGAACAATGTTCCTCAGAGCTCTGTTTTATTTTATCTTTATAAAATAAAACTGCAAAATTAAGAACCTAATATAACTGGGCAGTTAGTGTTACTCGATAAGTGCTGCTTTTTTAAAGCATTATGAAGTGGACAACCTATTTCTGTTGCCCAAAAGAGATGCTGGTCAAGGATGTCATATTAAAAACATCATATTTTAAACATTTGCTTAGGAGGAATTATTAAAATTACAGTCAATGGATAGAATATTTACTCTTTATTTGTGATTTAAAATGGCAAGCAAATATCAAGATTTAACATATTCCTAAGAAAGGCAAATGCAGGGAACATAGCCTACCATTTAGACAATTGATAACATTTGTCTTTGTTTATTGGGTTTTTGGAATAGTCTGTAGTAGAAAATCCAAGAGCAGGAAATGAACATCCAAAACAGTGACCTGCACAAAGAAAAAAGATGTAACCAACCACATCAAAATTTTAAAAAGTGGGTAGTTTATTTATGGAAATGTATAGTGCAGGATCGACTTTTTGGGACTGTAATATACACAAAATGACTGTGACAGTGTAATGCATCCAAATTCTTGATAAAATCATGAAGGTTTCTTGAATTTTCTCATTTGTTGGCTCACTCGTTCAAATATTATATGTTTGTGTGTTCTCTCTCTGAACAAAATTATTTTAGCACCTTTATGATGAGGAGAGAGCAGTCAGTAACAGGAGAGGAGAGTTTAGGAAAATGTAGTCAGGAGACTGAAGGAAGGAAAAGAAAGGTACTCAATCTCTTTGGGTCTAACAATAGAAACCCAGAGTCAGAGCCAGAGTGGAGTCGATTTGAATTCCCTCACAGACTGCATATAAACAGGACCGCATGTTGAGAGTGATAAACCAGTGGATTTATTCATCCACCTCATCCCCACCACTGCAGCTGCCCACATGTTAGCATCCACCCAACTGAAGGAAACGAAAAAAAAAAAAAAAAAAAAACAGACAAGAAAGACTGATAAAGTAACTCTATTACTTTTATAAAAACAAGCTTTATTAACAGTATGTGAGAGAGAGAGACCGAGCAACAGCAATCACAGCACAAACTTACAGACTAAAAATAGTGTGAACCTTTATACATGATAGTCGCATCAGGGGGCCACGCCTCAAGGCAGTCGTGTATGCAGTAATAATGTGTGTAAACCTAGATATTGCAGGTCACACAACACTGGAACAGAATCAGACCAGTAGGGCTTGAAATGAGCTGATGAGTGATGTTCATTAATGGTTAATATAGTTATACTAACAATATCATAAAGTATGCATAATGCAGCTGGGTCAATATATAATCGAGGGACTTTCGAAGTCCATGGGATATATCTTGCATACATTTTTGTCAAAATTTAAAAAAAAAAAAAAAAAAAAAAAAAAAGTGTTTTTTTATGTTCATTATGATCATGTCTTTGCATATTCCATAATTATTTTCCATGGAAACAATAATTTATTCATAAAAAATGACTGGATATTACTAAAATGTCAGCTAAATAACTGTCCCAATTTAATGACAACCACCTTCTAATTAGCTAAACAATAATAAAATGAGCTTATTCAAAAAAAAGCTGTGATTGTGTTAAGATAATCATGACAGACATTTGTTTTTTGCCAATATATCCAATTTTATGTGGAAAATAACAAATTGTATCTGTGTACAAGAAATCACTTTCAACTAAGTTACCCATTACAAAAACACCTCTCAAGGAAGTGTGTTAATTCCAGATCACATGACCTGCTCCACATGATGTCATTTCCTCCTGAAGAAAAGACTGGCAAGACTCCAAGGCTTTCTGAGTTATTTAATATAAAGTAGTGTATGAGTCAAGTGTGAATTTATCACGTCAACAGGTTTACTAGAATATCTTAATAAATAACTTTCAATTACAATTTTACTCAATTGTATATATAACATTTAGAAGAATATTTATATAAAAATGCCATGTGGTGTTTGGTTATAGGTGGCCATGTTGATTTTAGGCCTGAAAACAGCAAAAATGTCAACTATGATACCTGTCAGCTATGTTACAAAAAGTCCCACAATTATATATTGACCCATCTATTGTTCTTCTGTAGTACGATTTAAATCCTAAATGTTTTGCGCTTTTTTGCATTAAAAACCTTCACAATTGTGTGTTTTAAGGGATAAATCAGATAATTTATGTTTGAACATTTAAAAATGATTGCACTGTTGAATTCAAATGATATTAAAATTACCATTTCCACAGCTATTTAAAAAATATATTGTATCCTCCAAGTAAATTTTTTCCCATGTGAATGACTCCTTTTTAAAGTTCGAAGAGGCTTACAGATCCATATTACAGTGAGAAGAATATGTGATAAAATTAGATAAAGAAAGTGCTGGTGTACCAACTTGAGCTCTGACACAGTAGAATGAAATCAGCCCTCAATCATGGATCAAGGTTATGCTGAAAGAGCCTCACTGTGCATAAAAGTCCATGCTGCTGTGGAGAAAGTAAATCAGTTGAATATGAGAGTAACTCCCTCTCACCTGAACCTTTTTTTTTTGTCAGCTCAAACTATAGGAAGTGCATAGCTCATGTTTCAGAAACTGATGCATGAAATACTGCTCATTTTTGACGCTCATCTAGAGCTGGAAACAGGGTTGCGTAACTCTCATACATACATGGTAACCTTGTTTAATCCAACCTACAGTCATGCACCCTCAGAAATACTGACAAGAAAAGGCAGCCTCTGTGAAAGAAAGATTATATACTGTTGCTATCATTCAGACACCACACTGTAACTATGCATAATGTTTCAGTCTGGCATACTGACAGTGGTGTTTATCTGAAACTGTAGAGGTAAAGGACTCAAAAAGTTGCTACCTTGACACAACTTGAGTGTTCAGCAGAAGTTCAGGCAGTGAAATCACGAAAGTTAAACTCTTCAGTTCAATTCTTGCTAAATTCAAAGTGTGAGACACTGTAGGAGGGTTACTTAAGTTCAGCTCTGTCTCTCAGCTCTGTCTCTCTGCTTCTCTCCCTCTCTCTCTCTGTTTCATCTGGCAACAAAGCCATCCAGCAGTATGCAACACTTGGCTTGGTGCTTCTGCACTTCAAACACGCATCACCTATTCCCTGAACATGTGCACAGGCACAAACGCACAAATGCAAAGACACATACAGATGTGCAAGACACATGCACAAGCCCCCAGAAATGCACTGACTCCTGTCTAAAAGATACACCTGTTTGGAAGTGTGTCTGCTGCAGAGACAGGAAACACATTGCTTTTCTAATCCATACTCAAACTAGGCTTTAAGAAAAATGCTGTCATGTGTTTGACAGAATGAAATGGAGAGTGATGGTCAAATGGTCAGTTCATGGTCCCCTGGAAATATTTTTTACAGCAGATCTTAAGCTACAAAACACACTAGAAACCTACTGCACAGATAGAAGATATGCACAAGTGGATGTATACACACAGAGACACACACACACGCTCAGACAGACGTTTCACTAAGGCTCTGACATTCCTGCAGTGTATTTTCAGAGAGGAGGGGGATGAGAGCTCTATAGTATGGACAGCAAAAAGAAATGATTTCTTGAAAAGACAAAATCAAGGCCAAACACTGGCTTTGATTTACCATGTTACCCGCAGAATAAAAAAGCTCAGAGATGTGTGCAGGACACTTGTAATGTTTGGTTTAATAAGCTTTTCTGTTTGCTAATAGAACCGCAGCATGAAAGATGTTCTCTTTCAAGAGGAAGAATAGAAATATTTGCTGGAATCATCGAGTAAAATTCACATGAATATTTAATGGAATTTTACAGCAATTTGCACGTTTGTAGTAATACATCATTTGTCATTTCTTTGTCATTTGTGGGACAAAACCTTTTATTGGGTTTAACTGTGATGCAGGATGATATAACATCTATCTTCCTCTCTCTTTATATACTGCATATATGTATAGATATGGATTTCATGCTGCGTAAGTCTAAAAATAACAAAGTAATGCAGCAAAGGAAGGTAGATGTGCATGCATGGGTATGCAATGAGCTGATGACATATGATAAATATGACTCATGATTATATTTTGTGAGAATTTATGAAGGCAAAGTCGGGGCTCTGCAGCTGAGATTGTAAACTATTCCTGTTGCTTTACTTAGCACAACTGAGCAATGTCGGGGTTAGGGCTTTTATCTTCCTCTGGAATGTAAGGTAGACACACATGTGGGCGTATATGCACACTCACACGCACACATACAGATCCCTCAAGCACAGCAAGACATGCTATCTAGATTCCACTTTCTGAAGATCAAACTCCTCACGTCTCAAAGACGAGACAGTTCTGCTACCCTGCCCTGTACTCAGCGAGGAGGAGGAAGAAGGTGGGAGTGAAGAATGAGAGCTGGGGCAGAGGCGGGAAGAGGTGAAGGAGAGACGGGGAAGAGAGGGAGGGAAGGAAAAGGTGATGCTTTTCTGCAAGCATATAAAATATATCCATTCAAGGCCGAAAAGATTCAAGTCACCTGAAAAATTCAGCTCAAAACTGCTCAAACTGTCAAGGCTGTGCATATAGCAAATATGTACGTGTGTGTGTGTGTGTGTGTGTGTGTGTTTACTGTATAATAAATATAAAATAACACCTGGAGGACTGGAGCAAACAAGGTAAGAAATTGTATGTATTGATACTCTGATATTTTAGGATTTATCAGTTGTTCACACCTTCAAGATGCATCTTTGCCTCTGCACTTATAAACATTGATGCACTGTGGCACTGTGTAGCACATCCATCCTGCACTGCTGGTTTCCCCACGAGTTATAGAGAAACACGTGCACACACACACCCACACACACACACACACCCAGAGATGTGTACCTGCACATGAAGGGTGGCCTACCGCACATTGAGAAACTCTCTAATAGCATAATGGTGAACATTCTCCTGAGGGATTTGCTAATGTTACAAAAACAGATAAGAAATAACAGCCTCGTGGGAGCTATTGATTAAAAACAGAAATATTTGAATACAAGTCACAAAAGCGCATCATTTTCTTGCACATGCATTGTATAAACAAAAATAAGCAGCTGCAGCCAAGCAAATATAAGTGACTGTGCTGAAGCTCATAGCATTCTCACAATTTCAATGCTAACACACTGATGTTCAGTAGGAAGCATATTTATCAGATTTACCATTGTAGTTTGGCATGCATGCTAAGATTTGCTAATTAGCAGGAAACAGATACACCAGAGGCTCAGGATAAATTAGTCTTGCTTGTATTTAGACATAAACCTAACTATTAGACAAATTTAAAATTTTACTTTATAATTTTAGGACAGGGGCTGCACAGTGGCTTGGTGGTTAGCACTTTCACCTTGCAGCTAGAAGATCCCCAGTTAGTGTCCCGGCCTTCCTGGGATCCTTCTGCATGGAGTTTGCATGTTCTCCTTGTGCATGCGTGGGTACTCCAGCTTCCTCCCACCATCCCAAAAATATGCTGAGGTTAATTGATGATACTAAATTGTACGTAGGTGAGAATGTGAGTGTCATTGTTTGTCTGTATTTGTAGCCCTGCGATGGACTGGCAATCTCTCCAGGGTGTCCTCTACTATCACCCTAAGTCAGCTGGGATAGGCTCTAGCCCCACCGTGACCCTAATGAGGATTAAGCGGTATATAGCGAATGGATGGATGGATGGATGGATGGATGGATGGATGGATGGATGGATGGATGGATGGATGGATGGATGGATGGATGGATGGATGGATGGATGGATGGATTTAAGGCCAATGGTAGCTCAGTTGGTAAAGAAAGTTGTCAACTAATTACAAGAATGAACCTGAAGTTGCTCATTATGGCAGGCAGAGTACTTTGCATCACAACTCTGTTGCAATTTGTGTGTATGAAACAGTGAACTGGAAATATCATATGGCACTCTGAATACCAGTAAGTTGGTAATCGGTAAGTGTAAGTCACTTATCATTGGCGCTGATGACTCTAAATGAAGATGAGAGACCACCAAAGTTACTACAAGTCATCTTGTGCGCAACATGAATCTCTGGGGCAACATTTCCTGCACCTGACAGCTGTCAACATATCTCATTTAAATCCACAAATGTCTACCTCACTGTAGAGAGTATATTCATTATAATACTTTATCTGAAGACCCTTTTCACTTATATCAAACTTTGTTGTAAACCAATCACTAGTTGCTGAAATATTTCAGTTAAACCAAAGACAGGGACTAAAGGACACACCAAAGCCATCATGCTGCTAGTGTGGCTAAACAGCAACACATTGACAGGGAGTAGGAGAGAAAAAAACTGAGATAAATCAACAAACATGCAGATTAAAGAAAATAAAATCACAGATTCTCAAGGAGAATGGATCCTTTAAACATTTGTTTCATCTTTGCGCAGCTAAGCAGCATCCTTGTTGCTTGCTTTTTTACCATAAGAAGATTAGCTGTAAGAGGTGACGCAACAGCCTCAGATTACAGTGCATATAGTTGTTGTATTCATCACATCCATAGCAGCCTTAATAGACTGGCAGACATCCCTCGAACATTTTACTATGGTGCTCCTTTCACAGCTCATCTCTTGCCCTTTAAATATAGACATGTTAAATCCACAAATGGGAAAGCCCCCTCTTTTTTGTGTGTGCTCCTTATGAACATAAGAAGATGAGCTTCTTTAGACGCAGCAATGAGAGTCGTCAGATTGACCTGTAGAGGACAAGATGTCTGTTGTGTTCTGTTATCAAGCTTATTCTATGCGATCACTGCTCCTTCGATTGCCTGTCATCTACTTCATGCTCTCCCGCGTTTGTGGTACATTCTTGTCTGACATCATCCATACTTTATGGTACACCATTTGGATTCATACCCTGTTCCACTTGTTTATGTAAATGCTGATATGAGTATCTGTCACTCCACTCAATATTGTTATGATTAATGTATGCTGTCCCACATATTCAGCTAACAGACCTCTTAGTCTTCGTGGCAGATGCTGCCAGCGGTTTGATAAAAATGCAAAAACAAGCATGATTTTTTTGTTTTTGAGTTTAGCGGCATATATGAGGATTTGAAGTGTTTTTTTTTCATGGAAGTCTCAGAGAGAGATTTAGTATTCAGATGAGTCATGAGATGATTACTGCTGCATTCATGCACATATACACAGCTTACATACTGAAAAGGATGTTCTACTTAAACATGCATCTATCTCAAGCTGCGATAGATTGTGGTGTTTTATAATGCACTCTAATTAATGTGTTGAAAATGACAAAAAATTGTGTTTCAAAGGAGAGACAGAGGTTTGAAAATGACATATGAAGACACAGAAACACACACACATGCAACATCACATACTTTGCTGCAGAAAGGCACTTATTTAGACTGTTTAGATATAATCCATGTTGCCCTGTAAATAGTTGTTCTGAGTGAGAACTTTGTCTCCATGCCTATGTTAGATTTAACTCTCCATCAGTGAAAAGAACAAGGTGTCTTACATACATAGAGACACGCTGAGATGCAAGTACTCTATGTAGATGTATGTATATATGTTGAAAAATGTTCATGTCCGCTATGATAGAATGGTGTAAGAACGTATGCATTTGGCTGCACAGCTGCAGACTGGCAACATTGTGCAGGCAACTGTCAAAACTGCGATGGAAAAAGCTGGCATGGTCGAAGAAGTTGTGCTTTCTTTTATATCATGTGAACATCCAGGTGCATTTACCCGGGGAAGAGATGGCAGCAGGATGCAATACTGGGCGAAGGCAGAGCCAGCGGAAGCATTCTGATGCCCTGGACAGTGTTCTGTTGGGAAACCTTGGATCTTCGCATTCATCTGGATGCTACTTGGACTGTACCACTAACAATGTGTGAATTGTTGCAAATCAAACACATCTCATCATGTGAACAGCATTCCCTGATGGCAGCGACTTCTTTCAGCAGGGTAATATTCCCTGCCACACTGCAAAAATTGTACAGGAATGGTTTGAGGAACATGGCAAAGGGCTCAAGGTGTTGACTTGGCCTCTAAATCCCCCAGATCTCAATCCGTTTGAGCATCTGAGGAATGTGCAGGAAAAACGAGTGTGATCCACAGACTCTGAAACTTCAAGGATTTAAAGGATCTGCTGCTAACGCCTTGCTGCCTGATACCGCAGGATACCTTCAGAGGTCTTGTGGAGTCCATGCCTCGATGGGTCAGAGCTGTTTAGCAACATGAGGATGACCTGCGCAATATTAGACAGATGGTTTTAATGTTGTGCTTCATCTATATATATGCCTAAAGCATGCAATTACCTGTGTCCTGTGTGTATGTGAGTGACTGGTGGCGGTGTCATCATGATGGTTAGAGGATATTAGCCCCAGCAGGAGCGGCTGACATCTCACTGCTGCCATAGGGCTGTCTACCAGTGCAGAAAATAAAGGCTGGGAAACTCATTAAGACTCATTTACAATGTGTTGCCACTGAGTGCTCCAATTTAGACATGAAGCTGGCTTCAGATCTGCTCCTACAGACTGTATGCTAGCATGCAAAACAGATTCATGCCCCAGCTCAGCTTTAACCACAAATCATGCTCTTTCTACTTTAACGGCAGAAGTTAGAGGAAGACAAATAAAAGGATGAAGAAGGTAGAAGAAATCTCCATTCAAAGTAATTTTTAGCAGTACTCTATACTACATGTCAACCACATAAAACTACATGAGGCTTATTAATTTGATTTGTCCTGAGGAATTGGTATTCATTTTAATTAAATGTATATTATCTATCAATCAGTCAATCAATCAGTCAAATGTCACTTATATAGCACTTTTCATGCAAATAAAATGCAACACAAACTGATTTACAGATAACAGAAATGAATAATTATTTATGATTTTCCTGAAAACATGTGTAGCATATTTTGCACTATGAATGCAAAACAACCATCCACTTATGACCTACTAGAAGAGTGGTGGTGTACTGATCTGCAGATATCCTGTGTTCTGCCTGAACTTGATAGTTTTCATTTTATCTTGCTGTGTTTCAGGGCTTCAACCTTTGGGCAGTTTGTTTGCAGCCCTCAGTGTGCAGCCAAAGTAGGATTTTATTAAAAGAGGCAAACAAGGTGGTAAGCAGGTCCGAAAATGGTGGACACGGAGCAGAAAAAGCACAAACAGTGCAAGATGCAACACCAAGTTAACAAATCTGATTCCAAAATGAGAGCAAATGTGAGTTGGCTTTCATCCACCAAGGATGAAGAGTGATGCAGTGCTGTCCTGTAGCTTAGCTATCAGCTTTTCCATCACAGCAAATGTAACATTTCATGGACAAGCAGAGTAACCATTGATGTCTGTAGTGCTGAATTTAGACTTTGAATCATTTTCTGTCTAACACACAAGCCATGTCAGTTACCAAACAAGAATAGTAAATTGATTGTTGGAGACTCAGTGCTTGTGGTAGGTTTGTAGATTAGTACATTTATGTTTGTAACTCTAAATTCAGTGCTGCAAGCTTACACGTCGATACTCACAGACTGAACGCTTGGATGCCTGCCTGCAAGTTTATGCATTCAGTTACAGGCCTGCAAGCCTGTAAGTTATTCACTGTAATGAGCTGGTGTTCAGGTAGTCAGGTGCTGCTCTTGAGTAGCTGCCTTATGTGATGCTGCAGGTGGTGCACTGGGTTGTGTATATTCTGGCAACTGCGGTCAGGGACAGGACTCATGCACTTATCCGAGCCAGGGAAGAGTGGCCAAGTTTGAAGGTTATGTTTACAAACCATAACTTATAAGTCCTGCATAATATACCTTTAGTATACAGATGCACATCATAATACTAAGCAATATGGAAATATCAGAAGTTGAAAACATGGAGAAAAAGAGTATTTTAAAAGAATGACTGACATCACAAGCGCTTTGCTGATTGACATTTTCTGTATTTGTCCTTAGAGGGAAATTTCTCTCTCCTAATTTGGCTGCACTGCATTTCTGCAAAGATTTTGTGGGCTGTGTTAGTCTCAGGAAGCCCTTGAACGTCAACTTGACAATAATGATTCACTTCTTCTTGCAGCCAGAGACATAACAGATTTTGGCACACAGATACATAAAATCTGAGAGAAAGTCTGTTATTTCACAACAAATTAGTGTGTTTTTTCCATGTGAATATTAAAACTGACTCTTAGAAGTAAATAACAGTCATTGCTTTGGTCAGCAGTCCAGCCTTAACCCTACATTCAACATTTAGGCCTAATATCAATGCCTGGTAGCTAATAACTCCTGCTAGCACCCATTCATATTGGCTCACCTGGTGCACCACAGTAACTGGCTTATTTAACCCGATAAGGGATGAGGCCACCTTCAGGCTGCGATTTGAAATTGTACCCCCAAGGCTTTATGCCACAGTCCACACATATCCTTCACACACACACACACACACACACACACACACACACACACACACACACACACACACACACACACACACACACACACACACACACACACACACACACACACACACACACACACACACACACACACACCGGAAATGAAAAAAAAATCTCAGTCATGAGCCAAGCGTGTGTACTCAAGCACACACATAGGCTTTCATGAACAAATATAGTCTGAGCTATATGTAGTTTGTCATCTGTGAGATTGTGTGAGCAGGAAATGATTTATTACCCACGTTGGTCCACTTGTGGAGGCAATCTGCATGTTTGCTTGTGTGCTTACAGGATGTGAATGACTGCACGTGCGTGTTTATATGTGTGTCACTTGAAAGATTTGGTTTGTATCTGAATATTTACATGTTATCCGTTCAACAGCAGTTGCATATGCGAATGTTTTCATGCTTGTTTGGATGTAACATTGTGTATGTGCCTGATATTGTGGCTTACGAATGGGGCTGTCTTTTGGGATACCTTTGGATTGGCACACAAATATTAGATAAAGCTACTCTTGACTGGATTTTGAGGACATCAGAGTAGCTTATAAGAGTTTAAATAGCATGTTATCATACTACATTTAAAATTTGCAACCAAGAAGAGCATTCAGTGATGCATTTTCTATGTAACGCGCAAGATTTAGATAGGTGGCAACACTTCATATGGTGGCTTTCAAGGTTTTGAGTAGCACAAACCACAGAAGGCTTTTTGTAGAACAAGGGTACAGTGATTACATTCTGTCTGAAAACAGCTTGGGATGTGTCGTAGAGACACAATGATTCCCAGAAAGACTTCATGAATCTGCTGTAAAAGAGAAGTTAAAAAAAAAAGAGGTCCAGTTGGATCCTACCCGGTGGTGAAGCTCCTCTCGTCTCACAGACAGAGAGACACTAGGGGCAAAGAAAAACACAGCTTTGGCCTGTGAGGTAACGTCAGTCCACACACAATCTGTCCTTTGAGGCATTCAGAAAGCGAGAGTGGAGCGCAGCACCTCTTGGAATAAACATTTATTGCGTTCTGGGGGCCCCTCTGAGGATCTGTCAAGAGAAGAGCTCACTTTTCACCACCACAGACTGTAGGTTCGCTACACCAACGCTGCCTCTTCGCACTGCCTTTGAATAGAGCAGCACACGTAATTGGACACACATAATTACACATACACACATAGGCACATATGGTCTCATATGGTCTCTAGTCTGGTAATGTTTTTGCTGATTAGAAAGGGGGAGGTGAAATTAAAGGAGGATGAGGAGAAACAAAAAGAGGTGGACTGAGAGAAGAAGTCAAATCCGGAGAGAAAAATAAACTGTTAGACCACTTAAGTTTGTTTTTGTTTTGGGTGTTTTTTTTTCACTGCTTGAAATGGTACCAAGGGAAAGTTTCATGCCAGAGCACTTGTCTCCCTCTTTTCTGTTTAGTCCAATTTGCTATTTTAATATGTGAAAAAACCGAGTGTGTGTACGTGTGTTTGTATGTGTATCTGAAAGAGGTGTGCACATATGCTTTGTGAGCATGCTTCGGAGGCTTTAAATGGAATTCTTGCGTATGTGTGCGTGCGTGTGTATTTTGTGTGATTTTAGTGTGGATTGGAGTATTATCCATAACACTGCAGGGCAATTTGAGTCCCTGAAGGGCACTCTGTGTTGTGAAAGAGCAGAAAAGCTCTGCCTTTGCCAAGCTCTCACCTGGACAGCTCTTCAAAGCCCTCCTCTCAGAACAGCCATCCTGGAGCGACTGGCATGAGCAGAAATAGCAGCACGATGGCCGCGGATATGCAGCCAAGTCCAACCAAGGAATCCACTTTAAAAAGTAGGGGGTGGTATTCTAATGGCAGAGCTAGAAATTCATCCAATGCCACTGCTCAGGGGCGAAGATCGTCTGAGTCAACAGCATGTTGCCAGACATTTTTAATCATTTCATTATAGCTATTTACAGCTCGTTTAAAGTTTTCCGATCGTCGGTGTAAATTGCCGTATTGTTGAATGGCAACACAGAATAGACAGATGAGCATATGGAGAGGAAAAATAAGGGCAGGAACATGCAGAGGAAGTCTACTTCAGTTGAGAGGTTTGTAATTAGCAACTGTGATAATTAACCAAATGGGAGATTAATGGACATGGATGAAATTATTTCTGTGCTATTTAAAGCATACATGCACAAGCAGATAACAAAATCTCACGCTAGATTCTGATTAAGAGATAAGCTATAAATACATATGAATGTGCATGCTGCATCTCTGAGTAAAGCAAAGCATTAAATGAGATGAGACAAGAGGAAGTTTCAATAGCTGCCCTGGTTTGGATGACTCTTGATATCCAGGGATGGATCACCTCATTACAGAAACATCTTTTTTTCTTCTTCTATTTTTTTTTATGAAATCTTAAAATTAAATATTAAAACGTGTAATAATGAACTGGTCTGCCAGCCTTACTGCTGTCAGAGGACAAGAGATATAAGACACACTTGCAAGTGCAGGGATACAAACAGACATGCACACACAAACCTTGCACACAAATGCTCACACCATTAGTTGATTTAAAGGGGTGAACCTGCCTCCTATTCATCATGGAACACCTCTGTGACTGGCCCCTGCCAAGTCCTGGTGACTTTCATCAGCAGTGACAGTGAACATATCTCACTCTATTCTCGTTCTGATGAGCCGTGCTCCCTCAGCCTGACTCTAGTAAGGAGACATCCAGCTCTTATTTTTTTATGCTAGATCACTGTCAGCCTAATTTTCACTCTGTGGTTGTCAGCAGAAGTCGTGTGTGTGTGTATGTACAGTACTTGTATCATGTTGTGGGCCCATGTATCAGCTGTTTACACAGTCAAACTGAAAGAAATAGGGCTGGGGTCTGGCAAAAAGCGTTTCAGACTAAAGTTTGGGTCAATCTCCAGGAAATGTATGTAATTTAACGTCTTCTGAGGCGATAACATCATAGCTGTGTGTGTCCTGTATCATAAACCACATTAAGAAGTACGGTTTTGTCCAAATTACTTTTTCAACTAGTTGGTATAAAATCATCACAGACTGTCTAGGAAGACGCTCGTAGGTTTTGAAGCTCAGTGTGGTGACTCTGACCGTCATTGTCTTGGTCGTGCCAAACCCTGCCTAACTCCCAACTGATGCAAAAATGTGCGAAAAGGTGGAGCTGGTGGGTCAAATGAAGCCTGGATGAAGAACATATTATGCATAATTTAAGCTTTAATGTAATTTAAAGAGGTGAGTTATGTCACTATTTTCATAGAAGAGGAATTAAGCTAAACAATTAACATGCTAATATCTGCAAAAGAACTGGACATTTTAACATGGTGGTCTTAGTACATCGACTCACTTTGGGAGACAACCTCTCTAGTGGCTTTTTGAGGAACTGCAGTTTTTGCCACTTTCACACTGGCTTAATTTTTCAGCCCAGTAGATATACTGTAAGTACATATACCAGTCATCTGTTTGTCATACTGCGTATTAAACCATGATCAGTACATTTAAAACATTAAATCAGTCTTGTCATTTTCGAACATCCAATCAGTTAAAAAACAGTTAACCTTAATTATGCCCTGTCTAACCAACTTTAATACACATTCCCACCATTAAGGATGCTTCAGAGCTTCTATTCAGAACAATCAACAGTGTAATCTAACTGGAATTACTAAATGCTCTTACCAAACTGGTTCTTAAACAAGGTACTTGTTCTGAAACATACAGATATTCGCTAAGGGACAAATATTTAACATATATTGCGTCCTACCAATATGTCTGTTTTTCAAAGAAAGTGCTATAATTTCAGGTACATTCACTAGAGTGGTGACTTATACAGATTTCTAACTTTTAGTACATCCTTCAGTCTTTTTATCTTTTTTTTTAAAATTTACAAATGTTCTCTGTAGCACCACACAAGACCAAACAGTGGATCAGGAAATGGACACACTATGCAGACAACATCTGTAACACAACATGTTGATGAGAATTTAAAATATACAAATACATAGTATACATATTTTGTTGGATAGGTCAACAAAACTTTAGATTTGACATGTAAAGGCCAGTATTTGCTTCCTATTTTCTTCCTATAACCTCTGTCATTCCCTAATTTAAGCCAAAACCTCTCTGATCTTCACTCAAAGTTACTTTTAACCATCCCTGAACAAGTCATTTTGTGCCTAAACCCACCTAAACCTTAACCATAGAAGTGTCACATCAGAAAATGTCTTTATTCTGCAGTTTTTAACAGCTTTGCAAACCACTGACAATGGCATTGTTTTAACAACAGAGACACCATCAAAAAATGTTGATTATAATTCTAGAAGACAATTAGAGACAACATTATTTGCTTTTTAATTTGAAAGTCTTGTCCCAGCTTGTGCGTTCAGCCTCCGCTATCATTTTTGGAGGGATGCAACCTTGCAATTTTAAATGTAATATATCCACAGTTTCTCCCAAAGATACACACACAGAAATGCTGCAGACTGCAATATTCTGGCCGCAATAATCTCAAAACCACTGCATGAGCACCTGTTGGGACTGACAAACTGCAGAGTGTTTGTTCTAAGAAATTAGAGTTCAGCATCAAACAACAGAAAAAGTGACACTGGCTGTGAAACTAAGATTGATAGCAATCTTTAGGAGCACAACTGTGGTAACATTACTCTTTGATATCTAGTTCAAAATGAGAGCACAAGTCGATATTTCTGTGGCTGAGGCCAAAATGGCTTTAAAATTTGTACGTACTATGTTTGCGCACAGATTTGATATTTTTGTACTTGAGCAAACTGGAGAGTGAGTGAGTGAGTGAGTGAGTGAGTGAGTGAGTGAGTGAGTGAGTGAGTGAGTGAGTGAGTGAGTGAGTGAGTGAGTGAGTGAGTGAGCATATCTGCATTCAAGTGTCAGGGCCCATGCTTTGCGTTTCATTGATTCGGCCTCTCCTTCGTCTCATCCATGCACCCTTATTGTCAGAATGTTGCTGCAGATCGCCTCATATCATTAATCAATTATTCACCAGTAGCCTGTTAATGTTTAATGACTGAGGCTGCTGCGGTCAATTACTAATGAATTGTGGTCGTGGTGAGAAAGCTCAGAGGAGAGGCCAAATCAGATACTACACACAGTCTGTTTGTGTACGTACGTGTGTGCATGTGCGAACATGTAAACCGTGTATATCCACAAATACACCTGGAGTGTGTCTGCATTAGCATGTGTTCAATATAATTTGATTAGCAAGTAATTCTAAAAATAATTTTGTTTTCAATCATTTTTTTCTTGGTTTATTTTTTTTCTATTTATTTTCTTTGATTTTTGCTATATAATATTTAATAGTTTTTCACAGGCCTTCCTTCTTCATACCTATGATGAGGAACACAAACTAATTCTCGATTTTGCAAAGTCAAAAAACAGATGTAAGACTAGCTTTTTGCCAATTTGTGAATATTTTCCAACCAGTTTCGGTCAATTGCCAATATTGACAATGATTATTGCAATTTTAAAAAAAAATCTAATTTCAATATCTGGTCTCTCCTGTAGTGGAATTAACATGTAACATAGAAACACCAATTAGCTGTGCCCTGTCTTATTGTGATGAGCAGCTTGTAGATGTGACCACAAAATACAATGCTTTTCAAAGTACTTTAGCTTACATATGAAACATATCATATTTATTTTTAAGCAAAAGTTTCAACATTGTAAGTTTTGGCCTGACCGGCTTTATCTGCCGATCAGTGTTCTTTATGGGCCGATACCAATATTTTATTTTAAACTCTTTGTCGGCCGATATGATGATGATGATGATGATGATGATGCCAATATCATTGTACATCCCTAAAAAATGGATTCAAAGAAAATGAAGAAAAAAAGTAAACTTCTGAATGTGTGCTCTAGTGTCTTTTTAGTGCAAAAAAGTTAGTTTTTTTGTTGTTTCGTGTGCGTGCGTGCGTGTGTGTGTGTTTATTTTATTGTTATAAACATAATTTCACAATTTTTCTTGTTTTTTTAATGTGGTGAAAGTATTTTTTTAAGAAACTGACTTAATTAATAAGCCATAAAACAGAAAGAGGACAAAAAGAAAGCACAAACAGTGAAAATGTATTACAAAAACATTTTTTCATCCTATAAGGCACAATTTGCCCATTTATTTTCATAGCAGCACATAAAGTTTTTTGTGTAAAGCAACCTGGACAGTGTGCATGTGCGCGTGTGTGTGTGTGTGTGTGTGTGTGTGTGTGTGTGTGTGTGTGTGTGTGTGTGTGTGTGTGTGTGTGTGTGTGTGTGTGACTGGTGAGCAGACGAACATGGAACAGGTCAGTGCTTGTCCTGTGAAGTGTTTGTGGCCTGCAGTCTGTTGGCCATGCCTCTGTAACCAGGATAATTAGAGACCAACCCCCCGTTAGGAGCCATAAACAGCCAAGAAACAACATTAGCGTCATGATACACAGAAAGAAAAGCACACGTTATTACCTTGTCATCTAGAACACATTTTGGGCAAATTTGATATGCGTCATACTTAATTTCCAAATATAAACATTGTTTGAAAATACCAGCTGGCAGACTTTTGTGGAGTTTCGAATCATGATGACGTCCACAACAGCGTTGGTGGGATGCAACAGTGGCATATAAATGTATATAAAGAGAAAGAAAGGAGAGTAGAGGAGAGGTACTTAGTGCATTATTGGAAGTCCTTCAGTAGCGTAGGCATATAGCCACACAACTAAACTCTGTTAAAAAGGAAAGTTTTAAACCTAATCTTTAAAATACAGAGTGTGTCTGCCTCCTAAACCCAGACTGGGAGCTTGTTCAACAGCAGAGGAGCCTAACTGCTGAAGGCCTCTCATTCTGGTCTTGGAAACTCTAAGAACCGCAAGCTAGCCTGCACTCTGAGAGCAAATTGCTCTGTTGAGACAATATGGTACAAGAAGTATTTAAGATATAATTCAGCTTGGTTCATTAAGGATTCTGGGTAAGAAAGACTTTAAATTCTGGATTTTACAGGAGGCAATTGAAGAGAAGCTAAAATGGAAGGAATATAAGCCAGAGCTGAATTGAAACGACCCCACAATAGCAATATACAGTGTATGAAAAATGCTGGCGTCCATACACACAGTAGCTCTAAGATCCAGTCTACTATCTACATGGTTTAAAAACAGGCATTCAGCATATCATGCTTTACAAAAACATGAAGCTGGTATTTGTGAAATGACCACAAGGACAAGAAAAATTGTGGAAATGTAAGTGTGTATGAACCCAAAAGTGTACTTATGGTCACCATGGTATAACTTTACATAGTATAACTTTAGACCATCAAAGGGCAACAACCACATGAAATAAATTATATAAAGGCAGGTAATGGCATGTGAGTGTATGCAGGAACCAAAGTAATTTCTTGTACTATGAGCTCCAAACAGCATCCCTTCTTAGGTAACATTGTCTGCCAGCTGCTGTTTTTCTCTTTGCATAACTGTGTTAAAGGAAGACTCCACACAGGGCCTTATGTGAGAACGATGTGTAACTTTCGCCCATGCAGCAGGAAAAAAAATAGATCTGATTCATCTCACTGAGTTTTTAATTCTACAGACTATTAGCAACTCGCAAACATAAATTCCATAACAGTCTATACCCATTGTAGTGAAATTCAGAGCTTGGTTAAGCTGCTCCCCTGAGATTTTAGCACTCCCATCTGGAATGTGCCCACAGAAATATCTGAAGACTCCTTCCGCCTTAAAACATAACCTCATTTAAGGAAAATAATTTTAGCTCATGTTTAATGCAGCTGCAATCAACCGAATCAGGGCCCTTCTTCCCATTTTTGCCAAACTGTGGCCTTGAGTCTGACCCAAGATTAAAACACATACAATTATTTATCTTTTTGATTTAAATTGAGTTCTTTTTTCATCATATGCTAAATGGAAATTGCCTAAAACAATTTTAATGTCATAACAGGTCACAGCTCCACATTTTTCAAAGTACTTTCGTCCACTTGGCCACATCACAAGCGACCACACTGACCAAAGCAAATGAACGCTTGTGGTTGGAACTAGACCCGTTGTCCGACCAACACTGGGCACACTTCTAAGCACACTCACTCCTCTGTGTGAAGCTCCATCCATCACGAGGCCAAGACAGGACAGAAGACCATGGGAAATGAAGCATGGCTAATTCTATTAGCTCGGGGACACAAACAATCTGTGGGGAATCACAGACGAAAGAAACATAATCCCAGCGGACCCACTTCCTGCTGCATGAGCTGGAGCAGTTCACCATGATGAGGCAAAACGTCACATTCCTCCACACACACACACACACAAACACACACACACACACACACACACACACACACACACACACACACACACACACACACACACACACACACACACACACACACACACACACACAAACACACACACACACAGACACACACACACACAGACACACATGGGGCCTCATGAGTGTAGGTAGTTTCATATAGGGAGGTTCACAATGTCCATATTTGCAATCTATCATGTTGACATCTCTCTCTTGGCCAGTTATTATTCTTTTTCTTTCTTTCTTTCTTTTCTGTTCTGTCTTTCTTTCTTTCTTTCTATGTTGCTTGCTTCCTTTCTATTTTCCTCTTTTTCCTTTCTCTCTTTTCGGCTGTGCTGTCTGTGTGGAAAGGCTGGTCTCAAAGCTCTCTCGCTGAGCGACCCTTATGGGACAAAGCTGGCTTTCTGGGCTTTTTGCATATATGCAGGCCATGCAGACAATGAGGCCTTTATTAGAGTAGCCAGCATCTCCTAGCTGGAACGGCAGGGATGAGGGATGAAGTCTGAGGAAAGCTGTGACTGACACTGGCCACTAGTGTGTGTGTGTGTGTGTGTGTGGTGCACATTTCCCACCTCTTTCCCATGCATGTGTGTGTGTCACAGAGGTGTGAAGTGGATGCTCTTACCCGTACTTCTTCAGTCAACTAATCAATCTCCGCACACCCAAAGCTTACCCGCCATATGGCGTCATGCAGCACATACACGGACAACATCCGATGCAGCCAGAAACTTCCCGTCATAATACATCTGCATATGAAACAGGCGAAGCAACATGCTGTGGCCTTTAGCTGCAATCAGAACACTGCTCTGAGCAAGCCCTCAGACGGTGTATCTCTATGCACTTGACTAACTTTACAATGCAGAAATCAGGCCTCCAGTCTGAGTGCCTCCGTGTGTGTGTGTGTGTGTGTGTGTGTGTGTGTGTGTGTGCAGTGTAGTGTGCATTTTGTGTGTGCGTTCGTGTCGAGCAGAGACAGAGGACGCTCTGTGACTCAATCATGCGTGAAGAGGATTTTCTGTTCAATAGGAGCTGCACACTTGCATACTTGCATTCTAATGACTCCATGTGCATAATCATACAAACAAGTAAAGATGCACAGATGCACGTGTTCATGTTGAACACACACTTCCACATGCAAAAACACACACAAACACACCACTGAAGGGCACTTTTTCTGTTCTTGCAATTAGAAAATAGAGGAAAGAGAGACAAACACCTAACTTAAAAAAAATAATACCCTGCATCACATTAGTGTAATCTATATAAGTAGTTCTAGGAACAGCTCAAAGGGTGGATGTCCTACATCTCTACCACTGAATGCAGCTACTGCCATGTTCTTCAAATATGCCTGAATGAGATGAAGCATGGACAGCATGTTTAGTGCTGTTTCCCAGATTGTCTTTGCCACTGACATCACAGAGTGTAATAATGTGTTTAAACATTAATGGAGCTTGCATGAAATAAAAACAGGGTGTGAATTTCTCTACCACTACACATATGTCTGCAATCAGGCTGCAAGGACAGACAAATAGACGGGTTCTGTTCATCACTCTGCACCTCACATGTACAGCATTCATCCGGGAGCACCTATGTCTCCCCCTCTCTTTCTTTTCACTCTCTGTCTTCATTCACTGAAGCTAGAGTTGTTGTTCTGAGTGGTAAACATGTGCTAAGGGGGGTGAATGGCTAAGTTTTCTTTTTATCCAATAAAAATGTCTCCTTGCCAGATCGATTGTTGTTGCTAGGAGACTGAAGCATCCTTTGGCAAGGGGCTACAGCTCTCCACGTCTGTTGTTTCCCTCCCCATCTCTCTCTCTCTATCTCACTCACTTACGCTCTCGCTCTCTCTCTCGTGCATGCGCGCTCACACCCACACACACACACACACACACACGCACATTCACGGAGCTGGCGCGCAGCGCAGTGGCGCCCATCCTCTCTCTCAGTGCGACTCCTCCGAGGGATCAGGAGTAGACTAAGTCAAACTTCCAGCAGCTTAAGATTTGTGCGCAACCTTTGAAGGATCGAAGTCGTCAAGGTAGGTCAAATATAACATATTCCTCACCGGTGGGCAGTTGTGTTGTAGTCTTAGATTACAGGTTAGGGCGACAGAGTGCAGTGAAAAATTGACAGTCCGGGAGCGTTCAAGCGCGCGTCAGCCAATCGTACGGTGGGGAGCAATTTGCTTTGAACTTTGCGCAGGATTTAAACACCCAGTTGTACTGCATAAACGTGGTTCTCGTGTACTTCTTTTAATCAGATGCAGCTAGTGATCTCGGACTGTGATAGAGAGAGAGAAAAAAGCCCCGGTAGCTAATCTCTGCAGCAGATGCACGATAAAGATACAGAAGGTGAAACAAAGAGTATCTGCAGTTGCGTATTTTACGCTGCGTGGAGAAGTTATTTGGGTTCAGACAGACCGCACTGAGGCATGCCCCTCGGCTTTAGGCTTCCTGGGGAAAGATGGGCGGGTGGTGCGTCTCTGGAAACAGGCATACAGGTGGATGAGATAATCTGATTTGGTCACTGTTTATCAGGGTTGTTAGTTTCCGTTTACCTTTAAACCACCGCTCCACACCTTGCGCCAGAGGGGAGGCGTATGGAGCTTTACTGAAGGTACAGCGGGAAAAATGTGACTTTACACATATACTGAGGCTCAGCAAATGTTCTATTTTTCACTGATGATCTTAGAGGTGTGACAGAACTTGGACTTACTTAATGGATGAACATATTCCTTCATATCACCCACATGTGGTTCCCCCCATGGTGTTGTCATGCACCCCAACTAGAAATAACACATCTGAATTCTGAAAACCAGCCAAAAAACTAGACCCATGGGTGGTATTCCTGTAGAGCAGGTGTGTCTTTATCACCCTCAAGAGTGAGCTTAGAGTGACCTTACCTGTTATTTTCTTTATTTTTTGAAGCAATAGTTTTAGTTATGCTCACATTTTGTTGTGTAATGTGTAGTTTATTTCCTCTTGGAGAGCACATTGATGCACACTTGGGATGGTGTTCAGACAATATCTCCTACGCAACACCACCCATGATGAGGTATGCACTGATGTGCTGATCAGTCAATGAATAACTCTGAGTTGGTGTTGATGCACCTTGTTTCTGTTTTCCTCAATCAAACGGTCAAATGTTACTGAAATATGCAGCAGACAAGTGTGACATCATGTTCTTGTGTTACTGGAGACAGACTTGCATTAAAATAAAAATTATGCAAAATTTATCAAAGTATTGATGCTATTTTTCTTTGTAGTAATTATACACTATGTCTAAATCTGTACTGGAATTATAATATTAACATATAATATTAACATCTGACTTTAGGCTGACTAGATTAGGAGTAATGAGAATTTCAAATTAACGCTGTTCTTTATGTGCTCTGTTAGAGAGGAGTGAAAGAACAAACATTTACTCAAAGGAGGGGTGGGCAGCGCCTGTACCGCTAGATGTCTGAGAAGCTTGAGCCTATAGGAGTCATGCAAATAATAATAATATATGTAACATGATAATAATAAAATGAATACTATGTTGTTGTGAGGCATTAATTAAAATTTAGAATTTAATGAATATGACATAGAATTTGGCAATTTTTCCAGTTTTTAGGGGTGGGGTCAACATGTTACGTGTGCATTAGCGTGTGTAAAATGGCAATTACTTGTTTTTTACAGAGTAGCATCAGATACCTGTATATTTATTTTGTGATTTTGGAATCTAAAACTAAAATCTGTATTGCATTGGTATGCTTCCAATTTATGCTTTACTGATACAATGCAACGTGTTTGTGGTTTATAAACAGATTTCATATGTTTCAGCCCAACTCGTTGCTGTAACTTGTTGCATAATTAAATCTAATTTCATACATGGTGTGTGATTATGTACAAACTGTACGTCAGTGAGAATCTCAGTGTGTGTCAGTGGAGGGTCAAACATGGTGTAGGAGAGGCTCGCAAGTGTGGGTGGGTATTTGGTGGCCTTGTTAAAGCTTAAAGATGTGTTTACATACTTATATATATGTGTGTGTGTTTGTGTGTTTGTGCACGTGTAGTAGAGGAGAATAAGAACCTGTGCGCAAGTCACAGGACAATTTTTGATGGTGAATGGATTTGGCCTTGAGTTTCAGCATTTTTGTGCTGGTAAATGTGCTTACATGAGCATGTGATTGTGCATCTGTGTGTGTGTGTGTGTGTGTGTGTGTGTGTGTGTGTGTGTGTGTGTGTGTGTGTGTGTGTGTGTGTGTGTGTGTGTGTGTGTTTACATGTGTAGAAATGGCCTTGTAGCTGCCACAAAGCACCACTCAGTGGATTCTGTACTGCATGCAGTGGAGCACCTCATCGTTAGCATCAACAGCACAGTGGAGGGTGTGTGTGTGCGTTGGAACAGAGATTTTGAGTTTAGAAGCTGATCATTGAATATCACAGGTGGATGGTTTCCTGTGAAATGATGATGCGTTGATTCAATAATTCGATGTATTGTTCTTGTTTGATAAATCATACAGCACTAACTGGATTAGGAACCAGTCATCTGTTTCCCCCTGGACTGAACCATTAGTGACACTATCTGATCATCAAACACTCAGTCTCTACAAGCCTCTATTACCAGCTCATTCTAATCATGATCTTTACGTTGGAAAAAAAATTCAAATTGTTAAAATATCCAAAAATTTCCGACACACCACCTGCAGCGTGACCTCCTTTCTGCACACACCTGCTCAAAAGCTTGGTAGAATTGTGCATGACGGCAAAGATGGAAATGTGTTCAACCATATATTGGTGAGAATATGAGAGTCTGGAAGTACAGTAACTACCAAGCATATGGATAGAAAGCGAAGAAAAAAAGTGGATTTTGCTCCAAGAGCAGTTTTTGAAGTTCTGTGGACATTTTGTCGCAATTGAAATCCATTACAGCTGACATAAATTTCAGCCAGCCACAGCTACCAGGTTCCATAAAGGACAAAACTTTTCAGCAGAAACCTTAATATGAACGGGACAATTCTTTGATATTTCAAAAGACTGGATGGCATAATGACAGATCAGTGCTTTACACATTTTATCTGATAAGCTTATATTTTGCTGCAACTACAACACAGCCTTCTGAAACAGCTGGATTTTGGGATACTGGTATTTTACCAAAGGCTATCAGGGCTTGTGTACATCTTGTACAAATAATTTGGCAAGAAGATGGCATAGTCACTGTAGCAATATTAATTTCACATTTTGGGTTTCCTACAGTACTATTCAGTATAACTTTAACTTTAGCTTTAATGGTACTATGTGTGTCAAATTATTGAAATGGCATATTTGTTTCTTTTGTTTGTAGAAAATGACACAGTCCCAGTAATTGGTTTGATTAATCCAGTCCTTCAGTCATTCATGGACTGTTAAGAATTCTATACAGTGTTCTCAGTAAATACAATCTATACAGACATATAACTAGCTAATAATAATGTATGTTTTCGTATATTTGATAATTAGACATTTGTAATTGTACACTAAAAAATTCTGTTTTCCATTATGAAAGTTTCCTGTTTTCATTCACAAAGACATATGCCACCACAACTGTGAGCAAAACTGTTTTTTGCAAACAGTTATGAATGCAAAAAACACAAAAGGGCTGACAATGACAGTGAATTACCAGTGGTGCTTTTGTGCCTATTTTACAATAATCATAAATTTTGAGGTCACCAGTAAAAAATGTTTCTATAAATACGTTTTCAGGTCCTACAGGTGTTTCCACTGTCAGCATGTAAGAGTTTTTTTAAGTAGCTGTCCATGGTGCTGAATTCCTCAACAATTTATTTAAGTCATTGTAAGCTGTCTTTTATAGCACATACATGGCAACAATGAAATTAACATCCCATGGAGCAGCATGTTTAGAGTTATTATAGTTAGTTCTGACTTCCCTTCTTTCACACTATTCTCTCTCTCTTTTTCTGGTTTCGTGTGTTCAACACTAAAGACAAGGCGATGAAAACATGGGATCTCATCTCAGCAGAGTCGAGGGGAGTCTAACACACTAACAGAACAGGTAGGCAACTCAAAATCAACGCGTTTTGTCATGCACGCAACAACCAAATGAAATATGATAAACAAATACCTGAAATATGTGAAGTTTCTATGCTCTCCTCCTGCCTGTGTGGGTTTCCTCCAGGTGCTACACTCTCCTCCCACAGTCCAAAGACATGTAGGTTAACTGGTGACTCCAAATTGTCCGCGGGTGTGAATATGAGTGTGACTGGTGATCTGTTTCTCTGTGAAAGCCCTGTGACTGAGTCGCGACCTTTCTCATCGTGCTCCCGGCCTCTACTTAGTGTCAGCTGGGAGCAGCTCCAGCCCTCCAAGTCCCTCTGAAGAAGAAGTGGCTAGCTGCCGAATGAATGAAAAAAATAAAAGCCTGCTACCAAAAAAGAATACTAGGCAACAATCAACCTTTTCGTTGAGAGCAGGTATCATTTTATGCAGCCTCATGTTCCTATAGTTTTCCTTTATCACCATAAAAAGATCTTAGTGTCATTTGGAAACTGCAATTAAACAGATTATAACAAAATTTCCAGTACAACCTCATTAAAGGTTCAATCCCAACAAAGAGATCACATGTATGCATTTACTCTTAAATCTATTAGATTTATTATGCTCAAATTTGAGCTCATTTGTAACTATTCTAACTTTATCCCTCAATATAGATGCTTTTTTCACAGCAGCATCAGGGGTTCATATCTGCCAATTTAAAAGTCCATCTCCAGTCTTTGATCAAATACCTAAAAACTCATCACTATATATCAAAGTTAGATATTTAGACATTTGTTTTTCCCTTCAAATAACCCCTTTGTGCCTAAAAATGTCTTACATGTAACTACACACATGCCTTTAGAATATGCAGCTCTATGACGTTTCTGCGTCTCTCTCCAGCCACCCCTCCTCACTTACTGCAGCTGGAGCACACCAGCTCACCTAAAGATCTACTCAAAGTCTGTAAAACCGCTGCACTATACAGCGGAAAGTTGCAATATTAGAATAATTCAGCCATGCATGTTCAAACTAGAAATTGATTTTAAAGAAGAATAATGATATGGAAAGCTCCACCCCTCAAGTTAGCAGAGTTGACTTCTTTGGTTTGCTAAATAAGAAAACCTCACAGCCTGAATCCCTGCTTTTGAGATCAGCACACTGCAGCTTCCAGATAGAAATGCTCAGCCATGTCATTGCCTTCTACTTTTGCTCATGATATGTCTTCTAGCATGTAAAGAACACTATATGGATGGATGTTCACAAGGTAAAAACGTGTTGTAGTTGCTTTTTTTTCCTACAAAGGGTCTTAAAAGGGACACTCTTTAAACCTAATGTGGGATTTTGCAGGGACTTTTGACTCTTACCAGGGATTAGAAAATAAATCCAGGCTTTTGCTTCATTGATTTTGGCCATTTTTCTTGGTTCTCTTGTGTCAATAAGATAGTTACAGCATTCTTCCGTTGTACATTTTTCAATTCTTCCCCGCAAGTTAGCATGTCTAGGAAGTTATGTACAATTTTTTCCCTACGCGTACTTTGTTGGATATCAGACAATGATAAATGATGGAATTGAAAAGGGGAAAAGCATAAAAGCATGCTGATACTAACCTGACATTTTTGCTTGGAAGTTTAGTTTTTAGAATACTTCATATTTTTATTTTGTTTTTGTCTGTAGTGTTTTTGTATGGTTATTTGCTTCCTGTGTTTTGGTAATCAGCATTGGGAGTATTGTCATTAATAGAAAAACAGATCCTTTATTCTGTTCTGTGAATGCCTCCCGAAGTTCTTGGCTTCTCCGGTATTTATGAAAAAATACCGCTGCTGTCCTCTACATGTTCCTTACACTGTTATGCTCCAGTGACGAAACAGGCATGTGTCTGGAGATCGCTGCTGCATCCCTCAGCTCACCTCTCATCGTTAACTACAGTCACATCGTACACTGTTCCACACACACACACACACATACACACACTTAGCAGCATGCACAAACATACACTGTGGTAGCACTACAATGCGTGTTCACTGACATCTCCCCCTTCCCTGCATCTGCACACACTCACTCACACACACACTCACACACACACTCTCACACTCTCACACACACACACACACACACACACACACACACACACACACACACACACACACACACACACACACACACACACACACACACACACACACGTGCACTCTGGGGATGAGGCAGTGAAAGGGCAGTGGGATGTACAGCTGTGATGGTGTGTCTCAGAGAGAGATCAGACTCGTTAATAAATGATGATCCTGAGGAGGGAAACTGTGTGTATGAGTGTAAGAAGGATAGTGAAAGGTGGCTCACTGGTCATGCAGTGGCTACTATTCATACAAAGTGCCTTTCATTGAACCTACAATGTGCAGATATAAAAAGCTTTTAATGTCTGATTAATATGTTGGTCATTTGTTATCTGATAACAGCTGATTTAAATGATAGCTGAGATAGATAATAATAATGATCAGCAAGATAATGGCCAGATGAAGATCCAGAACTGGGTCAGGATTTGGAATGGATATTGAACAAATAGAAAATACAAGTAAAAACATTTAGAACTATGTATCTTAGTGTTTTGTATCCTATTTGATAATGTTTTGAATGCAAGATTCCAGACTCAATGTGCATTTTGTGTATATTTATTACTAGCATTACTAAACGTATGATTCACACACACCAATAGTTATGACAGTGAAGTCAGAGGTCAGCAATTTCCAATTTTAGATGCTAAATGTTGCATTGTTACATGAATGAATGAGTGGATTTGTTTATTTTTGTGTCATAACTGTTGAAATGGAGTAAACAAGGGATTACATAACACACAATAATCAATATAAATAAAGCCTTCCAGCGGTTGATGTTCACTTTTGGAAGAAAAGCAAATCATTACTCCACACCACAAATGTTCTTAATCAAAAGAAGAATAAAAATCTAGTGGTGCTCATAAACAAAGCCAGAATTTCCAGCATGAATAGATTCCTATGCATTTTGTAGCAATGCACTACTTTCTGTCACACGCTGTCCTCCAGGTTGTGATCACATTACAGGCACAATAAGTTTGGCAATATTTCTCTCCTATTGCATCAGGTATGACAATTACCCTGGATATTCTCTCCTAATGCTCAGGTCGAACTCCCTCTATCCAACCACTCAGCCTTTTCTCGCTCACCGCTGTGTGGGCATCTGCCACTCACCTGGGAACCACATGTGAGCTGTGAATGTCATCCTGAAATAATCAATAAATGATATTATATATAGGGCATTGTGCGAGAAGTCAGAACTAGAATTTGGACTTTTTATGTGATTAAATGTAAATCTGTGCCTGTATTGTTTCTCACATTAAGGGGGTCCTGGGATATGGCCAAGTATCCCATGACAAATTTAACTATCTAAAAAAAAAGTAAGGGTAATTTAATGTGCTTTGCCTGAAAGTTAAGTTGCTTTTCGATTCACTTAGCTTTTGTAATTAACTGACTGACATAACAACCATTTAACTACGGTCAGAAAAGAAAGAAGCCCACGGACAGTTGTGTTTTAATTGCAGCATTAAACAATTGACACAATGAACTCATGAACACATACTCACGGTGCAAATCTTCACTTCAGCTTCAGTCAGTATTTACACATATGTGCTCAAAGCATTGTCCAGCTGCAGTAGAATCGCATATGAAACCTCCATTTTTTCCCGTTGTTTTGTCCTCATAACCTAATGAATTGATAAATATGGAAAGATACATGACAACCTGAATGCAGTTTTTAAATACTTGTTTTATAACCGGCAATGTCACAAGTCAACAAAACACAAAATTGTCCTTTCTGATAGTGTAAAATAACTGTTTTGTCACTTTAAATAAATTAAATGGTTTGTGTTTAACTACAATAGGTTGAACTTATTGCGCTGCAGTGGGAACTCTAAGTCCCACAATTACGATAAAGAAGAGTCCAGGGCTGATGTGAGAGAGCAAATTTAGAAAGTTTGTCATTTAAATCCTAATAATTAGTGAGGAATGACTGCAGTAATTGGTTTTTACACATCACCACCTAACCTGAATCAGTCTAAACCAACCAACATTACTTCTACCGAAGAGGCTTTTGTCTCTGTCCAAGCAAATTATATGTATTTGTCTGACTAACTGCCTGAGATATAGTGTGGTCAACAGCCCATGGCCACTGCTCCCTACCTGTCCATTAATGCTCCGTGTACCTCATGTATCGACCACGGTGACGACAGACTGGCGGGTGTGTGAACATGAATTAAGCAGGATGCAGCAAGACCTGTGACAAAGAGGGGTTGACTGATGCTCCATGATGTCTCCCAGGGTCATTACATGACAGTTAAGTTGATAGATGCCGTCCACAGAGGGGTAATTCTCCTCCTGACAAGCCCACTGCCTTGTACAGTGATGAAATGCGGATCTGATGAATGCTTTCACACATTTCCCAACACTGGTCTGTTTTTAGGCTGAGCAGCCATTTTTAATCATGCCACGTCAGATGAGCTATGGACCACCAAAACTCAGGGAATACACACTGTGAGGGCTATGAAGACATCTGATTGAAACTCTGTGGGAAGGCATAAAAGATACAACTACTTTCACAACGCTGTAGATTAATCTCTAAATTATTTCTTCCAGTTTTGGTCTATAAAATGGCAGAGCGACGTAAAAAATGTCCAACGCTGTTTCCCACAGTGCAGGGGGACCTCTTCAAATTGGTGCTTTGCACAACCAACCATCCCAAACATATTAATTTTAACATGATACAGCAAAGACAGGCAGAAAATCTGCATCTTAACCAGACACATAACTTGAATGAATGATGGGCCTGCCATAAAATCTGAATTATCGATTCATTTCCATTCGGTTTTAGCACTTTCACAGTTAATTAATTTGGAAAAATCACTCACTGTAGTAAAATGTACTGAATAAAATACTCCAGAATGCTGAGCACTCCCACTGTAGACTTAGTGTGGTGCTCAAAGCTTTAAAGCTCTTTTAGTGGAGAATCCTTTTGGAGTACCCACTGCACATGAGAGCGCAGTTTAGCCTGTGTGCCCCTGAAGCACACTACTTCTTATATGGGTTAATCCAGTTTTCATTATAAATGTACTCCTTTATCTGGAACAGCATGTGGATTGTGCACTACACAATGTGAAACTGCAGTTCTGTAGTTAAGCAAAAATCAATGCTGTGTGGTTAAATCTTTTCAATTTCAGCTGTCTGTAAGGTCCAGGAAATCAATTTCTATGTGTCTACTGTGATAGGGCCTTTAACCTGCGCACCTGATGCGGGTCATGGAAGAGACTGATTAATCAATACTGGAAAGGCTGAGCTCAGAGGGTCTGATTATTAATTTTGATTGGTAAATTGTGATTAAGGGGGTTTAACCAAAGTTAGCTGTCATCACACACCCAAAGACCCACTGCCATTCAACATTTAGTCTTTTATTTTCAGTTTTGTATATTTCTTTTCATCATGTGGACTGGCGTGCTTACATTAAAAGGACAGAGGGTTGTGCATCATGTCTCGTTGCCTGTTTGGTTGTTATATTTTGTGAGATCTTTCTGTCCTATTTATGGATCATCAGTCTTTCCTGCCTAAAACGCGCTTCGTAAATAATTAATGGTCACAGCCCATTGCACCCGTTAAGACTGTCAGAAGTCTGGGACACCATGTCTGCGCACATATACTTTACAAACACACACACACACACACACACACACACACACACACACACACACACACACACACACACACACACACACACACACACACACACACACACACACGTAATACTTCTGTGAGGGTTAAAATAAAAGTAGTCCATTTTCCACACATTTTGACAAGGACTACACACATCCTGTCTTTTAAAATTCATGTCCCTTGAACTCCCTCAGCACTAATGAGTAGGACTGGAGTTATTTGGCTTTATTCGCTAAAATGAAGAGGGAGAGATGGGAAGAGAATGAAACACGGAAAGCTGTTGATGAATTAACTGATAATCCTCTGACAGTAGACAGGTCTAATAAGGTGTTGTTCTGATAAAACAAAGCTCCTGTTACCCAACTGCTCATTTTTCTTTCTTTAGAAAAAGAAAAAGAAAGAAGTCACCCAAATATGCACATACAGTGTCTTCTCATACTGTGAGATGCACGTCACTGGTGCAGCTGTGAATTCTGTGAGTTTTGTTATAGACCGATAAACAAGCGTGCACACACAGTAGAAGCATAACACACACACACACACACACACACACACACACACACACACACACACACACACACACACACACACACACACACACACACACACACACACACACACACACACACAGAGCGATGGGTTGTGGGCTATCTCTCCTCTCAGTGTACCGCGGTCCATCGACCCTGCATGGCTGCTCTCAGCTGGATACGTGTCATCCACAGCAGCCCTGCCTGTTAGGGGGAGAGCGAGGGCTGTGGAGGGTGTAAGGGAGGTGGAAATAAATGGGGAGAGAGGGAGGAAGATGGGGAGAAGAGGGGGGTGAGGAAAGGATGCCGGGAACATGGCTTGGAGGAGACGGAGGATGGGAAACAGGAGAGGAGTGTGGTGGTGGTGGTGTGTTTGCAACCTACTCACTGTTGAGCAGGTCAGAGGTGAAATAGGGTTGTCTGTCAGATGCTACTCTGCATCAGAGCTCCCAGTGAGAAGGGTCAGCAGTCAACCCCCTGCTCTGTCCTTTTAATAATAACAGTCGGGTTCTTTTCTGACTGTCTTTTTTCTCCTCATGTGCATCCCCCATGTCTCTCTAATAGGTGTCGTTGGCGATGTTGCCATGTGCCAGCTGCCATCTTCTCCTATGCTTCTTCACTCAGGTAAGACATTCAATATCTGTATAATGTGTGTACATGTAATAAATATGCAGAATTTACTGGAAGAAATCTGAAAAGAAAGTAAATAAATGACAACTTCTGGTCACTGGCCTCGCCAAGAACATGTCCAGCTTATAACCTCCCATAAAATCACAAGTGTTCTTTTTTACCTGTATTTTTTTTCTACAGATCCACATGATTTGAATAGATTAAACAACCATGATGTCCTAGCTACTGGCTTTTTTTCTCCAATTTGGACAGCACTAGCCTAACTGTTTGCACCTTTATGCTAAGCATAGCTAACTGGCTGCTGATTATATGACTAGTGGCTAGTCTGCCATACATGTCAGCTGACATTTTGTTTTGTTTGACCCTAACATGAGGATCACATTAAACAGATGCGTTTCACTAAACTCCATGAAAATGTTCTTAATGCAGTTAGATGCAAATAAAGAATACTGAAGACCAAAGAACCTATGAACATACTTTGAAATATAGCACGTTGACCACTGGCATCATGCAGAAGGATGGACTACAAAGTGAGATAAAGGGGTGAGCAATGTCTGTTGAGCCTAAAGTCCATGGTTTTAGTGTGAAGGTGGTTCTGTCAAACTGGCTAGATCACTATAGCAACCTGTGCTGCAGAGAAAACCTATTCCAGAAGAGGTTAAGTTCAGAGTTTGGGTTTTAGATCTGCTGTAAGAAATGCCATCTGTTCACAAATATATAGATGATACATTTTCGAGTAGGGGAATATACTATGTATGTAAACCTGTTGGCTCATAACCTTAGTAATGCCAGTGAATAAAGTTACAGTAACAGAAACTGTATATGTGGTTTTGCCACAGGAGCCTACATGTTTTCACTTGGTAATGCTGAAAACGCATTAATATATTTTTATGCTTGGTTCTGACTTGCTGCCAAGCCTGTTTTACACAGCTGATTTTGCAGCTAATAGAACACAGATTGGTATTTATCACAGGGAATATTCAATAAACAACATTAATTTCACTTTGATTTTGCCAAAGACTAAAATGATTTGCACGTATCCTTCATTATGGGACAGTGTCAGAAAATGCACTTCTTGAATATCATGTTTAAATGTATGAAGCTTAGAGCTTTAATGTGCAGCTGTCATGTTACAAATAAAGGACTGCATTGAGACTACACTTCTACTATTCCTCTCTTGCATCAGTTGCAGTAACAGTGTTACTTTTTGCCATAATTCATTCCTATATTCCTAATCTAAGAGTGCCACTCTTGACTGAGCCAGGTGGCACACAATCAGTTCATGTTGTACGAAAGAGCAAACGATGCATGAAAAACCTCACTTTATTTGAACCCGCACTGATTCTGATGAAGAAAGCCTGGACTACCAAAGAAAATTGATAACCACTGTTGTGATGCACATTAGTTTTGTCGAGCAAGCTAGCACAAAGGAAGCCAGGCAATGCAGAACGTGTTTCATAGCACATGCCTCAGTACAAATAAGCTGCTAACCACTAGGGCAGCAAATTCACTAATTGTCTTTCTTGTGAGCAGCTGTGACATGTGACGTTTAAGGCCAGTGTTACGCTTTTAGCATCTACGAGAAAACAAGGGTCTGTTAGGTCAACGTTACATAAATTTTGTCATCTAAACAAGTCTACAAGAATGTGAACAGTCCATGCAGCAAATACACTACAAGGTCAGGAGTGTGCATGCATGCAATATGTAGACACCAAGTTACTGCGCATGTATGTAACACAGTGGATTCAGATTGGAATAGAAAATGGTGTAATAAGTCTGCAGCTGTCCTCGAAATGCAAGAGCATTTTTCAATATCTCAATGTCCTTTTACAGTGTGGACTGTTTACATATGGACAGTTTAAATATGTGATTTGTGGATATGATGGATTTTGTAATCTAAACAGGGCATACATTTACCTTTCTGTATCTTAGGTCATGTTTTAAGAACTCAAAATGTTAATTCAAATGAAAATGCATTCGTTATTGCAATGCCAATTGTGCATACATTGGAAAATCTACATGTTATAATGTTCCTTATGCTAAATGTTGATGTCTGGCGTTTTGTCTATAAAGACTAGCATCAGGTATGAATTATTTTTTCCTAATGTAGAGAGGTGTGGACAAAAGTAGCCAATTTTAACTTTAATGCCAAAATTTTAAGAAAGGCTTTTGACACATCTCCTGTCATGGTCTGCATAAGAGCACTTAAAGGATGTTTTTTCCCCCCAGTAATGTATTTGTAGTTTAATAAAGAGCGCCACATGTACAGCCACACTATGATTCTTAAAATACGTGCAATATATTTAAGAAGCCAAGTGTCTGACTGTACTTTAGGCTCCTTGGAAATATTTTTGGTAATAAAGAAAGGAACAAAAAAAGATTTTCTGTTTCACAGTGTGTGCTTTGCTTACACAGTTGCTCTTGAGACAGGAAGCTGGGTTTGGGCACTTTCCAAGAGGTTATAATGAAGCAAACATTCAATTTCGGCGGACACCATGAGAGCAGGGTGAAAATGCTGGGAGATATTATTTGGCACATTTCTGGGAAATTGACTTCAAGAGCTGCCAATTAAAGTAAAGAATACTGTCAACGTAAGGCATTCAGTGAAACTGTTATTATAGTTTTAGCTTCATAAATATACAAGCATGTGCTTATAGGCTACACAAGAGCTCACACTCAAAACAAACACAGCTACATCTGCAGCCTTGTTGTTTTGTTGTCCTCAAAAGTGAGCTCATTACATAGTTACCCTTTGTGTTAATTTTAAATTGCCCTCTAATAATGATGTAAGTTTGTTTAAAGAGTGTATTTCCAGGAACTCCAGCTATTTTCATGGAATAGTGGAAATCCTTCAAGGACGATCTCATTTTTTCTTTGATACACAAGAACACACTTTCTCGCACACACACACACATCGAGCATGTGTGACAGGATCAAGAATAGATATAAATCTTTAATAGACACCATTAATGTCATTCCTCCACAAAAATAGGCTTTAAGTTAAATTAAATGTCCATGTCAGATGGTCTCCTGTGGGATTCTGACGTGAAACAACTCCATGAAGTAAGCCTAACCAGGACAAGAGTCCCTTTTAAAGACGACATCAGGGCACATCATGTGAAGTTCAGTCATGGTTCAAATCCTGCATTCACCCTGCAGTCTTTCCTACAATATCCGTTTGTTATTTATTGTATATCCTGATCCTACATGTTCCTGGCCACACTAATTCTGATCTCTGCTGGTTGAGGGAGAAGGAAGCAAAGACATAGAAATAGTCTGCTTTTAGGTCAACCCCTCAGAGAAGCAGAGGTGTGTGTTCATGTGTGCGTGGCTGTGTATATGTGTGTGCGTGTGTGGGTGGGTGTTTGTCTGGGTGTGTGTGCGTGTTTGTCTGTACGTATGTGTCATATTACAGAGCAGAGTGGTAAAGGTATGGCAGCCGCCTGCAGAAAAATTTGAGCTGCCTGCATCTAAGAGAAGCTTTCATCCTCCTACCTGCCCACCAAAGAGGGGAGACATCTCACACATACATGCACACACATATACACACACAGACGCACACATACACACAAACCAGCAATCAACAGAAATTTCACTACGAGCGTGCTCCTTGGTCTAAATTGATTTTGCTGGTCACAACGTCAACCTCAAGCTTCTGTCTTATCTCTCCTGAGGACTGGAGAGACTGCAAAGGAGACATGAGAGACAGAATTTGAAAGAAGAAGAGAGTTATTTCTTACTCAGGGCTTATAAGCAACTTTGCATAACCTAAGTAGTTTTAGATACATAAACAGACAGAAAAACAGGAGAGCTGGTATAGGTTATTTATTATCTTACGGATATAGCATGTATATCTCGTGATTTGCATTTTCTTAAAGTCATGCTTGTTCTAGAAGCCCATTTCCATGAAGGGTTAATATGCAGTATATCTGTGTATTTCTGTATTGTTATCTGGATAAGCATCTAACAGATGTGACCATTGCTTCACGATGCCATTACAAGCATGCTCATGTTTAGCAGTTGCAGTGTTTACCATGCCCACCGTCGTAATTTATCATGTTTTTGCATGGTTTGCTAATTAGAGGATCAAAGTTATCACAGTCCTTCCTCAGGGCGCAATTAATGTCTCTACCAAATTTCATGGTAATGCATCCAGCGGTTGTTCAAACCATTCCCCTCCAAAAATGTCAACTTTATGGTGGCACTGGAGAAAAAGTCACAGTATCACCAGTTGTTTTGCACCAGGGACTTAGATTATGTGTAGCTAATTTCAATGGTTATCTATTCAATTGATTAACCAATTAACAGAATATCAGACTATCACTGACATCCAACAAACCTCCAATCTATAACAACCATGTATGTAGTTTGGTTCCCACCCTTTTATACAAACTACAGGTGTGTATCGGTGATAGATAATATGCTACAAAGGGTTTAGGCACAAAAGAAATACTAAGGAATAACTAACCTTGATAGGAAGATTATGAAATGGTTGTGGTTAAACAAAACAGGAATGACTATTACTTTGAAACAGAAGCTGACTAGCAATGTCTCATCTGTGCAACCTGACCTCCTTATACAGATTTTGAGATTCTCCAGCACTCTACCTGCACCATGCATTTACTCCTTCATAATTACCATGGCCACAAGAATTTTTTTGCTTTTTATTTGTAATTAAACATATTGTTTTGGGGCATTTGCTGACCCACATTAGAGATTGTCTGAACCCCAAATGACACCATTTATCAGCTCTTGAAAATATAAAAGAAGGGCAAGAAGCATCAGATTTTCATCTTTCTGGTGGCTGTTAAGCAAACCGTCTGTGATATGCTGTTCCATCAGAAACCTTAACCAAATCTAAGTATAAAAACATGATATTTCATCAAAAATCACTTTGTTCTACATGTAAATAAAGTATTTGCTCTAACAAGATTCTGTGCTCATTAGCGCAACTGTGACACTATTAACGATTCAGCTGTGACGAAAAATTACATGACAAAAGTTCAGAGGTGTTTTGACTAAATTAGACTGAACTGCAGACTGTCTTTACACAGAGCATTTTTTTCCTAATATTCATGACATCTGTGGGCTCTTGTATGCTGTTTATGTTCATTTCCAGTTATTTAAATTTTTGTAAAATAAATACTCAGTGAAATTCATTTTTTGATTTTTCTTTTTTTATGATTTATAACATTATAGGTTTGGTATGTTGCACTTTTTGAGTTCTCTCTTTTTCTAGCCATGGTTGTACTGTTTCCATAGAAATGCAGGACTTTATACTGCTGTGGCAAAGGAGCCCATAGTTTGTAAACATGTGACAGGATTTTAAAAAAGAAAAAAAAAAAAACATGTGAAACTAGCCAGAGTTCAGAGATTTATAAATAAAATTTAATTCCGGTTTGTAATAAGCTGCTTTTACAAATACAAATTCACACAGCGAGATGAAAGTTGAAATACCTCCAACTCTTTCTGTTGTCTTTTCAAAAACAAACCCTTACTGTGAAAAGGAAAACTAAGCAGAAGTCATACAACAGCATCACATGGCTGGGACATGACATGGTTACACGGTTCTTGGCTTATAATATTGCTCGCTGAGATTGATCACAGTGGTGGCAGAATAAAAACAGCAAGAATTCTTTTTACTACCAATTCTAAATGCAAAGTACAGTGCCCCAATCTAACAATCCAGAAAACATAACACACAGTGTGTGTTAATACCATGGTGCTAACACATTCAAAATACCCTTCCAAGTACACTTCCTTTAGTGATCCTCAATAGAATCTTCTGTTTTCTTTCCTATTAAATTCCCACAGCTCTACTCTCCATTTTGTAATGCATGATTCCTGCTAAAATCATGCATCTTCACCGGTCAAAACTCCCTCCAGAGCTCCAGAAGACATTATATAACTGTCCTTACATCTATACTAGTACTGCCTGTGACAAATAAATTGTAAAATCTATGGAATGCATCTTTAAAATTAGGCTCACAGACCTCATAATTATCATATTTTAGCCTTGCTCTGACAAAATTGGAGGCGGAGGATGTGACTGAACGAAACAGCTTTAATTGAGTCGTAAGCTGTGATAAGTAGCATCAGCTGTTGTTGGCCTCATTGTTGTCAGATAGCTTCTTTCATGCTAAAATGCATTCAGTCCTCACACTGTAATTATGCACGGGAGAGGGGGAGCAATAAATCTGATATTACACACACACACATACATACATACACACACACTTAGGGGTATAAACTCATAGACAAGCGGAGAATTGTTGAAACACAGATCAGATTAGAGAAGCTTTTCTGATCTGTGGCATGAGAAGGCTGGGCTCATGTATCAACCAGCCATCTAAGCTGGCTTATCCTCATACAACCAGGGGCAGACACACACACATAAGCACACACACACACAAAGAAAGAAAGAAAGAAAGTTTACTGGCTGATGTAAGGGAGGAGGGGGGAGGTGAGCGAACAGTGGGGTACAATCTCCAAACAGTTCCATATCCCTTTTAGTCATGGCCTGCCTTTGGCTGTGAAGCAGAAATGACTTTGGGCCCTTGTTAACAGTGTCCCCAAACTCCCCTAAAGGTCTGCTTTGCTGTCTTTATACTTCATAGTAACACTTACACAAGTATTTCATTGTGTAGCTCTGGACAGCTTTGTGATTTGTCCTATAGCGTGTGGATTGACTAAGTTATATCTCCATCCTCTCCTCTCTATCTCCTCTGCATGCAGAACTGATGTCCAGATGGTGTGCCCCTCCATGTGCGGTCCAGTTCAGCTCTCCCTGACCGTTTCATGGGCCACCAACCGACCCAAGCACCCACGGCCGTTGCTTGACTCAGCCCTGCTGCGCTCTGTACACCTCGTTCTTAACCCCTCACCCCTAACCTCAACCCTCAGCCCCTCACTTCCCTCACTCTCTGTCAAGCCTGTCCTCACATTTTGACAATCCTCAGCCTTCCCTGAGCCCAACATGGTGGCCCGCATTCCCGCTTTAGCGTTGGTCATGATGTGTCAAGGCGTCTTGCTCTCAGACCCACCTCAGCCACGCCGAGAGATACGCATCGAGGGCGACCTGGTGCTCGGCGGCCTGTTCCCAGTGCACGAGAAAGGTGCTGGGATGGAGGAGTGTGGCCGTGTGAATGAGGACAGAGGGATCCAGAGGCTGGAGGCCATGCTGTTTGCCATAGACAGAATCAACATGGACAACACTTTACTGCCAGGGGTCTCCCTTGGGGTCCACATCCTTGACACCTGCTCCAGAGATACGTACGCACTGGAGCAGGTGGGTGAGCCTTGTCACTGTAGATGGTATTGGCTATTATTTAAACACAGTTTTCTGTCAAAGGAGTGTTTTTTTCCTATGCAATCCAGTCGAAACTCTCATCACATCATGTTTGTAAGGTGTAAAAACAGTTTGCAATACCTTTCGCTGGTGTACAATGCCTTATATTTTAATAACTAAAAATGGCTTTTACAAACATACATGTCCAAGATTGTTAAGAAAAAAAAATATTATGGGTTATCTGCAAATGCAAGAAACCGTTTCGATACCTAGTTTTGTAAGTTTAAATGTGTTTTACATGTCTGCATGTATATGGCAATTACAAAAATGACCAATTCCTCAAGAAAAGTAATTTAATAAAATAATATCTATGCAAGAGATTTATTTTCTCCAGGACAGTCTTCTATGTTTATGTTGCAGATCATTGAGTTGTATCTGCATGTACCTATGAATGCAGATACAGTACAGTTCAGATAAAGTTTGTCGAATTAGCTATTTGTTCTCTTACACTGTTGGGCAACTTGGACTTTTGCTACATTTTGTATTTAAGAAGCAGCTCGGCTTAGTAAGTTGTGGTGTCAGAAGTAAAAAGTGCAATGTTTCCATTTTAAATTGAGTAAAACTATACGGCCTCATTAAAAGGTAATATTCAGGTGAAGTAAATGTACCTCAAAATTCTATTTCATCCACATCGGGTAGAGGATCTTGCCTCAAATGATAACAGCAAATCCTTGATGGGAAAGCGAGATTGAAGCTATTTTCAATGAGGGAAATGAGCCAGATAAAGGGAGTGGGGGGAAAGCGCAGCATTTTCCCCTCAGGGATTGTTATCTTCAAAAAAATGGTATCTTATTGCTAAGCTATTTAGGGATGATGCATCTAGTGATCTTATACAATGAGCTCTTTGACTGATTGTACAAACCCTGAATTCTTGACATTTGGTTTGCCAATTCATTAGTTATTTGTCCACAGACCAGAAACATGCTATATTCTGCCTTCATCTCAGAGGAGTTAATTTGCAATTTGGACCCTGTACTGAAAGCATTAAGAGCCTCTAGTGTAAAGCAATGGACTTTTGATAGGTCCTTCTAAAAGATAGAAACTTTGCATTAGAAATCTAATCAATTTTATTTGTGTAGCATATTTCTTACAAAGAACATAATTTAACGACTGATTAAGAATTAATAGATATTATATCCAGTATGGTGGACAGCATTTGATTTTAAATATCTATGTGCTTGTGTTGCCCAGGCTCTGGAGTTTGTAAGAGCCTCCCTCACCAAGGTGGACGACACAGAGTTTATCTGTCCAGATGGATCTTACGCTCTGCAGGATGACAGCCCGCTTGCAATCGCAGGAGTCATTGGAGGATCCTTCAGCAGCGTCTCTATACAGGTAACAGAAATATAGCAATATTTATCTGAGCAATATTCATCATTATCATCTACTTTTATCTTGGTGGGAAGGTTCTTTTTTCGTTTTTTACTCATCCTGGCACAAGCTCCAAGACCAACTGTGCAAAAGCTGACTTCCAGTGGCAGATTCCAGTTCCTGTGTTTCCATGTTTATGTGACTACGTTTGTGTGAGTGTGTGTGTGTGTTTCTGTGCATGCATGCGCTTGGTTCTTGGAATCAAGTTCCATTCTCGTGTTCTTGTGTGTTTCCCCGGCTCTTGTAGCTCTTGTCACAGAGCTGGATAATTTGCATAGTTTAGCATAAAACCTCCTTCTCCCTTACTCCTCTGTGACTGCACAAAAGCCTCCTCCTATCAGTCCTTAAATCCCTAATCTCTGCAACTGTCTCTCTGTCTTCTCTTTCTCACCCTCTCTTTTCTCTTATTCTCTCACATTTTATGTATTGCTTCTTTTCTGTCTTTTAAATCTTGTCTCTCTTTCTTCTCATCACTTCCGACTCCTCTCTTTCTTTTTATTCCATTTTTATATGCATTCAGAGGCATCCCTCCCAGCTATTTGGGGAGAGCTCAGTGTACGCTGACCTCAGCCCCCTTCTTCTTCTTCTCCTCCTCCTCCTCCTCCTCCTTCTTCTTCCTGGGGCAGCCATTGTTAACACATCTGCTCTGCCTCTTGTCCTTCATCACACATAATTATCCTTTGTTTTCTTGCAGCTCATTCTTGTTGCCCTTTGTTGCCATTGCTGTTATTTTCACCTGTCTTTTCTGAGGGCAGCGCTGTTTACGAGACCTGAACAGTGCTCTGCTTTTTGATCACTTGCCAGTGAAGCTAATCCAGCTACTCCTTCATGCCTCTCTACTTGGCCAGTCTGTCTGTTGCTTCTAAATGAAGTAATAGGGAATTATTTTATGTTTAACCATGCACAACTAAACTCCAATGCCTTGAAGGCATTTACTTAACAGGCATCATTCCTCCCCTCCACTCATTCATATGTGTATGTGTATCTGCGTGTGTGTGTGTGTGTGTGTGTGTGTGTGTGTGTGTGTGTGTGTGTGTGTGTGTGTGTGTGTGTGTGTGTGTGTGTGTGTGTGTGTGTGTGACTTGCATTCCAAGTAGAAAACACACAGCACCCCTCCACTGCACCATTTTTTTCTTCCTTCTCTTTCATTTCTTTGGCTGTCCGTCGTTCATATTCCTACAGTACATCTTCCTTCCTCGCTCTCACACAGGAAAGGCAGCAGCAGCTTTCGCTAACAGAGTAAACTCTCCGTGTCCCTACAGACAGGCCACTTAGGTAGCTGTGGTCATTGTTCAGTGGCAAGTAATGGAGCAATGCGGTTACATTTTGCAGCGTGACCTTCCGTGACATTTAAGTCAACTGCCATCTTAAAGCCATAAAACCTACCTGGAGAACTATAAGCAGGGATCATCAGTGTGTGTGTGTGGGTGTGTGTGGGTGTGTGTGTGTGTGTGTGTCCATCAGAGCAGGTGTTGGGTGTATGTTTGGACCTGTCCTTGTGCACATCAGTATACGTTTGCGAGTGTGTTTTCTAATCTTCTACATTATTAGTCAAATGAGATTCTGACATGTTGTCAAAACAGCTCATCAACTGAGCTATGAATGAAATATAGAACAGCCCAGAGTGATGCGCTCTAAAAGGATTAAACTGAGGCGAGAACAGAATGGCTGTGTAGTTTGTGTTTATTTGAGTGACTGTGTGTGTGCATGTTTGATTGTGTATGTTTACATGTCTTTGTGAGCGTGAGTACGTCTGGCAATTATACTTCCATTGTTTGTGTGGCATCTGTGACTAAAACTGTAATGAAGAGAACATGACCAAACCCCAATCAACAGTAAAAGAGAATATTATATGGACACCACTAGACCCCAGATGATGTCCATCACTAATGAATGAGTCAGTGTTTTATTCATCTCTGTATCAGTGTGTGTGTGTGTGTGTGTGTGTGTGTGTGTGTGTGTGTGCATGCTCTATCGTGTGTTTCAACATGTGCATGCATATTTGCAGCATTGTATTTTATCTTCAAAAAGCCACATTATGCATGACGCAATTTCTGTTAGCAGCAGCCTTCTAAATATCTCGGCATTTTTCCTTTGATGGAAAAAATACACTTATTAAAGGATCAATCCAGTTATGTTTTGTGGATTTTATTTCCAGGATTTTGTCAAAATGCCAAAGACACTCGTGAACTCTCCACTTTGGACCATGTGGTCAAAAAGGCAACATAATCCTGTAACACAACAACACTAACCCCACCTTTGAATACTGTTGATTGAACAACTCTATTGTAGTTTCCTTTTGCTAGTATTGTCTTTGATAAGTTATTTTTTTCTTTTCAGTGTTGGAAAGCAATCCTGATGTAGACTGTTAGCCAGCATGGATTTTTCACTAAGACACTGGAGTTTGTTTTAATTGAGCTTTGTACTGAAAATGGTCTGTTTTACATGTTTTGAGTTGTCAGTTGATGAAATCCCTTTGTCACATTGGCACATATTGCAGACAAAAGCTCCCTAGGAAGGGAAACACTCTTTTATTTATTTAATTTATTTATTGTTCCGACTTCGTGGCATTGATCAGATATTTTTGTCATCATCCAACAATGTTGCAAGAGCATTTTTTGGACAGCTAAAGGAAATATTTCTGATAAAAATTAATTAGGGTCATAACTTTCAAGCAAACCAAGGGGTGAATACATCCTTTGCAGCAACATTTGGTGTGCAGATACCAGCGAAATAGCAGTCTTAGTCAAATCCATATTTACCACATGTAGAAAGGTTTCTCATCCCACATAATACTTTTTTAAAAAATACTTCACCACGTCTTGAGTGTTCGCCAGTCCTCTCCTCTTTTTGTGAACTTGCACGCCACTTTCAAGTGCCCTCCAAAATTATTATACAGTAATTGACTCTCTAGCTGCCACCTCACCAAACATTTGCACTGTAAACACTACAAGTAGCTGCTTGACTGCATTCAGTCTTGACTTTAATGCAGTTCCACATTACAGCCCAGAATGATGTCATGTGCTTTCACTGCTGTGGAACTGTTATTAGGTTTTTTGCACATAAGTTGCTGAGATTCATTCATTCACTCCACATATCAAGTTGCAGTGCAAACACAAGGTCATCAAAGACTGTGATCCCAATCAGTCAATTCAAAACTGATTCAAGAAAAGATTTAACATGAAATTATAGGAAATATTCTTTTGTCCTGACACTCCTCCATAAGGTTATAGTGTTCAATTTGAAATTAAATATTAGCAAAATATACTATATCAAGTGCCATTTACTTTATGTTGGTGAATTAAGGCAAAAAAAAGAAGAAATGAGTCAATAAATGTAGAACTCAGCAGTGTGGAACTTGTGTCTCCCCCTTCTGGCAATGAGAGTAATTACATGATGTGCGATGGTATATGCCTCACCCGAATCACTTTATTTTTTAAAATCTAATCCTTCCTCTGAGTTTCTTCTTTATCTTGACCAACAAAAACTTTTCTTGGATAGATTTTTTTTATTGTAAGCTTCTGTTTCCACTGCTTCTGTGCACGAACCTCTTCAGCTTTGGCAAACTAGTCATTGTCAGCTGATGTAAAAGGCAACACTTCCAGTGCACCAGAGCATGAATGTCACCACAGACACAAGACATAAAACTCCAGTATACTATGAAATACAGAAATATTTACTTGTTGCTGAAATTCTTTATCAGCATTGTGTGAACTCATTTGGCAAGGTCTTGAAAATCATGAAACTTCATTTATATGTAGAAGAAAAATCACTCACTCCAGCTTTAAGATCCTACGATACTTTTAAAAGTTGTGATAGTTTCATTTCCCAAGACTAACTTTGGAATTACTTCACCTTTATAATATCTGATTTTGCTACATCTCTCCCCTCAGGTTGCCAATCTTCTCAGGCTCTTTCAGATCCCTCAGATAAGCTATGCTTCAACGAGTGCCAAGCTAAGCGATAAGACACGCTACGATTACTTCGCTCGCACCGTGCCCCCCGACTTTTACCAGGCCAAAGCTATGGCAGAGATTCTGCGTTCCTTCAACTGGACATATGTGTCCACCGTGGCATCGGAGGGGGATTACGGTGAAACTGGTATAGAGGCCTTTGAACAAGAGGCCCGCATGAGGAACATCTGTATTGCCACTTCAGAGAAGGTAAGACATGGAATACATTTTTTATGAGTGTATTCTGTATGGATATAAGCAACTCAAAGAAAAACCTAAAAAACAAAACTTTAATCTGGAGTGTCACCCTGATGTATGGCCTGCAGCTGCAACAGTAACAATTAATAAGGCGCTAAATTTGCCACTATATAAAAGTTTGTCTTTATGTCTTATCTTGTATTATGCTCAAATGTGGTTTAATATAACAGTGGTGTTATCAGTTGTGAACCAGAAAATGAAAGCTTATCTCCAGGAGCTCATTCTGAGTACTTTCACAGTCCCATATTTCATCTCATTTGCTGCAGAGATTCATGTTGGTGTGAGACTGTAGGACACAGTTGTTGTTGTTTGTTTTGTTGTTTTTTTTTGCTTATTTCATCCTGTGAACGATGGTAATAAACACTTGAAGATAACACCTTTGTGCATCTATCATTATAATTTCTTTTTGTCCAGGTGGGGCGTTCTAACGCGAAGAAGTCCTATGAAGCTGTGATCCGCCAGCTTCTCCAGAAACCAAATGCCCGTGTTGCCGTCCTGTTCCTTCGTAGTGACGATGCCAGAGAGCTGCTGGCAGCTGCTGCTCGGCTAAACACCTCCTTCATCTGGGTGGCCAGCGACGGCTGGGGTGCACAGGAAAGCATTGTCAAGGGAAATGAGGTCACTGCTGAAGGAGCCATCACACTCGAGCTGGCAGCCAATCCCATTTCAGAATTCAACCGCTACTTTCTCAGTCTGAACCCTGTCAAAAACCATCGTAATCCCTGGTACAAGGAATTCTGGGAGCAGCGGTTCCAGTGCTCCTTGGGGTCAGTAAATGTGGGACTGGGAGAGACACCTCCCCCACCATGTGACAAGGATTTGTCAATGGACAAGAGTTCCTTTGAACCAGAGTCCAAGATCATGTTTGTGGTGAACGCGGTGTATGCCATGGCTCATGCCCTTCATAATATGCAACGGAGCCTCTGCTTCAACACCACCAAGCTGTGTGACAGCATGAAGGCTTTGGACGGGCGCAGACTCTACAGGGATTACATCCTTAATGTCAGTTTCACAGGTAAGAGAGCTGGAGCATGGCGAGGAGAGTGAAGAGTCCTAGATAAGGTGTTCAAGGTGGATGAAGAGTGAAAAGTGAATGTCGGAGAGGGAGTTGGGAAGGAAAGGGGAAAGATAGCGAGAAATAGCCAGGGAATGTGAGCGTAGTGTCTAGTTAACAGTCCTCTAATAAACAACACAGGGGATGTTGTCCTTCTCCTCAGCCAAAGCAGCCAAGCCACAGAACATAAAAAGTACTGAAACAAATCTGCTTAATTGCTACGTATTGTCAGAGCCAGCTTGCCATTGACACCTTTTACCCATGCGTAATTGATACGACACTACAAAGTTGCTTTGAGGAATGAGAGCCACAGTTAATCCGTCAGTCATATTCTTCTCTCTTGCGCTAATGAGATTGTGTGTGTTATAATAGCTCCTATAGCAGGCTGCCTGTCTGTCTGTCTGTCTCTGTAGAGTTGGGAGAGAAGAGACAGAGGATTGGCTTGACTGACAGATGGCGTACAAAGGAAGCGTTATAAATAAACTGCTGTGTCTCAGGGACTGACACAGGTTTAGAGGTGCTTATTCCTCCACCGACCGTGACCAGGAGCAGACATCAAAACAGCCAGACAAACAACACTAACGCGGCAGCTTTGCCATGGGACGTTGGGGAGAGAGAGCAGTAGGGATGGATGGAAGACGAGGAGAATGGCATCACTTATTGAGGGAGGGTGGAAGGAGGCTTACAGATAAGACTGACAGGCAGACTAAACTGAGGAAAGTGAGTTTGGGGTGAGGTAAAAGGGAGTAAGACAGAAAAAGAGATAGGGAGGGAAGGAGGGGAAGAACAAGTGAGCACCGAGGCAATTCCGGAGTGGGACAGCATGCGTCAGCAGAAGGAGAGGATTCTCTTTGAAATTCCCCGTCTTCATTTCTGCTACAAATCAAAGGACTTGGAGCATTTCTGTCTGAGAGGAGGGAGTCAGAAAGAAGGAAAGAGAGAGGAAAGAGTGTGAGTAAGCTAGAGAGGGAGGAAACATTGAAGGCGATTGCAGTCATAGCCTCCACTTGGCATAGATGATACCACTCTGGTATAGGATGCATACAGAGAGGAATGGAATAGATATGCAAATTCACACATAGAAGTTTAAAAAATGTTTTGGAATCAGTCTTGAGAGGAGAGGAGAGGAGGTGTGAATCTCTCTGTGACTTCCCTACGTCTCTATATCTGATCGTCTCTCTCCCTTACACCCCCCTCTACCACTGTCATTCCCTTCTTTTCACCACTGATGTACGTCCACGAGGCGCACGGCTTTATTCTGCAGTCGGGAAGAATAACAGCATATGCAAGGATCTTGAGTTCTTTACAGCTCAGTGTCAGTGACAATGGTGACAGAATGACAAACAGCTGTATTGGTAAAAATGCATTGAGGGAGACTATGTTGATAAGAGCTCAGATGATGTGGATGACAGTACAGTTAGACTGCGCACTGTGGCAGCGATTGTTTTGAGTTGTTGGTTAGCCCTGAGTGACTCACTCTCGCTGCTGTACATATACATCTTTCCATCTACAGTTATGTGAGGAAGAAGCCGAGGTGAGTTGAGGTTGGATTTGGTGTATAAATACTGCAGCATCACCATCCGCAGTGCTCTCAGTCTGAACTGTAGCAGACGGAAAACCAACAGTGTTCAGCGCTCTCTATCTCTCTCCGATTTTCTCCTTCTCCTATTCGCACATGCATGTCCATTGCATCTTCATGCGTCCAAATACGCCAAAGTACTAACCACTGTCTTTAACTTTATATTCACAGCAGAGCACACTGTGTCTTTAACCGTGATGAGGCTTGTTTTGTTGTGTTTTACTGACGGTGTATGTGGTGCACTGAGGCAGTATGTTGTGCGGTTAGGAGGGTGTTTTCATATGCAGCTCTCTTCATCTGGTCTCATCTCGCTAGTTGCTATGGTAATGAAGCCGACACTGTTGCCAATTGTTGAAGTGATCTGGTAGATCATGGGAACTGCTCCACACCAACTAGTAATAGACACAAGGGCATATTTGTGCGTTTTCACGAGGCCTCGCTACATACTTCAAACACAAAACACAGACATGCATACACAAACATGTGCAAAACAGTCAGCTTTTTTTTTCTTTTCTTTTTTTTTTTTTTTTTTTTTTACAAAGCGGCAGCTTGAAATGCTTGTTTTTCTACCGGCATGAAATTGCAGACACCCCCAACCCACACACTTCTCAAAGCCATCATTCAACTCCCACCCATCCACCTCCCCGATCTGCAGCAAACAGATCAGTATATACACACATGCATGCAGTCTTCTGTTCAAATAGTGGTGATAGATGTGATATTCCCCCTTCTCTGCGCTTGTGTGTATTTGTGCGTGTGCGTGTGTGTGTGTATGTGCATGTCTGTGCGTGCGTGTGTGTGTGTGTGTGTGTGTGTGTGTGTGATATGTCTGTGTTAGCAGAGGCGGTGTGCCTTCAGGGCCATATTGAGCAGTAAGCTTACTGCAACGTTTAGATGCTAGAGAACAACCTTCACTCATTCTCTCCCTCGTTTTCTCTTCGCTCTCTTCCTGTGTCTCTCTGTCTCCGTCTCTCTCTCTCTTTCTCCATCTTTCTGTCACTCTCTCCTGCTCTTCAACACTCTATCTTTCTATATCTCTCCTTTCTCACCCAGAAAGTGTCCTACTCTCTCTACATTCAAAAACAGCACATCCCACTCAGACTTCACAAGGTTGCTCTCCTGCCTCCACTGCCTCTCTGTGCCGGTCTGTTCCTCCACTCCTTCACTTTGCTCATCCTTCCATCCACCCTTCACCTATTCTCTATTGATTCCTCCCTCTAAAGGCTTTCCTCCATCCACCTATATCTCTGCTGCCATGACATCAGTTTCTTGCTATTCCCCTTTTGCTATCTCCTCTCTTTTTTCTCACGCATTCTTCTCCCTTGTCACTTACCTCCCTTTTTTTTGCCCTTATCTTGTCTCCCGGCTCATCCTCCATCCCAACACCTTCCGTTTTTTGGCCTGACTTCCTTTTGTCTCCTCTATCTCGCCACCTTTCTTTCAGTCAGGCCTGCGCTGCTACACCTTCCCTCCTATACATTTCTCACCTTTATTTCAGACTTTCTTTTCTCCACCCTATCTGTCGTCTTATTCCCCTGTGGCCTGTTGTTCCATGGCCCATCCATGGCAGTACCTCCATCCCCTGGGACCGAATCTATAGGGAGAACAAATAAAGCTAATGTGATCTGTCTGTGTGCATTTGTGACATTTGGAAGCCTCCCTGCATATATATTTATACTGAGGGATGTGCGCTTGTGTGTGTTCACATCCTCGCACAAGGAAAAGATTCCCCTTCTTTACTCCGCTCTCTCCACTTTTAGATTACTTATTCCTACTTATTCCTCCCAAGCCCCTTTTTGCCTCCTCTCCCTCTCCTTGCCTTTAATACCCACAATCCCCCTTGGGCTTCGCTTTAGCCCGACATGGCCGAGAACATAATTAATTTCTCAGCTTCTGAATGAAAAGCCTGTTTTCACCATGCTTCTAATTAAGCTAGAATAATAAGGTGTTTCTCAAGTTAGTGGGAATGCTAAAGTCTTTCAAAAATTCTGGAATCTGGTTTCAGTTGCCTTATAAATGCACTTTGTCTCTGCTAATTTCATTTATTGTTATTGTATGTGCCATTTGTTTCATATTTGGTAGCCAAGACCAGATGTTCATTAATCTTTTAAGATAAACAGGACTCTAATGACAGCTGATCTGCACAAACAGCACACTGTTTCACTGAGTTTAAAGGTATTGGTCTAGAGTTTGCTTTAGCTTGTCAGACACGGTACTACAACTACATGATTTCAGAAGTCATGGTTCACATTTGGATGCTGACGACACCTCACAGGTGTGGAAAGTCACTCAGAGCTGTGGTGCTGAGGGCAGTCCCTGCTGTGGGTCTCAGCTGGACTGAGCTGAGCGAGTGGGAAGTATTGTATGGATGAGGTGACACAGAATCTTTTATCAGCGCTTGTTTTAGGTTTTCGGAAAGTGTTAAGACACCGCAGGAAAGCCGACAAGCTTCTGGTAGGAAGCAGTCACCACGTTCAATTCTTCAAATGATTGAATCGCTTCAGTTCACGGTTCGTTGCGGTTACATCATACAGAAACATGTTGTCGAGAGGTATACCTGAGGGAGAGAATTCCTTCTAGTCACTCACTTGAGAGTCACATGTTTTTTAGCCTCTAGCTGCATGATGGCAATGTCAGTCCACCAGTTTGATCCAGGCTGAAATAATTCAACAACTATGGGATGAATTGGCATGGAATTTGACAAAGACATTCACATTCCCCTGAGGATGAACCTAAATGTGTTAGCAGTGTTTTAAGTGTTGTCTTATATTATTCAGTGCTATAGGTGCAAATACTAGGATGTTAATAGATAAACTAAGATGTTGGTGTTCCTGCTATTGTACTTGTTACACATGAGTACTTCGGAATTGTTATTGCGAGTGTTTTAGCATGCCAATGTTAGCCTCAAAACAGGAATCCTTGGCCACTGGAGCTCACTATATTTTTAAATTTAGCCTAGGATAGCAATGAGGAGAGAGAATGCCGTCCATCAGTCAAGGACCGGGGCTGACTGTCTCCGCTCTCTGCAGTCAGAGGAATCTTGGTGGCCTTCGCCAGCGCTAACTTGCACCCTCATACGCTTTCTTGATAAGCCATTCTGTCACGTCAGCAAGGTCACTGATGCTGGCCATAGGGAGGAATAACCAGCCCTCTGAGTCGACTGCTCGCGATTGTGATCTGTTAAAGTGAAGTCAAGGGCAGAACAGCATCCTCAAATGGGTCTGTAGGCCAATACCGTTATCTCTTTAGTCTGTAGCTATTACACATAATTACCACATACAGCTAATTAGGCTTCAGCACACATCTAAGGTCCTAATAAGGTGCAGTTATGATAATTAGCTAGTGGCGAAGTGTTTCTGCAAATGTGCACGGGTGTCTAAAAGGAGGAGGAGGAGGGCCAGGCATGCATTATTGCTCAGTGTTATTAGCTGACTTTATTATCTGGCAACTTGCAGTATAATGGATTCATATCTCTTCTTCGTCTCCAGATATTATCAGCACCTTCTTATTGAAATCATTTTCATTTAGCTGTCACCGAAACATTTAGCCCCAAAATCCAAAGCAGACTTGACACTTGGAATTTCCTGTGACAAAGGGAGAGAGGAGGAAGATAGAGGGTTGTGCTGTCTCTGTGATTTATGGATTTCATAAACCCTAACCCCCTCTGCTGCCATCTGACACGCCATTCTTCTCTGAACACACAGGGCTTTCACAACAATAGCACAGCTTTAGCCGCTGACAGTGTTTTGCACGCGCGCACATACACACATTCATGCACACACGCAACTAACAGCGGGGTCAGAGCTTTGGTTCTGTCAGCACAGCCTCCCACAGCGCTCAGAGCAATACCTTAGCCATCACACTGTAAAGCAAAACCTAATGGAGCCTCCACTTGTGTGCACATCATCACACACAGACACACACATACACACTCCTCAGCCCAACAGCTTATTTGCAATCTGTATTCTGATTCATTCTACTGATCCCAGAGCTGTATGTATGGAGAATGAATTTGGGCTCCGATTTCTTTCAGTTACCCAAAGACACAGAGATATGAAAAAGGCAGCACAGTATCATCAATGCTGCTGCGCACTGAGGACCGAGAGCCTTGTTACACATTGAAGAGTGATGCTCTATAAACCCGGCACACGCTGCACTATCCCTAGTCACATCATCATTTGACAGGCAGCAGCATATAACATACCACCCTATGTGTCAGCAACACAGAGTTGATTGCTCTGCTGTAAGGACTGAAGTGCCACTGTAGGAGTGACATACACTTTGTCTGTGTCAAAACGACCAAGTGTCAGCACTGTCAGGTCCAACGCTGCCTGCAACACATCAGAAAGTTACTTCTCGTTTCCAGTCCACAGACCTTTTCTCCTTTTTTTTTTTAATGGTTTCAGCATCCTGCCAATTTTACAGTCTCTTCTGTTCCCACATCCTCAGGGTAGATGGTAATCCTTTCATAACATGTATACAAACCAATTTGGCAGGTTCAAGCAGTGTACCTCCCTCACAGAAGAAACCCAGAGGCTAATTCTATCAGTGTGTGGGTAGCTATAGCATTGCCCAGGGATTCAGTTCTCTGCCTTCATGGCTATATGACTTTATGGGCAGTTTGTTAATGATGCATTCAGTAATAAACTTTATCAGACCAGATTTTAGACCAGCAGTCGTGTCCCTGTTTGACTTTAGGGAAGGATGGGAGGCCAGTGACGCACACATCACTAAGCATACCTGGCATTTATAGCCTCTTAGCAAATAGTTTTGTAACTGGCTGGTCTTCAGTAATGAAAATGCTATTGTTATGCCCTTCACTGTCTGTTCTGGACTCCTAAGGCTTAGCTGACCATTGTTTATTGTCTCTGCTGCTTTTAAAAAGCATCAATGAGACATCAGTGGGATGATTGTTCCTGATTGTTTAGCTTTGATCTCCTTTCTCACTGCCTTTTTCACTTTTTTGTCCCTCTCTTTGTCTCCTCTCACCCCCCTCCAGCGCCTTTCTCTCCTCCTGGCAGCGAGACAGTAGTGAAGTTTGATTCCCAGGGGGACGGCATGGGCCGATACAACATCTTCAGCTACCAGCGCTCTGGTGATCGTTATGTTTACGTGCCAGTGGGCGAATGGGCAGAGAGCCTGAGTCTGAGCAGCGATCTGATTCGTTGGCCCAGAGAAGTGGTGCCCACCTCACAGTGCAGCGACCCCTGTGAACGCAACGAGATGAAGAAAATGCAGGCAGGTAGGAGAGTGAATTTCAACAATTTTCTTTTTCTGTCACAGAGACATACCGAGCAGCAGTGTCTCCTGAAAAATCTCAAACTGCCACATATTCCTATTTCCCAGGTGAGTACTGCTGCTGGATCTGCACAGCCTGTGAGCCTCATGAATACCTGGCTGATGAGTTCACCTGCTCGCCCTGCGCTCCTGGCCAGTGGCCCACTGATGACCTGACCTCCTGCTATGACCTTCCTGAGGACTATATTATGTGGGAAGATGCCTGGGCCATTGGTCCAATTACCATTGCCTGTGTAGGGTGAGTGAAAAAGGATTTCTGAAATCAAGGATCTGTTGTTTGAAAAATTACTTCGAAAAGCAAGTGGTAAATCTGCCATTATTAAATTCCATGTGCGAAAAAAGAAAAGCTGGCAGATATAAATAACAATTATGAAATTGGCAGCTCTTAGTGTCTGGTCAACTGAGACTTGATATTAGACAATTTACAGCTCTGTTATTCTGACTGCTTGGACCACTTTATGTTTCCATACCTAGGAAGATGATGGCACTATTTAGTTTTTGACTTGTGAAACAGAATATGAACAGTGACTTCATGACATTGACTGTCTTCTGGCTGCACGACTTCTTCCCCATCCCCAGGTTCATGTGCACCGGCCTGGTGTTTTGGGTGTTTATCAGACACAACAACACACCGCTGGTGAAAGCATCAGGCAGAGAGCTGTGTTACATCCTCCTCTCGGGAGTCTTCATGTCCTACGCCATGACTTTCCTCTTTTTGGCCAAACCCTCTCCTGCCATCTGTGCCCTGCGGCGCCTCGGCCTGGGCACATCATTTGCTGTCTGCTACTCCGCCCTCCTCACCAAAACCAACAGAATCGCCAGGATTTTCAATGGCGTGAAAGACGGAGCGGGTGCAGTAAGGCCACGCTTCATTAGTCCATCCTCTCAGGTGAGTGACTGCAACATCACGTCCATCCATCTGCATCAGCCAGATGGATGGATGGACAGACAAGCAGTGGATCTTGATGACCTCACCTTCCTCTCCTCCCTTCTTTTCCAGGTTTTCATCTGTCTGAGCCTGATCTCCGTCCAGTTAGTGATGGTGTCAGTGTGGCTGTTGCTGGAGGTTCCCGGGACGCGGCGCTTCACGTTACCAGAGCGACGGCAGACTGTCATCCTCAAGTGTAACGTACGCGACTCCAGCATGCTGCTGTCGCTGGGATATGATGTGCTCCTGGTCATCCTGTGTACTGTGTAAGTGTGTCATAGCTGGTTTGATTGGCACTGCAATTACGTAAAAGGCACCGTCACACATGTTTTATGTTTTCCATCGTGTCCACTCCAAATGACGAAGTGCTGGGCTCTTAGAAAAATTACAAATCAGGTCTTATTTCAGTTTTATAAGGTTTGTTTTCAGTAGAGTAGGAGTTGGCACTTTTCCAGATGATGTCTGACTAATCGGAAATATGATTCCCTTCTTCTAGGTATGCCTTCAAGACCAGGAAGTGCCCTGAGAACTTCAATGAGGCCAAGTTTATCGGATTCACCATGTACACCACCTGTATAATTTGGCTGGCCTTTCTTCCCATCTTCTACGTTACATCTAGTGACTACAGGGTACCTTCTTTCACATACACACATGCACAAGTTTTTTAGTAGGACATTGCATTGATGTCCAAGCAACTGATGTAATCCTAAGCTTAAAGGAAAAGTCTGATATTTTGAGATATTCTCTTTCTAACAGCAATAGATGAGAAGACGCTGATATGCTAAATATGACTAGACACTAGTAGTTGGCAAATTTAGCCTCGTGTAAAGACTGGAAACTGGGCAAAACATATTTCCTGGCTCTGTCCACAGCTTACTCATTCATACATTGTGGGATTTAGTTGAATTAATCCAAAAAACAATGTGTAAAAGGGAATTTTTTTAGGCTTGGATGTGCATAGTTCCTAAACTGTCCACTTTCCTTAACAAAAAAGCAAAGATTTACCTTTCAGAAATCGTTTTTTGTCCCCTCGACATGACTAATAAAGATGCACAGGTAGCAAAACAGCAGCAGCACAGGTGTAGTGGCAACTTAAACAATTTCTAATCCTGTTGGCAAATGTCCCAGCTCTGCAGTCCTCGGGTGACAAACAGACAGGCTCCGTCAAACTGCTGACACATGTCCAGATTTAACAGCGAAGGGGAGTGAGTGTTCACCTGAGCCATACAAATCTCAAGCACACACACAAACACACCTCAAGCACACACTTCCACAAACACACAGAGTATCAAAGGGCGCAAGGGAGGAGTGCTGATGCCAGAGCTGCTCATTTGATCCCCATAAAAAACATCTCACCTTCTCTGCTCTCTCTCTCTATTGCTCTCTATCTCTCTCTGGAAATAAGCATTTTTTTTGGCTTTGTAATCTGACTTTAAGATTAGTCAGGTACAAGCACAACATCACTAACATGCATACTCACCCACTCACATAAGTACATACATACACAGAGGAGATGTTGAAGGGTTGATTACTAATGTGCTCAACTGTGCTGCTATTATTCAGCCATCTCTGCACAGTGATTATGGAAGCCTGAAAGGAACATATACCATGCAAATCTGCAGACCAGCTATTAAGAGAGAAAAGATTATTCTTAGCATTGATTTCATACAATAAATCGCATAGAATGAAGTTAAAGCTCCCAGGGAGAGACTTCAAAGTCTTGCTGCTGTGGTCTCTGTTGATTAAGTCTTTTTATTGATCGATTCTGTAATTGTTATCCTCTGGACTGTTACAAGGCAACAGAGTCTGCCAACAGAGTTGCACAACAAGAGTTGCACTCTCGCTTTACAGACATCATTGGCTCTGTGTTCACATAGAGATCAGTTAGCGTCTTCAGCAGTGTTTTCATGTCTGTATTTATCTACTGCTTATCAGCTTGACTGTAATCTATCATTTTATTTAAAGCTCTGAGCATTAAGCATTCAAGACGCTTTTGCCTTTGGAAAATGTTCATTATTACAGATTATTATGATCAAATTAGCACTTACCATCATCTAAATTAGCACAAGATTTATCAAAGTCCGGCTTCTAATTACTGCCTTCTCATTTCTCCTCTGCAGGTTCAGACCACTACCATGTGCATCTCAGTCAGCCTGAGTGGCTTCGTGGTCCTCGGCTGTATGTTCGCTCCCAAGGTCCATATCATCATGTTCCAGCCCCAGAAGAATGTGACCAGCCACAGGCTTAATCTCAATCGCTTCAGTGTCAGTGGGGCTGCAACCACATACGCATCTCATGGTAGGCTACATGCAGTTATCTTTTGCTTTGCATCTTGCATAGACTGCGTTCAATATCCAGCACAACAGTGCTGTATTTTCCAATATTCCTCTGAAAGTGTCACCTTTAATGCATGATTGATAACTTTATTCTTAAACTTTAAAGAGTGCCATCTCACTGACAGAACTGCATAGTTGACGAGTGTAGAGCAAGCATGGATGCAATTTTTAACAAAGCAAGTGTTTCTAAATGATTTGTAAATAGGCAGTAAGGTTCTGTTTATTACCATCTGATTTGTTGCCATTTACAAACCCTGGGTCGATTTTTTACGTTAACAGAGCTTAATGGTTGGTTAAACTGCATTAGTATCACATCTTCCTCTCAAATTTACAGGCACACTATAAATTACAAAGCTACTTAGGCTCTTTATGATTGTTCTAATGTTGCATTGAATTTACATCTTGTTTGTAAGAGATGGTTAGTGTCTATTTCTTATTTACATTAATGGTTCCCCAGTGTTCTAAAATGGTGCTCTATTTAAAATTTCAATTGCGCTTCCCTCGTTTCCTTACCAACGTCACCCTGTATCAGCTGCTCGGACTCAAATATCAATGTAGGCTTTGCAATTTCTTTCTTACCGTGACCACTTTAATCTCACAACCACATCTTGATGATGTCTTAAAGACATTTGCATAATTTATGTGACATTCTTCATTACTTCTTCCAATAAGGAAAAGGATTTTTCTAGACGTTCTATTACAGTTGTGCAAAAGTTTGGACAACTAGGGGCAAATTGTTTTTTGAAGCAAGTTTTAGATTCATGAACTCAAAAAACAGCAAACATTTAAACAGTAATATGGCCAAGTCTGGACTTCTTAGCTACTCTTTGGAAGATATCACAGCTTGCAATGCTGTTTGTGTCCAACTAAGAGTCCTTCTGTTCTTGATTTAGGACCATTTACCAATTCTTCTTTGCAAAGCACTTCAAGTTCTAAGATGTTTTGGGTTGTCTTGCATCTCCCTACAGATTTAGTGTGATGTGTTTCCATAAGTAGTTATGGTCGATTTCAAAGTTTGTTTTGGATCATTGTATTGTTTTAGAAGTCGGGCTCTTTTCTCTTTTAGTTTCTCGGCTGACTGCAGGATGTTTGCATTCAGAATTTTCAGAAATTTAGTGAAATCCATTATTCCGTCTCTCTGGAACGTATTGCCTGTGTCACTGACTCCCACACAACCCTAAAGCAGAGTATTTCCACTCCCACACCTAGCAATTGGCAAAGTGTTCTTTTCATCAAATGCTGCTCCTCTTTTTCACAAACTTACAAACTGTTGATTGTGGCTGAAGAGCTGAATTTTAACTTAATCAGTTCAAAGGACTTCTGACTCACTTGCTGCTGTGCAAACCTCAGATAATCAAAGATTATTTTGTGATGATATTGCAAGTAAGGTTGCACCAATGAAACAGTGCAGAGCCACTCTGGTATCAGTTAAACCTTCCTGCAGGTCCTTTGCAGTGATATGGGGGATTTTCTTTTCCTTTCTGCCAAGCAGATGTACAGCTTTGTCCGAAAAGTTTTAGTCTCTCAGATGTTGTCTTGATTTCCAGAGTTGCTATCGACTGCCAATTTTTAATGACATTTTGGACAGTGGAAATTGCAAGCAGAAGCATTTTTATATCTATTATAGTATTCCCCTACCTCATAGACACCAATTAGCTTTATTGTCAGATACTCATATAGTTGCTTAGAGCAGGCAATAGCCGTAGAGTGTTTTCACAAAGTTTGATGAGTCAGAGAATTTACCAGCTCTGGAACTGCCATCAGCTGATAATTCCTAATGTCAGTCCCAATAAGTCATTTAAGGTTTAATAAGTTAATGAAGTTCTGAGACTTTACAAATAGGAAGGTTTTTGCACATGACAAAATAACTGTTTTGATTTTACATTTTTTCATTACTTAAAAAAACCCTAAATGTAACAAATTAAAAACATTAATTTGAATGTCTGTTTGTTGTAGAGGTCAGACTAATTGAAATACTGATATTAGTATATTCACCTATTTTGATATGATTATTTGATGTTTTTGGCAAAGCGATTTCAGGTTGAGGTTTGGTTTAAATTCTGAAATTTGGCAAAGATATTGTTGCTTCATATTGCATCTTTTTCTTGGTTAGGCATCAGAAATTATTAACTCTAGAAGGGTTTTATGAACATTCACACGCAAAAATCTCATATTTAAGAATGCCAGATTTCTGTCTTCCTATGTAATTTCCATCTTATTTCAACCTTCTTGTTCCATGTCTTTTCGTAGCTTCTGTCAGCGCCCACTACGTCCCGACTGTGTGCAACGGCAGAGAAATTGTCGACTCCACCACTTCCTCTCTGTGACCACATCCAGTCCACTCTCTAAATCAGCCCCTGCGACTGTTAGCCAATTGATGAACATTATCCCCGTCGACTTATCCTTTCCCCGCCTCATACGCACACTGTACAAACTCACACACGTTAACATTACCAAACGATATGTACACACACACACACACACACACACACACACACACACACACACACACACACACACACACACACACACACACACACACACAAACAAACACCTTCCTTGTGGACTAGAACTGTATCGTTTCACAAATGTAGAAATTGTGTAACTATAATTAAATTATTTTCTAGGGATGTATATACATGGAATCGACATTGTTGTATGTAGAGAAACAAAAGAACAAAAAAAGTTTTTAGGAGGAATTTTTGGAGCCTTTGTTTTTGATAGCTTTGTTATGATGCTGTGTAAATAGACATGCGCTTAATCATGGTAGGAGGGGCTGTGTCCCTTAGTCCTGATGCACATTTGTGGCTCTGCTTGCCTCACCTGCAATATCCCACAGACTTTTTATTCTCATGCTTTTTTGTAGGTCTCATTGTAATAACCGATTATGTATGCATTTCTATTGTGTATCTGTACATTTGTATATTATACTACTGATGGTTCAAACAGCACAATGTTGACAGTCTTGTAACCCCAGAATGAATGTGGACAAAAGCATAAACTGGACAGGCTAGAACAGCTGGAATGGACATGTACAAAAAACAACAACAACAAAAGAAAATCCATCAACACCCATTGACAATTTTCAGTTTGAGAATTAAACTACTCACATCATGACAGATGTGTTTTACATCCTAGATCTGTATAAGAACCTATTGTGGCTGTTTTTGCAGGAAAAGATGTTTTGCCTTTGATACAAATGTTCATTTTTTTCTATTTCTAATCATGAAATCCCTTTATCTAAATGGCCATAGTTCCACACGTGTTCACCAAAGCAACAGTGTTTCACTCCCACTCTTATGCTGCTGCTTCTTTGAAGGATTGCTGTAATGGATTGCTAATAATAACTAATAGCAGGGCTGAAAAAATAAAGTGCAACAAATGCATTTCTTTTGCCTCGAAACTGTGGATGCAAACGGTGCTGCTGCGGTTCTGTCAACAAAAACAAATCAGTGTCTCACCCAGGAATTATGAACTTTAAGTAACCACATGACTCAAACACTAATGGAGGAAAATAGTCTGCTTTGCTGAACACGTGTTGGATTTTTCCAACTACAGGGGAGTGGTAGCTTATGTTTTTGTGCCCCATAGATACAGTATGTGGTGATGTTTTGAATATGGCTATGTGCCTTAATGTATGTTTGATAGAGCTCCAGGTAGAGGTTGTAAGAGATCAGTTTTGCGTTACCAGCTGCAAATCCTTGTTTGGTAAATGTAAAAGTGGACTCAGTATAGAGTACATGCTTCAGGGCAACACTATGCCAGTTAGTTTTATTCCCTACCAAGCCTTCTACCATTGATTGTTTACCTGATGTATTGGAACAGTGACTCTGCAGCATCCCTAGGTTAAAATGACTTTCTCTACCGCCCTTCTTTCTCCAGTCTGTTATTAAAAAGGTGAAATGGATATTTCTGATATACACCCATCAAACTCATTTTACTTTTTACAGCTTAGCAGCTCCAATAAAAGAAGGGAAGGGAAGAGAAGCTCATATACCATTAAGATGAAGTCACTGACTCGCTGACTTATTGAAGTGTGCAGTTTACATGTCTGTGTTAAATGTGTTGACGTTGAGAGGCACAGTGGAGCAGCTGGCTTTGGCAGTCCCAGAGAGGCTCACGAGAGGAAGCAGAGCACACAATGTCAGCTGCTGGCAGATCCCAGCTAACAACAGAATGTTAGAGCAGAACTCATATGCATAACATAAATAAAATTTATAAAAACATCAATACACATCAAACTCTCCGTTTGTGGCAGAAAATATTGCAGACTCTGCTGGATGACAATAATGAGGGGGTGGAATAAATGATGAAAAAAAACATGAAAAAAGCTGTTCTAAGAATATTTAAATAGCCTAATTAGCGGACTAATTTAGCATTTTTCATTTTAAAAAGAAGACATGCAATAATTTATTGCATTTAGGATGTTAGTAATTTTTTAATAAACTGATCTTCAATGTTTACGTATAATATGCTGTCTAAAATAAAGTGTGACTGTTACATTTGATGTTTTCAGCAAAAGATGTGATCAGAATCACTTACTTGCTTCCCCAGACGAGCATTTTAATTCTATTTTCTCCGTGTTAAAATTCAGTAGATACGGACAGATCTGTTGAACATTCATCCCTTGACTGGTCTACACCTTTGCACAGCCACTCTCCAACAGCACCCTGTGATTATCACACTGAATGATGGATTGAAAGAATTTCAGTGGATGCGCCAAGATGAGCCGACCTACATTGGGGCGTGTGTGTTAGGTGCAGAGAGCAGCAGGAGTGAGCGATGTGGCAGAGCAGAGGGAAGCTGCTGCTGGATTATGTAAAGCACTCCCACAGCCCAGAAGTCACAGCGCTGCTATGGAAGCTCAAAGCATCTCAGAGATTCACTGTCTTTGTTAGAAGAAGGCTTAGCCATTCACTCAGTGGTCCTGCTCCCACAAGATACACCCTGCATGGCAGGTTGCTATGGACAACCACCACCACATCCGCTGCTGGAATGTCTATTTGTCTGCATGAAGAGAAGGGTGGGAGGAGGGGTGAGGAGTGGCCGAGAGAAGAGGAATAGAAAGAGGAAAAAACGGATAGCTGGTCTTGATTCAAATTGGCAGTGACTGATGAGATTCGGCTCTGCAAGGCCCCTGTACTCTAGTCCTGGCTTTTAATGGCCACACAAATAGAGCACTTAACCCTGATTCTCCTCTCATTTAGTCTGGGGACTAGACTCGAACAAGAGTCCCATACTCTTCCTCTGACCCTCTCTCTCACAACCCGTCTCACCCCTTCGACCTTTCCCTCACCAGCTTTGTCCACCTCAGCTCTACTCCAATGTGTGAAACTTGCAACGGCCGGTCTCAGCCAAGACCACCTAAGCCAGACCGACAGAGTGGAAGCCCACACTTGAACTGAGGCACTTAGATCCGGGTGCCCAGTGCAGCACATGCCATCTAGGCGGCCTTGAGGAGGTTGGAACAGGGATAAGGGGATGTCAGATAAAGGATTTGGAGACTGTGTGGGAAAATGAAATTGGAGTTTAGATGTGAAGAAAATGCGTCACTTTAAAAACGCATCACCTTTTCTGAGTTATGAGCCTACGTATCCGGTAACTCTCACTGGAAGCTTCCTTAATTGGCTTTATTCTTGGTTATCCTTTTCAAACTGCCATCCACTATACAGACATTGCTCCTCTATTCAGCCTCTGCCAACTGCCATGTGCTCTCCAAAGGTCTCTGTGCTATAGCCCCCGCTATACAACAGAATGTGTCCTTGGCCTCTCGGCTTTGAAACAACACAAGATCTCTGCAGGCGAAATGAACCCGAGGTCAAGCTGAACTCTGGAACTGGCCTATCACAAAGCAATAGTTCCATGTTTAATGATATGTGCAATAAAGAGGCTGTGATGACATCATAATAAATAACAACAAGCAAAGAGATGGTCTCGTCTGCTCATCTTTCCGTCTGGTCTGATCACAGAAAGTAGCTCAGCGGGTCTGTGTGTGTATTAATTGCTGCGAAAATGTTCAGCTCAGTTGTAGACGGATTTGTCTCGTCAGCAACGTTAACAGCCCCTCACCACCATTTCCACACACACGGGCTCTATTCATAGTGTGTGCTGGCAAATGCTGAAAGATGGCTCTAACACTTTGCCTCATCTGTTCTCTAAGTGATGGCACTCCAATTAAACCATCTACTGGAGTGCTCCCTGCTTTAGGACAATACACTCCAGTGTAAAGGCTCAGTGTCTTGAACTGAGAAAGACTGAAAGCCAAAATTAATAAAATCCAAACAATGAGAAAGACAGCAAAAAAAGGTCTAGACAGATTGAAATGCAGAAGCAAAGAAAGAAAAAAAGAAATACTAAAACTCTCAAGGGTCAGAGTAATTTTTTTTTTCTAAAAAGTAAGAAACATGTCGGATTGTTTGATGATTATATTAGACTTTTCTTGTAGCCTTGCAATTATCCCCCTCTGGTGGTTATCTCTGATCATTGCTCTAATAACTGCAATGTATTTTGAGCTACAAGCAGGAGTTTAACACATATGCATGGTTAATAGACTAGTTGTAGATTTGCTTTCAGACCTAAGCATTGGTCATTTGTGATTGTAAACCCTGCAGATATCTAACAGAACATTTAATTGAGCAAAGTGAGAAGTTGCCTCTCAGTTATTTGCTGCCCTCTGCAGGACAATTCAATGAAAGCCAGTAAGGCCCTGAGGAATGTGAGGCCTTCGAGCAGGGATGGGCAATTAATTTTCATATGGGGCCACGTGAGAAACTTTGACGGTTGTTAAGGGCCGGACCAATACACTTACAGCTCTGCTCAATATATATCTCAATAAAAACAGTAAATGAAACATTACAATGATACAATGTAAACTATTTAATGGAAGATTTTGTTTTTTCATTTAAACTATGATTGCTGCCTATTGAGTTGTAGATATTTTTGATGGTGTGACTTCCTTCAGTGTGGGCATGTGGATGAGAATGTTGCCCTCCAACTGGCTTGAGAAACTTCAGCTTTCTCATAAAAACGGTCACCAGGCTGTACATTTCATGTGCAAAGAGGCCCTCGCCTTGCAGCTTGGTATTTAGTTCATGCATTAGTGCAGTCACATCAACAGCAAAAGCAAGGTCTGCCATCCACAGTCTGCATCTGAGAGCTCAGTGATGTCCCTGCCTTTCTTCTCACAAAACTCTTGATCCTCTGCTCTCAGATCCCAAACTCGTTTAAGCACCTTGTCCAGGCTGATCCATCTGACAGCTGTCTGGTAACCAAGGTCACCATGTTCACTCTCACCTCCTCCAAAAAGACAACAAACTGTCTGTAATTCAGTGCTCTTGCCCTGATGAAGTTAACTACTTTAGTTACAACATCAGTCACGTGGTTGATTTTTAGCACTGACTTACACAGCACCTCCTGATGTATAATACAGTGAAAAAATATCAGTTTCTGTTCTGGGTTTATTTCAGCCACTTTATCTTGCTTCCGTTTCCAAAGTCCAACATTTTTCCCTTCAAATTTGGACAGCCATCAGTTGTAACACCAACCAAACTCTCACCATTTTAGTCTCAGCTTGTTCATGCGTGTATTTACCTCAGTGAACAAATCACTCACCGTCGTGGTCCCTTCATTGGCTGCACAGCTGCCAGCTCCTCTGTCATCTCAAAGGTTTTTGTTAGTCCACGTACAAAGATAAGTAACTGGGCTGTGTCACGGACATCACAGCTCTCATCCAGAGCCAAAGAGAAAACGTCTAAACTGTCCACTTTGTTGTGCAGCTGAAGCTCCAGATTTTCTGCGATGGTCTCCACCCGCCTCGTTACGGCTCGCCTGGAAAGGGTCACATTAACGAACGCTTCTTTTTTTCTCCAGGCATATAAACGCTGCAGAGTCCACCAGACTTTCTTTGACAAACTCTCCATCAGAGAATGGCTTACTGACATCCCTTTATGTGTGAGCTTTGGTAAAAAAAAATCCTTGCTGCTTTAGCAGTTTATCTAGCAAACCTTCAGATATCCTCCTCGCTCTGCATCAGTCAAATGTTTGTACTTCTCCGCATGTTTGGTCTCGTAATGTCGATTCAGATTATAATCCTTGAGCACCACGATCTGTTCTCCACAAAGTAGCCCACAGCTTTACCCCTCACTTCAGTGAAGAAACACTTGGAAGTCCATGTCTTGTTAAAAACTCTGCATTCGGAATCAATCTTTCTTTTTTGCCGTTATTCCAGTTTGACTGGTGATCAGGTTAACTGGCGATAGTTTCCGTCTCCAGATGTTTCGTTCGCAGATTCGTCACGATCAGACCTGGATTTACGTGAAATAAAGATACCAGATAAAGAAGACCTCGCCGAAAAACGCCGGCATCACTACTTAATAAAGTCTGTATCCATGTAAATATCATCTACAGACAGTAAAAAGAAACGTGCGGGCCGAAATAAAAAACACATTTTTCAAGTAGGTGAGAGGATTCGAAACCACGTAATCCAGCGATAAAATTACGAGACCGCTGTTTTACTCATTGTGCTACCGATCAGCTCTGCAAGCATTCTGCTTCATCTACATAGAGCACTGTCATTCTGTCAGGTGTTTAACACCTGGTGATTGTTCAGGAAACACGTCCATGTCAACTGGGGATAATCACAACTTAACACAGGCTGCCTGGTTAAGAACGAGTCAGAAAACTATTTATTGTCTCACCAATAAAACCCACAACATAGAAGCACGTCCACTGCTGTGTTGTGTGTTAGTTTGTGTGTTCAGTGGAACAGATCCAGAGCAGAACTTCGAGCTTAACTCGGGTTTGTTCTCAGAAACACTCAGACTCTCAGCAGCCTCCCATCAGAACAACATGCAGCAGAACATTAGCTTGATTTGCTAAAATACATCGGAACAAACTGAGACCACGTTGTTTAAACTAGTCACTCAGAAAACAGTAAAAACTCGTTCAGTCATCCACATCCTAACCGTCATTCAGAGCACGTTAACCACTGACAATATTTTTTTTAAAAAAGAAAAAAAAGGTAAGGGAAGTAAAGGGATTTGATCTGGTCAAAACAAACAATGGTTTATTCGCCCTATCAGGGAGCCATGAGCACCTATTGCATGTATTGAAGTGACTACAGTCACATTTGAACGTTACAGCTACAGATATTCCTGTTGGACTCTGAAGATATTGTGCTGCCATATTTGTATATTTAGCCTACATGTGCTCTAAGGTGGATTAGGAACGTCATTAAATCAAATACTGTCAAACACCACAATTCACTCTAGTCTTCCTCTGCGACATCATTAAAAGTATCTTCTGCCATTTCTAAACCAGCCAGGGTGTTTGGGAAGACACAAATCACACAAATATATTGTTTGTTTTGACCAGGTCGGATACCGTTACTTCCTTTAAAAAAAAAAAATATTGTCAGTGGTTAACGTGCTTTGAAATGATACCCCCTGGCTCTTCTTATAAAAAAAAAAAAAAAAAAAAAAAAAAAAAAAACTGGCTTAAACGTTTAATATATCACTTAGTCATTTATGCTAGAAAGTGTTATCAAAAAAAAAATCTCACAGGTGTAAATGTCTCACTCTCCTAATCTACACTCCCCACTACAGAACCCCCTCCTCCTCCTACATTTCTCTCTCTCCCTCTCTATATGTCTCCCTTTAGCCCTCTCCCCCTCTCACACACTCACCCCCCTCACTCTCACTCACACTCTATGTACCCCCCATGTTTATTGTGCCTGTATGTTTTATAATGTGTTTGTTGATAGTTTTTCAGGCCATGATGTGCTATTATATAATGTATATATAGATCCTGACCTGCTGTATACATCTCTCTCCAACACTCACAGCTCACAGACAGCAACAGACAGCTCACAAGCAGTGCTTTAAGTGGGTCCAAAAAAGTGCAGGTACTCTATTTTCCTATATCAACCATTAAAAAAACAAAACACAAAAACAAAATTGGTACTAAAGCTTGCGCTATACTTGTACCTAATCGATTGTGGCCAAATAAGTTGTGGCAACTTATTTTACTGTTACAACAATGTTTGTTGAACTTGTAAACCAACAAAGATATTAAATATAAATTTAAACAATTAAATTTCCTTCACTTTTTTATTAACAAACTGTAAGTTAACAGCAAGTGAAAAAATTTCAAACTGTCAATAAAACTGCATTTTTTCTGCTCTTGAAATAAAAAAAAACAAAGTGCTGAACATATCCATCAAATAAATACAAATATAACACAAACAAATGTGCAAAAGGAACAAAATAAGACAACAAATAAAATGCACCAATAGTTTAACTTACATTCAAATTTTTTTGTTTGGAACAAAGAACATTCACTTCTGAAAAATAACACTGAAAATAAATACAAATTTAAGGTTCTTTTCCTTTACTGAAAAAAGTGCTTTTCATTTCACTATCTTTTCAAAAGTACTATGGTCAGTGGTTTATATTTACAGCGGACTCTTTGTGAACTCATTCTCATTCAACTGCATTTTATAACTTGAGTAGAACTTTGATCTGAAACAACCTTTACTTGTTGGCTCAGTAATATGTATTTTAAATATTAGCTTTTAAAAATAACTGATTGCTTCTTAAGTCTGTTTTTTCAGAACATAAAAAATTATTTAAAGCAAATGCCCAGATTACCAAATCTTTGATATTATACAGTTGTGTGATTATGTGGCTCTAGCAGTTGTAAACCAAGACAAAATTATGTGACACTTCCAGAGGTGGTAAAAATTATTTCATTACTTGACAAAAATCATACACAAAGGTGAAATGCACTCTAATAAAAGTGGGTACAAGTAGTTATGCCAAATTTTACTTGAGGGAAAATTAGGTAAAAATATGAAATTGTTTTAAGTACTTTCTTATCTTATTCTTTCTTTTCTTATTCTTCATTCCTGTTAAAAGTTTCTGGTATTGACAGTAAATCTGCACAACACTATCTAATTTTCTGTAGTCTTCAGCAAAAGCTGTTAAATTGGAGTGATATTGCGGGCATTCTCTACTCTTTACTTTACTAATGCAAAACTCTGCCCATGTTTACACCATTTACTTTTTGCAACTGGACATCTATTGGCATATCTGTGAAAGGACGACCATGTTTGCCAATCTTGTAAGCTGTTCTGAAAACATTACAGGTTGATGTGAAGTCAGCCTTCTGCATATCTTCAATGTGTTTTTGCATAACATTGTGTGTTGCCTTGTTCTTTATCTCAACTGCTTTTTTGTGGTAAATAGTGTCTTTGTGCTCTTTAATTTTCTTTCGCAGTGAAGCCTGTTGTGTAGATTTATCCCTTCCAAATGGTGAGACTAAGAATCCACACCACTCCTGTGATGCTTTCTGCCCTTGCTGCATGTCCACACGCATGTCCACACGAACATTTATTTAGCTGCACACGCTACAACCCAACTTTTTATTTTTGCTCTTGAGCCACGTGTAGTTTTCAGAAAAATAAAGAACTTGTGCTTCGGACCAACATTTTGGCCAATTATCCTCACGAACTCCGCTTTCATGCTCGGAGGGGCCAGGAGTGTTGATTGCCTCCTCCTCATTACTCGTGACAATGTCCACAGTGTCAATAGTGCTGCCAGCATTACCTCGCGTCTGACTCTGTCCTGCTCCTGTAAGATTAGACTGGCTTGGTATCGTGTCGGTTTGCGAGTCCGCCTCTGATTCTGACCGTGTTCTTTTTGAACCTTTGAGCCAAGACAGCATGGTAGCGTGTTTTACTGCATTTTGTCAACTTTGGAGCTGCGGTTAAACACACGATGTTGGGCGAAGCGCGGGCTAGCATGTCATGTTTGTTTACCGCGCTCTGATCTCGCGCTGCTTTAAAGCAAAGGAGGAATACGCATGCGCGCCTCTCTCGTAGAGCGCAGTGGTCTATGGGAAATGAAGTTTGAGTAAAATGAAGTAGCGGTCGAGCTTCTGGTGGATTAAAATGCGATGATCAGCGTACCGGTACGCTGAAAGTACGTTCTTGACACTTGGAGAAGTGCCAGGACGCCCGAAGGATATTTTTAGAAGTCCCGGAACTGAGTACCGGCCCGTACCGGCCCACTTAAAGCACTGCTCACAAGGACACACACAGACGTTATATTACATTACTACATACTCAGTGACAGAACATCTTCTCTCTCTATGTTCAAGTTTAATATCGTAGCCTGGAATGTTCATGGCATATGCTCACAAACAAAAAGAGTTAAAATCATGGACTATGTCTCTAAATTAAAAGCAGATATTTTGCTCCTCCAAGAAACGCATTTACTACAGTCGGAAGAAAAATGTTTATCAGACTCGAATTTTAGTATTATCTTTTCATCTTGTTATAACAGCAGACAAAGAGGGGTCTCCATTCTAGTCCATAAGAGAGTACCATTCACTTTAAACAGTACAGTAACAGACTCAGAGGGCAGATATATTATTATCCAGGCAACAATCTGTAATAAATTATATTCTATTGTAAACCTCTATGCTCCGAATAATGACGATCCAGCCTTCTTTCACACTGTTTTCTCTCACTTAGCAGACTTATCTGCTAACTCAACAACTATTATCGGTGGTGACTTCAACATAGTTTTAAACCCTTCAGTAGATCGATCTAATAGTCCAATACATGTAAAACAATCACAATCAGTTAAAGTCATACATGATTATATGAAAGATTTCGGACTAGACGACGTCTGGAGACTCAAAAACCCTACAAAGAGGGACTATATGTTTTTCTCTCCGGTGCACAAAACATTTTCAAGAATTGACTTTTTCCTCTTAAATAACTCTATCGCACATAAAGTTACTACTAAAATCCACACAATCATTATCAGCGACCACGCACCAATATCACTCAGCCTGCAAACAGATTCCATCCCTAAACCTCCTCAGACTTGGCGCCTCAACATCTCTCTACTCAAAGACCCAGAATTTGATCGAGTAATAAGGAGTGAGTGGGCAGACTTTCTAAAAAACAATGACTCTAATGACTTATCTCCATCTTTGCTTTGGGAAACTGGAAAGGCCGTAATCAGAGGTAAAATAATATCGTACTCCTCATACAAGAAAAAAAAAGATCTACAAACAGAGACAGAAATTGAAGAAAAAATTAAACAACTTACAGAGAATTATGCAATAAACCCAAGTGATCAATCATGGTCCGAACTACAAAATGCAAAACTAAACCTCGATAATATCCTATCCAAGAAAACAGAGTTTTTATTACAACAACTAAGATATAATGACATCGAACACAATAATAAATCAGGAAAATTTCTGGCAAACCAACTCCAGTGCAATAAAGAAAAATCCTTCATAACAGCAATTCAGGATCCCTCAGGAAAATATACTCAGTCACCTCAGGTAATTAACCAGACCTTCTATAATTATCTCATTTATCAGGTAGAGATTCATCCTGAAACCTGCAGGAAGATGCTAAATTTAGAGGAAAAACATCAGAAGTGTAACATTTATGGGGCAGAAATTCATCCCGAGAGCCCTGAAACCTGCAGAAAGATGCTAAATTTATGAGAAAAACATCAGAATTATAATATTTATCAGGTTGAGATTCACCCTGAGAGATTTGAAACCTGCAGAAAGATGCGAAATTTAGAGGAAAAATATCAGAATTATAACATTTATCAGGCAGAGATTCATCCCGAGAGCCCTGACACCTGCAGGAAGATGCTAAATTTAAAGGAAAAACATCAGATTTATAACATTTATGGGGCAGAAATTCATCCCGAGAGCCCTGAAACCTGAAGAAAGACATTAAATTTAGAGGAAAAACTGAGAAATTACAACAAAAGCTGCAGGAAGACATCAAGTTTAGAGGAAAAACATCAGAATTATAACATTTATCAGGCAGAGATTCATCCTGAGTGGCCCGAAAGCTGCAGAAAGATGTTAAATTTATAAGAAAAATATCAGAATTATAACATTTATCAGGTAGAGATTCACCCTGAGAGCCCTGAAACCTGAAGAAGGTGCTAAATTTAGAGGAAAACATCAGAATTGTAATATTTATCGGGCAGAGATTCATCCTGAGAGCCCTGAAACCTGCAGAAAGATGTTAAATTTAGAGGAAAAACTGAGAAATTACACCAAAACCTGCAGAAAGACGTTAAATTTAGAGGAAAAACTCAGAAATTACACCAAAACCTGCAGGAAGACATCAAGTTTAGAGGAAAAATATCAGAATTATAACATTTATCAGGCAGAGATTCATCCTGAGTGGCCCGAAAGCTGCAGAAAGATGTTAAATTTATAAGAAAAATATCAGAATTATAACATTTATCAGGTAGAGATTCACCCTGAGAGATTTGAAACCTGTAGAAAGATGCTAAATTTATAAGAAAAACATCAGAATTATGACATTTATCAGGTAGAGATTCACCCTGAAACCTGCAGGAAGATGCTAAATTTAGAGGAAAAAAATCTGAATTGTAACATTTATGAGGCAGATTCATCCCGAGAGCCCTGAAAGCTGCAGAAAGACGCTAAATTTAGAGAGAAAACATCAAAATTAGACCAAAACCTGCAGGAAGATGTCAAATTTATAAGAAAAATATCAGAATTATAACATTAACAAGGCAGAGATTCACCCTGAGAGCCCTGAAACCTGCAGGAAGATGCTAAATTTAGAGGAAAACATCAGAATTGTCACATTTATCAGGCAGATTCATCCTGAGAGCCCTGAAATCTGCAGAAAGACGCTAAATTTAGAGGAAAAACATGAAAATAACAACTTTTATCGGGTAGAGATTCATCCCAAGAGCCCTGAAACCTGCAGGAAGATCCTAAATTTAGAGGAAAAACATCAGAATTATAACATTTATCAGGCAGAGATTCACCCTGAGAGCCCTGAAACCTGCAGAAAGATGATAAATTTAGAGGAAAAACTGAGAAATTACACCAAAACCTGCAGAAAGATGCTAAATTTAGAGGAAAAACATCAGAATTATAACATTTATCGGGCAGAGATTAATCCTGAGAGCCCTGACACCTGCAGAAAGATGCTAAATTTAGAGGAAAATCATCAGAATTATGACATTTATCGGGCAGAGATTAGTCCCAAGAGCCCTGAAACCTGCAGGAAGATGCTAAATTTATGAGAAAAATATCAGAATTATAACATTTATCAGGTAGAGATTCACCCTGAGAGCCCTGAAACCTGAAGAAAGACATTAAATTTTGAGGAAAAACAGAGAAATTACACCAAAACCTGCAGGAAGATGCTAAATTTAGAGGAAAACATCAGAATTATAATATTTATCAGGTAGACATTCATTCCGAGAGCCCTGAAACCTGCAGGAAGATGCTAAATTTAGAGGAAAATATCAGAATTATAATATTTATCAGGTAGACATTCATTCCGAGAGCCCTGAAACCTGCAGGAAGATGTAAAATTTAGAGGAAAACATCAAAATTATAATATTTATCAGGTAGACATTCATTCCGAGAGCCCTGAAACCTGCAGAAAGACGCTAAATTTAGAGAGAAAACATCAAAATTAGACCAAAACCTGCAGGAAGATGTTAAATTTATAAGAAAAATGTCAGAATTATAACATTTATCAGGTAGAGATGCACCCTGAGAGCCCTGAAACCTGCAGAAAGATGCTAAATTTAGAGGAAAAACATCAGAATTATAACATTTATCGGGCAGAAATTCATCCCGAGAGCCCTGAAACCTGCAGGAAGATGCTAAATATAGAGGAAAAATTGAGAAATTACACAAAAACCTGCAGGAAGACATCAAGTTTAGAGGAAAAACATCAAAATAACAACGTTTATCAGGCAGAGATTCATCCCGAGAGCCCTGAAACCTGCAGGAAGATGCTAAATTTAGAGGAAAAACATCAAAATAACAACTTTTATCAGGTAGAGATTCATCCTGAAACCTGCAGAAAGATGATAAATTTAGAGGAAAAACTGAGAAATTACACCAAAACCAGCAGAAAGATGCTAAATTTAGAGGAAAAACATCAGAATTATAACATTTATCAGGCAGAGATTCATCCCGAGAGCCCTGAAACCTGCAGAAAGACGTTAAATTTAGAGGAAAAACATGAAAATAACAACTTTTATCGGGTAGAGATTCATCCTGAAACCTGTAGAAAGATGATAAATTTAGAGGAAAAACTGAGAAATTACACCAAAACCTGCAGAAAGATGCTAAATTTAGAGGAAAATCATCAGAATTATGACATTTATCGGGCAGAGATTCATCCCGAGAGCCCTGAAACCTGCAGGAAGACGTTAAATTTAGAGGAAAAACTTCAGAATTATAATATATATATATATATATATATATATATATATATATATATATATATATATATATATATATATATATATATATATACATATATATATATATATATATACTCATTCACCTCAGGAAATTAACCAGACCTTCTATAATTATCTCATTTATCAGGTAGAGATTCATCCTGAAACCTGCAGGAAGATGCTAAATTTAGAGGAAAAACATCAGAAGTGTAACATTTATGGGGCAGAAATTCATCCCAAGAGCCCTGAAACCTGCAGAAAGATGTTAAATTTATGAGAAAAATATCAGAATTATAATATTTATCAGTTTGAGATTCACCCTGAGAGATTTGAAACCTGCAGAAAGATGCGAAATTTAGAGGAAAAACGTAAGAATTTTAACATTTATTGGGCAGAGATTCACCCTGAGAGATTTGAAACCTGCAGAAAGATGTTAAATTTATAAGAAAAATATAAGAATTATAACATTTATCAGGCAGAGATTCATCCCGAGAGCCCTGAAACCTGCAGGAAGATGCTAAATTTAAAGGAAAAACATCAGATTTATAACATTTATGGGGCAGAAATTCATCCCGAGAGCCCTGAAACCTGAAGAAAGACATTAAATTTAGAGGAAAAACTGAGAAATTACAACAAAAGCTGCAGGAAGACATCGAGTTTAGAGGAAAAACATCAGAATTATGACATTTATCAGGTAGAGAATCATCCCGAGAGCCCTGAAACCTGCCGAAAGATGCTAAATTTATAAGAAAAATATCAGAATTATAACATTTATCAGGCAGAGATTCATCCTGAGTGGCCCGAAAGCTGCAGAAAGTTGTTAAATTTATAAGAAAAATATCAGAATTATAACATTTATCAGGTAGAGATTCACCCTGAGAGATTTGAAACCTGTAGAAAGATGCTAAATTTATAAGAAAAACATCAGAATTATGACATTTATCAGGTAGAGATTCATCCTGAGAGCACTGAAACCTGCAGGAAAACGTTAAATTTAGAGGAAAAACATCAAAATTGTAACATTTATAAGGTAGAGATTCATCCTGAGAGACCTGAAACCTGCAGAAAGATGTTAAATTTAGAGAGAAAACTGAAAAACTAAACCAAAACCTGCAGGAAGATCCTAAATTTAGAGGAAAAACATCAGAATTATAACAGTAATCAGGCAGAGATTCACCCTGAGAGCAATGAAACCTGCAGAAAGATGCTAAATTTATGAGAAAAATATCAGAATTATAACATTGATCAGGTAGAGATTCATCCTGAAACCTGCAGGAAGATGCTAAATTTAGAGGAAAAATATTAGAATTATAACTTTTATCTGGCAGAGATTCATCCCGAGAGCCCTGAAACCTGCAGGAAGACGTTAAATTTAGAGGAAAAATATCAGAATTATAAAATTTATCAGGTAGAGATTCACCCTGAGAGCCCTGAAACCTGCAGGAAGACGTTAAATTTAGAGGAAAAATATCAGAATTATAAAATTTATCAGGTAGAGATTCACCCTGAGAGCCCTGAAACCTGCAGGAAGACGTTAAATTTAGAGGAAAAATATCAGAATTATAAAATTTATCAGGTAGAGATTCACCCTGAGAGCCCTGAAACCTGCAGGAAGACGTTAAATTTAGAGGAAAAATATCAGAATTATAAAATTTATCAGGTAGAGATTCACCCTGAGAGCCCTGAAACCTGCAGGAAGACGTTAAATTTAGAGGAAAAATATCAGAATTATAAAATTTATCAGGTAGAGATTCACCCTGAGAGCCCTGAAACCTGCAGAAAGATGCTAAATTTAGAGGAAAAACATCAGAATTATAACATTTATCAGGTAGAGATTCATCCTGAGAGCCCTGAAACCTGCAGGAAGATGCTAAATTTAGAGAGAAAACATCAAAATAACAAGAGTCTGGGTGTTCAAGTGAAGATGAAGGTCCTGGTATTCAGATGAAGATGAGAGTCCTGCTCTTCAGATGAAGATGAGAGTCCTGGTCTTCAGATGAAGATGAGAGTCCTGGTCTTCAGATGAAGATGAACATGAAGACCAGAGTCTTGGTGTTCAGGTGAAGATGAAGGTCCTGGTATTCAGATGAAGATGAAGACGAGGGTCCTGGTGTTCAGATGAAGATGAAGACAAGAGTCCTGGTCTTCAGATGAAGACGAGAGTCCTGGTCTTCAGATGAAGATGAAGATGAAGACAAGAGTCTTGGTGTTCAAGTGAAGATGAAGGTCCTGGTATTCAGATGAAGATGAAGACGAGAGTCCTGGTGTTCAGATGAAGATGAGAGTCCTGGTCTTCAGATGAAGATCCTGGTCTTCAGATGAAGATGAACATGAAGACGAGAGTCTTGGTGTTCAGGTGAAGATGAAGGTCCTGGTATTCAGATGAAGATGAAGACGAGCGTCCTGGTGTTCAGATGAAGACGAGAGTCCTGGTGTTCAGATGAAGATGAAGACAAGTGTCTTGGTGTTTAAGTGAAGATGAAGGTCCTGGTATTCAGATGAAGATGAGAGTCCTGGTCTTCAGATGAAGATGAGAGTCCTGGTCTTCAGATGAAGATCCTGGTCTTCAGATGAAGATGAACATGAAGACGAGAGTCTTGGTGTTCAGGTGAAGATGAAGGTCCTGGTATTCACATGAAGATGAAGACGAGCGTCTTGGTGTTCAGATGAAGACGAGAGTCCTGGTGTTCAGATGAAGATGAAGATGAAGACAAGAGTCTTGGTGTTCAAGTGAAGATGAAGGTCATGGTATTCAGATGAAGATGAGAGTCCTGGTCTTCAGATGAAGATGAGAGTCCTGGTCTTCAGATGAAGATGAGAGTCCTGGTCTTCAGATGAACATGAAGATGAAGACAAGAGTCTTGCTGTTCAAGTGAAGATGAAGGTCCTGGTATTCAGATGAAGATGAGAGTACTGGTCTTCAGATGAAGATGAAGATCCTGGTCTTCAGATGAAGATGAACATGAAGACGAGGGTCCTGGTCTTCAGATGAAGATGAAGACGAGAGTCCTGGTCTTCAGATGAAGATGAAGACGAGAGTCCTGGTCTTCAGATGAAGACGAGAGTCCTGGTGTTCAGATGAAGATGAAGATGAAGACAAGAGTCTTGGTGTTCAAGTGAAGATGAAGGTCCTGGTATTCAGATGAAGATGTGAGTCCTGGTCTTCAGATGAAGATGAGAGTCCTGGTCTTCAGATGAAGATGAGAGTCCTGGTGTTCAGATGAAGATGAAGATGAAGACAAGAGTCTTGCTGTTCAAGTGAAGATGAAGGTCCTGGTATTCAGATGAAGACGAGAGTCCTGGTCTTCAGATGAAGATGAGAATCCTAGTCTTCAGATGAAGATGAACATGAAGACGAGAGTCCTGGTCTTCAGATGAAGATGACAGTCCTGGTGTTCAGATGAAGATGAAGAGAAGAGTCTTAGTGTTCAAGTGAAGATGAAGGTCCTGGTATTCAGATGAAGACGAGAGTCCTGGTCTTCAGATGAAGATGAAGATCCTGGTCTTCAGATGAAGATGAACATGAAGACGAGAGTCTTGGTGTTCAGGTGACGATGAAGGTCCTGGTATTCAGATGAAGATGAAGATGAAGATGAAGACAAGAGTCTCGGTGTTCAAGTGAAGATGAAGGTCCTGGTATTCAGATGAAGACGAGAGTCCTGGTCTTCAGATGAAGATGAACATGAAGACAAGGGTCCTGGTGTTCAGATGAAGATGAAGACGAGAGTCCTGGTATTCAGATGAAGATGAAGATGAAGACAAGAGTCTTGGTGTTCAAGTGAAGATGAAGGTCCTGGTATTCAGATGAAGACGAGAGTCCTGGTCTTCAGATGAAGATGAGGATCCCGGTCTTCAGATGTAGATGAACAGGAAGACGAGAGTCCTGGTGTTCAGGTGAAGATGAAGACGAGAGTCCTGGTCTTCAGATGAAGACGAGAGTCCTGGTGTTCAGATGAAGATGAAGACAAGAGTCTTGGTGTTCAAGTGAAGATGAAGGTCCTGGTATTCAGATGAAGATGAAGACGAGGGTCCTGGTGTTCAGATGAAGATGAAGACGAGAGTCCTGGTCTTCAGATGAAGACGAGAGTCCTGGTGTTCAGATGAAGACAAGAGTCTTGGTGTTCAAGTGAAGATGAAGGTCGTGGTATTCAGATGAAGATGAGAGTCCTGGTCTTCAGATGAAGATGAGGATCCTGGTCTTCAGATGAAGATGAGGATCCTGGTCTTCAGATGAAGATGAACAGGAAGATGAGAGTCCTGGTGTTCAGGTGAAGATGAAGACGAGAGTCCTGGTCTTCAGATGAAGACAAGGATCCTGGTGTTCAGATGAAGATGAAGACAAGAGTCTTGGTGTTCAAGTGAAGATGAAGGTCCTGGTATTCAGATGAAGACGAGGGTCCTGGTCTTCAGATGAAGATAAGAGTCCTGGTCTTCAGATGAAGATGAGAGTCCTGGTCTTCAGATGAAGAGGAGAGTACTGCTCTTCAGATGAAGATGAAGATCCTGGTCTTCAGATGAAGATGAACATGAAGACGAGGGTCCTGGTCTTCAGATGAAGATGAAGACGAGAGTCCTGGTCTTTGGATGAAGATGAAGATCCTGGTCTTCAGATGAAGATGAACATGAAGACCAGAGTCTTGGTGTTCAGGTGAAGATGAAGGTCCTGGTATTCAGATGAACATGAAGATGAGGGTCCTGGTGTTCAGATGAAGATGAAGACAAGAGTCCTGGTCTTCAGATGAAGACGAGAGTCCTGGTCTTCAGATGAAGATGAAGATGAAGACAAGAGTCTTGGTGTTCAAGTGAAGATGAAGGTCCTGGGATTCAGATGAAGATGAAGACGAGAGTCCTGGTGTTCAGATGAAGATGAAGACAAGAGTCTTGGTGTTCAAGTGAAGATGAAGGTCCTGGTATTCAGAGGAAGACGAGGGTCCTGGTCTTCAGATGAAGATGAGAGTCCTGGTCTTCAGATGAAGATCCTGGTCTTCAGATGAAGATGAACAAGAAGACGAGAGTCTTGGTTTTCAGGTGAAGATGAAGGTCCTGGTATTCAGATGAAGATGAAGACGAGGGTCCTGGTGTTCAGATGAAGACGAGAGTCCTGGTGTTCAGATGAAGATGAAGACAAGTGTCTTGGTGTTTAAGTGAAGATGAAGGTCCTGGTATTCAGATGAAGATGAGAGTCCTGGTCTTCAGATGAAGATGAGAGTCCTGGTCTTCAGATGAAGATGAAGATGAAGACAAGAGTCTTGCTGTTCAAGTGAAGATGAAGATCCTGGTATTCAGATGAAGATCAGAGTACTGGTCTTCAGATGAAGATGAAGATCCTGGTCTTCAGATGAAGATGAAGATCCTGGTCTTCAGATGAAGATGAACATGAAGACGAGGGACTTGGTCTTCAGATGAAGATGAAGACGAGAGTCTTGGTGTTCAGATGAAGATGAAGACGAGAGTCCTGGTGTTCAGATGAAGATGAGAGTCCTGGTCTTCAGATGAAGATCCTGGTCTTCAGATGAAGATGAACATGAAGACGAGAGTCTTGGTATTCAGGTGAAGATGAAGGTCCTGGTATTCAGATGAAGATGAAGACGAGCGTCCTGGTGTTCAGATGAAGACGAGAGTCCTGGTGTTCAGATGAAGATGAAGACAAGAGTCTTGGTGTTCAAGTGAAGATGAAGGTCATGGTATTCAGATGAAGATGAGAGTCATGGTCTTCAGATGAAGATGAGAGTTCTGGTCTTCAGATGAAGATGAGAGTCCTGGTCTTCAGATGAAGATGAAGACAAGCATCTTGCTGTTCAAGTGAAGATGAAGGTCCTGGTATTCAGATGAAGATGAGAGTACTGCTCTTCAGATGAAGATGAAGATCCTGGTCTTCAGATGAAGATGAACATGAAGACGAGGGTCCTGGTCTTCAGATGAAGATGAAGACGAGAGTCCTGGTATTCAGATGAAGATGAAGACGAGAGTCCTGGTCTTCAGATGAAGACGAGAGTCCTGGTGTTCAGATGAAGATGAAGATGAAGACAAGAGTCTTGGTGTTCAAGTGAAGATGAAGGTCCTGGTATTCAGATGAAGATGTGAGTCCTGGTCTTTAGATGAAGATGAGAGTCCTGGTGTTCAGATGAAGATGAAGACAAGAGTCTTGCTGTTCAAGTGAAGATGAAGGTCCTGGTATTCAGATGAAGATGAGAGTCCTGGTCTTCAGATGAAGATGAGGATCCTAGTCTTCAGATGAAGATGAACATGAAGACGAGAGTCCTGGTCTTCAGATGAAGATGAGAGTCCTGGTGTTCAGATGAAGATGAAGACAAGAGTCTTAGTGTTCAAGTGAAGATGAAGGTCCTGGTATTCAGATGAAGACGAGGGTCCTGGTCTTCAGATGAAGATGAGAGTCCTGGTCTTCAGATGAAGATGAAGATCCTGGTCTTCAGATGAAGATGAACATGAAGACGAGAGTCTTGGTGTTCAGGTGACGATGAAGGTCCTGGTATTCAGATGAAGATGAAGATGAAGATGAAGACAAGAGTCTTGGTGTTCAAGTGAAGATGAAGGTCCTGGTATTCAGATGAAGATGAGAGTCCTGGTATTCAGATGAAGATGAGAGTCCTGGTCTTCACATGAAGATGAAGATCCTGGTCTTCAGATGAAGATGAACATGAAGACGAGGTTCCTGGTCTTCATATGATGATGAAGATGAAGACAAGAGTCTTGGTGTTCAAGTGATGATGAAGGTCCTGGTATTCAGATGAAGACGAGAGTCCTGGTCTTCAGATGAAGATGAGGATCCTGGTCTTCAGATGTAGATGAACAGGAAGACGAGAGTCCTGGTGTTCAGGTGAAGATGAAGACGAGAGTCCTGATCTTCAGATGAAGACGAGAGTCCTGGTGTTCAGATGAAGATGAAGACAAGAGTCTTGGTGTTTAAGTGAAGATGAAGGTCCTGGTATTCAGATGAAGATGAAGACGAGGGTCCTGGTGTTCAGATGAAGATGAAGACGAGAGTCCTGGTCTTCAGATGAAGACGAGAGTCCTGGTGTTCAGATGAAGACAAGAGTCTTGGTGTTCAAGTGAAGATGAAGGTCCTGGTATTCAGATGAAGATGAGAGTCTTGGTCTTCAGATGAAGATGAGGATCCTGGTCTTCAGATGAAGATGAGGATCCTGGTCTTCAGATGAAGATGAGGATCCTGGTCTATAGATGAAGATGAACAGGAAGATGAGAGTCCTGGTGTTCAGATGAAGATGAAGACAAGAGTCTTGGTGTTCAAGTGAAGATGAAGGTCCTGGTATTCAGATGAAGACGAGGGTCCTGGTCTTCAGATGAAGATCCTGGTCTTCAGATGAAGATGAACATGAAGACGAGAGTCTTGGTGTTCAGGTGAAGATGAAGGTCCTGGTATTCAGATGAAGATGAAGACGAGGGTCCTGGTGTTCAGATGAAGATGAAGACGAGAGTGCTGGTCTTCTGATGAAGACGACGGTCCTGGTGTTCAGATGAAGATGAAGATGAAGACAAGAGTCTTGGTGTTCAAGTGAAGATGAAGGTCCTGGTATTCAGATGAAGACGAGGGTCCTGGTCTTCAGATGAAGATGAAGATGAGAGTCCTGGTCTTCAGATGAAGATGAGAGTCCTGGTCTTCGGATGAAGATGAAGATCCTGGTCTTCAGATGAAGATGAACATGAAGACCAGAGTCTTGGTGTTCAGGTGAAGATGAAGGTCCTGGTATTAAGATGAAGATGAAGACGAGGGTCCTGGTGTTCAGATGAAGATGAAGACAAGAGTCCTGGTCTTCAGATGAAGACGAGAGTCCTGGTCTTCAGATGAAGATGAAGATGAAGACAAGAGTCTTGGTGTTCAAGTGAAGATGAAGGTCCTGGTATTCAGATGAAGATGAAGACGAGAGTCCTGGTGTTCAGATGAAGATGAAGACAAGAGTCTTGGTGTTCAAGTGAAGATGAAGGTCCTGGTATTCAGAGGAAGACGAGAGTCCTGGTCTTCAGATGAAGATGAGAGTCCTGGTCTTCAGATGAAGATCCTGGTCTTCAGATGAAGATGAACATGAAGACTAGAGTCTTGGTGTTCAGGTGAAGATGAAGGTCCTGGTATTCAGATGAAGATGAAGACGAGCGTCCTGGTGTTCAGATGAAGACGAGAGTCCTGGTGTTCAGATGAAGATGAAGACAAGTGTCTTGGTGTTTAAGTGAAGATGAAGGTCCTGGTATTCAGATGAAGATGAGAGTCCTGCTCTTCAGATGAAGATGAGAGTCCTGGTCTTCAGATGAGGATGAAGATGAAGATGAAGACAAGAGTCTTGCTGTTCAAGTGAAGATGAAGGTCCTGGTATTCAGATGAAGATGTGAGTACTGGTCGTCAGATGAAGATGAATATCCTGGTCTTCAGATGAAGATGAACATGAAGACGAGGGACTTGGTCTTCAGATGAAGATGAAGACGAGAGTCTTGGTGTTCAGATGAAGATGAAGACGAGAGTCCTGGTCTTCAGATGAAGACGAGAATCCTGGTGTTCAGATGAAGATGAGAGTCCTGGTCTTCAGATGAAGATCCTGGTCTTCAGATGAAGATGAACATGAAGACGAGAGTCTTGGTGTTCAGGTGAAGATGAAGGTCCTGGTATTCAGATGAAGATGAAGACGAGCGTCCTGGTGTTCAGATGAAGACGAGAGTCCTGGTGTTCAGATGAAGATGAAGATGAAGACAAGAGTCTTGGTGTTCAAGTGAAGATGAAGGTCATGGTATTCAGATGAAGATGAGAGTCATGGTCTTCAGATGAAGATGAGAGTCCTGGTCTTCAGATGAAGATGAGAGTCCTGGTCTTCAGATGAAGATGAAGACAAGAGTCTTGCTGTTCATGTGAAGATGAAGGTCCTGGTATTCAGATGAAGATGAGAGTACTGGTCTTCAGATGAAGATGAAGATCCTGGTCTTCAGATGAAGATGAACATGAAGACGAGGGTCCTGGTCTTCAGATGAAGATGAAGACGAGAGTCCTGGTATTCAGATGAGGATGAAGACGAGAGTCCTGGTCTTCAGATGAAGACGAGAGTCCTGGTGTTCAGATGAAGATGAAGATGAAGACAAGAGTCTTGGTGTTCAAGTGAAGATGAAGGTCCTGGTATTCAGATGAAGATGAGAGTCCTGGTGTTCAGATGAAGATGAGGATCCTAGTCTTCAGATGAAGATGAACATGAAGACGAGAGTCCTGGTCTTCAGATGAAGATGAGAGTCCTGGTGTTCAGATGAAGATGAAGATCCTGGTCTTCAGATGAAGATGAACATGAAGACGAGAGTCTTGGTGTTCAAGTGAAGATGAAGGTCCTGGTATTCAGATGAAGACGAGGGTCCTGGTCTTCAGATGAAGATGAGAGTCCTGGTCTTCAGATGAAGATGAAGATCCTGGTCTTCAGATGAAGATGAACATGAAGACGAGAGTCTTGGTGTTCAAGTGAAGATGAAGGTCCTGGTATTCAGATGAAGATGAGAGTCCTGGTCTTCAGATGAAGATGAGGATACTGGTCTTCAGATGAAGATGAAGATCCTGGTCTATAGATGAAGATGAACAGGAAGATGAGAGTCCTGGTGTTCAGGTGAAGATGAAGACGAGAGTCCTGGTCTTCAGATGAAGACAAGGATCCTGGTGTTCAGATGAAGATGAAGACAAGAGTCTTGGTGTTCAAGTGAAGATGAAGGTCCTGGTATTCAGATGAAGACGAGGGTCCTGGTCTTCAGATGAAGATCCTGGTCTTCAGATGAAGATGAACATGAAGACTAGAGTCTTGGTGTTCAGGTGAAGATGAAGGTCCTGGTATTCAGATGAAGATGAAGACGAGCGTCCTGGTGTTCAGATGAAGACGAGAGTCCTGGTGTTCAGATGAAGATGAAGACAAGTGTCTTGGTGTTTAAGTGAAGATGAAGGTCCTGGTATTCAGATGGAGATGAGAGTCCTGGTCTTCAGATGAAGATGAGAGTCCTGGTCTTCAGATGAGGATGAAGATGAAGATGAAGACAAGAGTCTTGCTGTTCAAGTGAAGATGAAGGTTCTGGTATTCAGATGAAGATGTGAGTACTGGTCGTCAGATGAAGATGAATATCCTGGTCTTCAGATGAAGATGAACATGAAGACGAGGGACTTGGTCTTCAGATGAAGATGAAGACGAGAGTCTTGGTGTTCAGATGAAGATGAAGACGAGAGTCCTGGTCTTCAGATGAAGACGAGAATCCTGGTGTTCAGATGAAGATGAGAGTCCTGGTCTTCAGATGAAGATCCTGGTCTTCAGATGAAGATGAACATGAAGACGAGAGTCTTGGTGTTCAGGTGAAGATGAAGGTCCTGGTATTCAGATGAAGATGAAGACGAGCGTCCTGGTGTTCAGATGAAGACGAGAGTCCTGGTGTTCAGATGAAGATGAAGATGAAGACAAGAGTCTTGGTGTTCAAGTGAAGATGAAGGTCATGGTATTCAGATCAAGATGAGAGTCCTGGTCTTCAGATGAAGATGAGAGTCCTGGTCTTCAGATGAAGATGAGAGTCCTGGTCTTCAGATGAAGATGAAGACAAGAGTCTTGCTGTTCATGTGAAGATGAAGGTCCTGGTATTCAGATGAAGATGAGAGTACTGGTCTTCAGATGAAGATAAGGATCCTGGTCTTCAGATGAAGATGAACATGAAGACGAGGGTCCTGGTCTTCAGATGAAGATGAAGACGAGAGTCCTGGTATTCAGATGAGGATGAAGACGAGAGTCCTGGTCTTCAGATGAAGACGAGAGTCCTGGTGTTCAGATGAAGATGAAGATGAAGACAAGAGTCTTGGTGTTCAAGTGAAGATGAAGGTCCTGGTATTCAGATGAAGATGAGAGTCCTGGTGTTCAGATGAAGATGAAGACAAGAGTCTTGCTGTTCAAGTCAAGATGAAGGTCCTGGTATTCAGATGAAGATGAGAGTCCTGGTCTTCAGATGAAGATGAGGATCCTAGTCTTCAGATGAAGATGAACATGAAGACGAGAGTCCTGGTCTTCAGATGAAGATGAGAGTCCTGGTGTTCAGATGAAGATGAAGACAAGAGTCTTAGTGTTCAAGTGAAGATGAAGGTCCTGGTATTCAGATGAAGACGAGGGTCCTGGTCTTCAGATGAAGATGAGAGTCCTGGTCTTCAGATGAAGATGAAGATCCTGGTCTTCAGATGAAGATGAACATGAAGACGAGAGTCTTGGTGTTCAAGTGAAGATGAAGGTCCTGGTATTCAGATGAAGATGAGAGTCCTGGTCTTCAGATGAAGATGAGGATACTGGTCTTCAGATGAAGATGAGGATCCTGGTCTATAGATGAAGATGAACAGGAAGATGAGAGTCCTGGTGTTCAGGTGAAGATGAAGACGAGAGTCCTGGTCTTCAGATGAAGACAAGGATCCTGGTGTTCAGATGAAGATGAAGACAAGAGTCTTGGTGTTCAAGTGAAGATGAAGGTCCTGGTATTCAGATGAAGACGAGGGTCCTGGTCTTCAGATGAAGATCCTGGTCTTCAGATGAAGATGAACATGAAGACGAGAGTCTTGGTGTTCAGGTGAAGATGAAGGTCCTGGTATTCAGATGAAGATGAAGACGAGGGTCCTGGTGTTCAGATGAAGATGAAGACGAGAGTGCTGGTCTTCTGATGAAGACGACGGTCCTGGTGTTCAGATGAAGATGAAGACAAGAGTCTTGGTGTTCAAGTGAAGATGAAGGTCCTGGTATTCAGATGAAGACGAGGGTCCTGGTCTTCAGATGAAGATGAAGATGAGAGTCCTGGTCTTCAGATGAAGATGAGAGTCCTGGTCTTTGGATGAAGATGAAGATCCTGGTCGTCAGATGAAGATGAACATGAAGACCAGAGTCTTGGTGTTCAGGTGAAGATGAAGGTCCTGGTATTCAGATGAAGATGAAGACGAGGGTCCTGGTGTTCAGATGAAGATGAAGACAAGAGTCCTGGTCTTCAGATGAAGACGAGAGTCCTGGTCTTCAGATGAAGATGAAGATGAAGACAAGAGTCTTGGTGTTCAAGTGAAGATGAAGGTCCTGGTATTCAGATGAAGACGAGAGTCCTGGTGTTCAGATGAAGATGAAGACAAGAGTCTTGGTGTTCAAGTGAAGATGAAGGTCCTGGTATTCAGAGGAAGACAAGGGTCCTGGTCTTCAGATGAAGATGAGAGTCCTGGTCTTCAGATGAAGATCCTGGTCTTCAGATGAAGATGAACATGAAGACGAGAGTCTTGGTGTTCAGGTGAAGATGAAGGTCCTGGTATTCAGATGAAGATGAAGACGAGGGTCCTGGTGTTCAGATGAAGACGAGAGTCCTGGTGTTCAGATGAAGATGAAGACAAGTGTCTTGGTGTTTAAGTGAAGATGAAGGTCCTGGTATTCAGATGAAGATGAGAGTCCTGGTCTTCAGATGAAGATGAGAGTCCTGGTCTTCAGATGAAGATGAAGATGAAGACAAGAGTCTTGCTGTTCAAGTGAAGATGAAGGTCCTGGTATTCAGATGAAGATGTGAGTACTGGTCGTCAGATGAAGATGAAGATCCTGGTCTTCAGATGAAGATGAACATGAAGACGAGGGACTTGGTCTTCAGATGAAGATGAAGACGAGAGTCTTGGTGTTCAGATGAAGATGAAGACGAGAGTCCTGGTCTTCAGATGAAGACGAGAATCCTGGTGTTCAGATGAAGATGAGAGTCCTGGTCTTCAGATGAAGATCCTGGTCTTCAGATGAAGATGAACATGAAGACGAGAGTCTTGGTGTTCAGGTGAAGATGAAGGTCCTGGTATTCAGATGAAGATGAAGACGAGCGTCCTGGTGTTCAGATGAAGACGAGAGTCCTGGTGTTCAGATGAAGATGAAGACAAGAGTCTTGGTGTTCAAGTGAAGATGAAGGTCATGGTATTCAGATGAAGATGAGAGTCCTGGTCTTCAGATGAAGATGAGAGTCCTGGTCTTCAGATTAAGATGAGAATCCTGGTCTTCAGATGAAGATGAAGATGAAGACAAGAGTCTTGCTGTTCATGTGAAGTTGAAGGTCCTGGTATTCAGATGAAGATGAGAGTACTGGTCTTCAGATGAAGATGAAGATCCTGGTCTTCAGATGAAGATGAACATGAAGACGAGGGTCCTGGTCTTCAGATGAAGATGAAGACGAGAGTCCTGGTATTCAGATGAAGATGAAGACGAGAGTCCTGGTCTTCAGATGAAGACGAGAGTCCTGGTGTTCAGATGAAGATGAAGATGAAGACAAGAGTCTTGGCGTTCAAGTGAAGATGAAGGTCCTGGTATTCAGATGAAGATGTGAGTCCTGGTCTTCAGATGAAGATGAGAGTCCTGGTGTTCAGATGAAGATGAAGACAAGAGTCTTGCTGTTCAAGTGAAGATGAAGGTCCTGGTATTCAGATGAAGATGAGAGTCCTGGTCTTCAGGTGAAGATGAGGATCCTCGTCTTCAGATGAAGATGAACATGAAGACGAGAGTCCTGGTCTTCAGATGAAGATGAGAGTCCTGGTGTTCAAATGAAGATGAAGACAAGAGTCTTAGTGTTCAAGTGAAGATGAAGGTCCTGGTATTCAGATGAAGACGAGGGTCCTGGTCTTCAGATGAAGATGAGAGTCCTGGTCTTCAGATGAAGATGAAGATCCTGGTCTTCAGATGAAGATGAACATGAAGACGAGAGTCTTGGTGTTCAGGTGACGATGAAGGTCCTGGTATTCAGATGAAGATGAAGACAAGAGTCTTGGTGTTCAAGTGAAGATGAAGGTCCTGGTATTCAGATGAAGATGAGAGTCCTGGTATTCAGATGAAGATGAGAGTCCTGGTCTTCATATGAAGATGAAGATGAAGACAAGAGTCTTGGTGTTCAAGTGATGATGAAGGTCCTGGTATTCAGATGAAGACGAGAGTCCTGGTCTTCAGATGAAGATGAGGATCCCGGTCTTCAGATGTAGATGAACAGGAAGACGAGAGTCCTGGTGTTCAGGTGAAGATGAAGACGAGAGTCCTGGTCTTCAGATGAAGACGAGAGTCCTGGTGTTCAGATGAAGACAAGAGTCTTGGTGTTCAAGTGAAGATGAAGGTCCTGGTATTCAGATGAGGATGAAGACGAGGGTCCTGGTCTTCAGATGAAGATGAAGACGAGAGTCCTGGTCTTCAGATGAAGACGAGAGTCTTGGTGTTCAGATGAAGACAAGAGTCTTGGTGTTCAAGTGAAGATGAAGGTCCTGGTATTCAGATGAAGACGAGGGTCCTGGTCTTCAGATGAAGATAAGAGTCCTGGTCTTCAGATGAAGATCCTGGTCTTCAGATGAAGATGAACATGAAGACGAGAGTCTTGGTGTTCAGGTGAAGATGAAGGTCCTGGTATTCAGATGAAGATGAAGACGAGGGTCCTGGTGTTCAGATGAAGATGAAGACGAGAGTGCTGGTCTTCTTATGAAGACGACGGTCCTGGTGTTCAGATGAAGATGAAGACAAGAGTCTTGGTGTTCAAGTGAAGATGAAGGTCCTGGTATTCAGATGAAGACGAGGGTCCTGGTCTTCAGATGAAGATGAAGATGAGAGTCCTGGTCTTCAGATGAAGATGAGAGTCCTGGTCTTTGGATGAAGATGAAGATCCTGGTCTTCAGATGAAGATGAACATGAAGACCAGAGTCTTGGTGTTCAGGTGAAGATGAAGGTCCTGGTATTCAGATGAAGATGAAGACGACGGTCCTGGTGTTCAGATGAAGATGAAGACAAGAGTCCTGGTCTTCAGATGAAGACGAGAGTCCTGGTCTTCAGATGAAGATCCTGGTCTTCAGATGAAGATGAAGATGAAGACAAGAGTCTTGGTGTTCAAGTGAAGATGAAGGTCCTGGTATTCAGATGAAGATGAAGACGAGAGTCCTGGTGTTCAGATGAAGATGAAGACAAGAGTCTTGGTGTTCAAGTGAAGATGAAGGTCCTGGTATTCAGAGGAAGACGAGGGTCCTGGTCTTCAGAAGAAGATGAGAGTCCTGGTCTTCAGATGAAGATCCTGGTATTCAGAGGAAGACGAGGGTCCTGGTCTTCAGAAGAAGATGAGAGTCCTGGTCTTCAGATGAAGATCCTGGTCTTCAGATGAAGATGAACATGAAGATGAGAGTCTTGGTGTTCAGGTGAAGATGAAGGTCTTGGTGTTCAGATGAAGATGAAGACGAGGGTTCTGGTGTTCAGATGAAGACGAGAGTCCTGGTGTTCAGATGAAGACAAGTGTCTTGGTGTTTAAGTGAAGATGAAGGTCCTGGTATTCAGATGAAGATGAGAGTCCTGGTCTTCAGATGAAGATGAGAGTCCTGGTCTTCAGATGAAGATGAAGATGAAGACAAGAGTCTTGCTGTTCAAGTGAAGATGAAGGTCCTGGTATTCAGATGAAGATGTGAGTACTGGTAGTCAGATGAAGATGAAGATCCTGGTCTTCAGATGAAGATGAACATGAAAACGAGGGACTTGGTCTTCAGATGAAGATGAAGACGAGAGTCTTGGTGTTCAGATGAAGATGAAGACGAGAGTCCTGGTCTTCAGATGAAGACGAGAATCCTGGTGTTCAGATGAAGATGAGAGTCCTGGTCTTCAGATGAAGGTCCTGGTATTCAGATGAAGATGAAGACGAGCGTCCTGGTGTTCAGATGAAGACGAGAGTCCTGGTGTTCAGATGAAGATGAAGATGAAGATGAAGACAAGAGTCTTGGTGTTCAAGTGAAGATGAAGGTCATGGTATTCAGATGAAGATGAGAGTCCTGGTCTTCAGATGAAGATGAGGATCCTGGTCTTCAGATGAAGATGAGGATCCTGGTCTTCAGATGAAGATGAACAGGAAGATGAGAGTCCTGGTGTTCAGGTGAAGATGAAGACGAGAGTCCTGGTCTTCAGATGAAGACAAGGATCCTGGTGTTCAGATGAAGATGAAGACAAGAGTCTTGGTGTTCAAGTGAAGATGAAGGTCCTGGTATTCAGATGAAGACGAGGGTCCTGGTCTTCAGATGAAGATAAGAGTCCTGGTCTTCAGATGAAGATCCTGGTCTTCAGATGAAGATGAACATGAAGACGAGAGTCTTGGTGTTCAGGTGAAGATCAAGGTCCTGGTATTCAGATGAAGATGAAGACGAGGGTCCTGGTGTTCAGATGAAGATGAAGACGGGAGTGCTGGTCTTCTGATGAAGACGACGGTCCTGGTGTTCAGATGAAGATGAAGACAAGAGTCTTGGTGTTCAAGTGAAGATGAAGGTCCTGGTATTCAGATGAAGACGAGGGTCCTGGTCTTCAGATGAAGATGAAGATGAGAGTCCTGGTCTTCAGATGAAGATGAGAGTCCTGGTCTTTGGATGAAGATGAAGATCCTGGTCTTCAGATGAAGATGAACATGAAGACCAGAGTCTTGGTGTTCAGGTGAAGATGAAGGTCCTGGTATTCAGATGAAGATGAAGACGAGGGTCCTGGTCTTCAGATGAAGATGAAGACAAGAGTCCTGGTCTTCAGATGAAGACGAGAGTCCTGGTCTTCAGATGAAGATCCTGGTCTTCAGATGAAGATGAAGATGAAGACAAGAGTCTTGGTGTTCAAGTGAAGATGAAGGTCCTGGTATTCAGATGAAGATGAAGACGAGAGTCCTGGTGTTCAGATGAAGATGAAGACAAGAGTCTTGGTGTTCAAGTGAAGATGAAGGTCCTGGTATTCAGAGGAAGACGAGGGTCCTGGTCTTCAGAAGAAGATGAGAGTCCTGGTCTTCAGATGAAGATCCTGGTCTTCAGATGAAGATGAACATGAAGATGAGAGTCTTGGTGTTCAGGTGAAGATGAAGGTCTTGGTGTTCAGATGAAGATGAAGACGAGGGTTCTGGTGTTCAGATGAAGACGAGAGTCCTGGTGTTCAGATGAAGACAAGTGTCTTGGTGTTTAAGTGAAGATGAAGGTCCTGGTATTCAGATGAAGATGAGAGTCCTGGTCTTCAGATGAAGATGAGAGTCCTGGTCTTCAGATGAAGATGAAGATGAAGACAAGAGTCTTGCTGTTCAAGTGAAGATGAAGGTCCTGGTATTCAGATGAAGATGTGAGTACTGGTCGTCAGATGAAGATGAAGATCCTGGTCTTCAGATGAAGATGAACATGAAGACGAGGGACTTGGTCTTCAGATGAAGATGAAGACGAGAGTCTTGGTGTTCAGATGAAGATGAAGACGAGAGTCCTGGTCTTCAGATGAAGACGAGAATCCTGGTGTTCAGATGAAGATGAGAGTCCTGGTCTTCAGATGAAGGTCCTGGTATTCAGATGAAGATGAAGATGAGCGTCCTGGTGTTCAGATGAAGACGAGAGTCCTGGTGTTCAGATGAAGATGAAGATGAAGATGAAGACAAGAGTCTTGGTGTTCAAGTGAAGATGAAGGTCATGGTATTCAGATGAAGATGAGAGTCCTGGTCTTCAGATGAAGATGAGAGTCCTGGTCTTCAGATATAGATGAGAGTCCTGGTCTTCAGATGAAGATGAAGATGAAGACAAGAGTCTTGCTGTTCATGTGAAGATGAAGGTCCTGGTATTCAGATGAAGATGAGAGTAGTGGTCTTCAGATGAAGATGAAGATCCTGGTCTTCAGATGAAGATGAACATGAAGACGAGGGTCCTGGTCTTCAGATGAAGATGAAGACGAGAGTCCTGGTATTCAGATGAAGATGAAGACGAGAGTCCTGGTCTTCAGATGAAGACGAGAGTCCTGGTGTTCAGATGAAGATGAAGATGAAGACAAGAGTCTTGGTGTTCAAGTGAAGATGAAGGTCCTGGTATTCAGATGAAGATGAGAGTCCTGGTCGTCAGATGAAGATGAAGATGAAGACAAGAGTCTTGCTGTTCAAGTCAAGATGAAGGTCCTGGTATTCAGATGAAGATGAGAGTCCTGGTCTTCAGATGAAGATGAGGATCCTAGTCTTCAGATGAAGATGAAAATGAAGACGAGAGTCCTGGTCTTCAGATGAAGATGAGAGTCCTGGTGTTCAGATGAAGATGAAGACAAGAGTCTTAGTGTTCAAGTGAAGATGAAGGTCCTGGTATTCAGATGAAGACGAGGATCCTGGTCTTCAGATGAAGATGAGAGTCCTGGTCTTCAGATGATGATGAAGATCCTGGTCTTCAGATGAAGATGAGCATGAAGACGAGAGTCTTGGTGTTCAGGTGACGATGAAGGTCCTGGTATTCAGATGAAGATGAAGATGAAGATGAAGATGAAGATGAAGATGAAGACAAGAGTCTTGGTGTTCAAGTGAAGATGAAGGTCCTGGTATTCAGATGAAGACGAGGGTCCTGGTCTTCAGATGAAGATAAGAGTCCTGGTCTTCAGATGAAGATCCTGGTCTTCAGATGAAGATGAACATGAAGACGAGAGTCTTGGTGTTCAGGTGAAGATGAAGGTCCTGGTATTCAGATGAAGATGAAGACGAGGGTCCTGGTGTTCAGATGAAGATGAAGACGAGAGTGCTGGTCTTCTGATGAAGACGACGGTCCTGGTGTTCAGATGAAGATGAAGACAAGAGTCTTGGTGTTCAAGTGAAGATGAAGGTCCTGGTATTCAGATGAAGACGAGGGTCCTGGTCTTCAGATGAAGATGAAGATGAGAGTCCTGGTCTTCAGATGAAGATGAGAGTCCTGGTCTTTGGATGAAGATGAAGATCCTGGTCTTCAGATGAAGATGAACATGAAGACCAGAGTCTTGGTGTTCAGGTGAAGATGAAGGTCCTGGTATTCAGATGAAGATGAAGACGAGGGTCCTGGTGTTCAGATGAAGATGAAGACAAGAGTCCTGGTCTTCAGATGAAGACGAGAGTCCTGGTCTTAAGATGAAGATCCTGGTCTTCAGATGAAGATGAAGATGAAGACAAGAGTCTTGGTGTTCAAGTGAAGATGAAGGTCCTGGTATTCAGATGAAGATGAAGACGAGAGTCCTGGTGTTCAGATGAAGATGAAGACAAGAGTCTTGGTGTTCAAGTGAAGATGAAGGTCCTGGTATTCAGAGGAAGACGAGGGTCCTGGTCTTCAGATGAAGATGAGAGTCCTGGTCTTCACATGAAGATGAGAGTCCTGGTCTTCAGATGAAGATGAGAGTCCTGGTCTTCAGATGAAGATGAAGATGAAGGCAAGAGTCTTGCTGTTCAAGTGAAGATGAAGGTCCTGGTATTCAGATGAAGATGAGAGTACTGCTCTTCAGATGAAGATGAAGATCCTGGTCTTCAGATGAAGATGAACATGAAGACGAGGGTCCTGGTCTTCAGATGAAGACGAGAGTCCTGGTGTTCAGATGAAGATGAAGATGAAGACAAGAGTCTTGGTGTTCAAGTGAAGATGAAGGTCCTGGTATTCAGATGAAGATGTGAGTCCTGGTCTTCAGATGAAGATGAGAGTCCTGGTCGTCAGATGAAGATGAAGATGAAGACAAGAGTCATGGTGTTCAAGTGAAGATGAAGGTCCTGGTATTCAGATGAAGATGAAGACGAGAGTCCTGGTGTTCAGATGAAGATGAAGACAAGAGTCTTGGTGTTCAAGTGAAGATGAAGGTCCTGGTATTCAGAGGAAGACGAGGGTCCTGGTCTTCAGATGAAGATGAGAGTCCTGGTCTTCAGATGAAGATGAGAGTCCTGGTCTTCAGATGAAGATGAGAGTCCTGGTCTTCAGATGAAGATGAAGATGAAGGCAAGAGTCTTGCTGTTCAAGTGAAGATGAAGGTCCTGGTATTCAGATGAAGATGAGAGTACTGCTCTTCAGATGAAGATGAAGATCCTGGTCTTCAGATGAAGATGAACATGAAGACGAGGGTCCTGGTCTTCAGATGAAGACGAGAGTCCTGGTGTTCAGATGAAGATGAAGATGAAGACAAGAGTCTTGGTGTTCAAGTGAAGATGAAGGTCCTGGTATTCAGATGAAGATGTGAGTCCTGGTCTTCAGATGAAGATGAGAGTCCTGGTCGTCAGATGAAGATGAGAGTCCTGGTGTTCAGATGAAGATGAAGATGAAGACAAGAGTCTTGCTGTTCAAGTCAAGATGAAGGTCCTGGTATTCAGATGAAGATGAGAGTCCTGGTCTTCAGATGAAGATGAGGATCCTAGTCTTCAGATGAAGATGAAGATGAAGACAAGAGTCTTGCTGTTCAAGTGAAGATGAAGGTCCTGGTATTCAGATGAAGATGAGAGTCCTGGTCTTCAGATGAAGATGAGGATCCTGGTCTTCAGATGAAGATGAGGATCCTGGTCTTCAGATGAAGATGAACAGGAAGATGAGAGTCCTGGTGTTCAGGTGAAGATGAAGACGAGAGTCCTGGTCTTCAGATGAAGACAAGGATCCTGGTGTTCAGATGAAGATGAAGACAAGAGTCTTGGTGTTCAAGTGAAGATGAAGGTCCTGGTATTCAGATGAAGACGAGGGTCCTGGTCTTCAGATGAAGATAAGAGTCCTGGTCTTCAGATGAAGATCCTGGTCTTCAGATGAAGATGAACAGGAAGATGAGAGTCCTGGTGTTCAGGTGAAGATGAAGACGAGAGTCCTGGTCTTCAGATGAAGACGACGGTCCTGGTGTTAAGATGAAGATGAAGACAAGAGTCTTGGTGTTCAAGTGAAGATGAAGGTCCTGGTATTCAGATGAAGACGAGGGTCCTGGTCTTCAGATGAAGATGAAGATGAGAGTCCTGGTCTTCAGATGAAGATGAGAGTCCTGGTCTTTGGATGAAGATGAAGATCCTGGTCTTCAGATGAAGATGAACATGAAGACCAGAGTCTTGGTGTTCAGGTGAAGATGAAGGTCCTGGTGTTCAGATGAAGATGAAGACAAGAGTCCTGGTCTTCAGATGAAGACGAGAGTCCTGGTCTTCAGATGAAGATGAAGATGAAGACAAGAGTCTTGGTGTTCAAGTGAAGATGAAGGTCCTGGTATTCAGATGAAGACGAGAGTCCTGGTCTTCAGATGAAGATGAAGATGAAGACGAGAGTCTTGGTGTTCAGGTGAAGATGAAGGTCCTGGTATTCAGATGAAGATGAACATGAAGACGAGGGACTTGGTCTTCAGATGAAGATGAAGACGAGAGTCTTGGTGTTCAGATGAACATGAAGACGAGAGTCCTGGTCTTCAGATGAAGACGAGAATCCTGGTGTTCAGATGAAGATGAGAGTCCTGGTCTTCAGATGAAGATCCTGGTCTTCAGATGAAGATGAACATGAAGACGAGAGTCTTGGTGTTCAGGTGAAGATGAAGGTCCTGGTATTCAGATGAAGATGAAGACAAGGGTCCTGGTGTTCAGATGAAGATGAAGACAAGAGTCCTGGTCTTCAGATGAAGACGAGAGTCCTGGTCTTCAGATGAAGATGAAGACAAGAGTCTTGGTGTTCAAGTGAAGATGAAGGTCCTGGTATTCAGATGAAGATGAAGACGAGAGTCCTGGTCTTCAGATGAAGATGAAGATGAAGACGAGAGTCTTGGTGTTCAGGTGAAGATGAAGGTCCTGGTATTCAGATGAAGATGAAGACGAGGGTCCTGGTGTTCAGATGAAGACGAGAGTCCTGGTGTTCAGATGAAGATGAAGACAAGTGTCTTGGTGTTTAAGTGAAGATGAAGGTCCTGGTATTCAGATGAAGATGAGAGTCCTGGTCTTCAGATGAAGATGAGAGTCCTGGTCTTCAGATGAAGATGAAGATGAAGACAAGAGTCTTGCTGTTCAAGTGAAGATGAAGGTCCTGGTATTCAGATGAAGATGTGAGTAGTTGTCGTCAGATGAAGATGAAGATCCTGGTCTTCAGATGAAGATGAACATGAAGACGAGGGACTTGGTCTTCAGATGAAGATGAAGACGAGAGTCTTGGTGTTCAGATGAAGATGAAGACGAGAGTCCTGGTCTTCAGATGAAGACGAGAATCCTGGTGTTCAGATGAAGATGAGAGTCCTGGTCTTCAGATGAAGATCCTGGTCTTCAGATGAAGATGAACATGAAGACGAGAGTCTTGGTGTTCAGGTGAAGATGAAGGTCCTGGTATTCAGATGAAGATGAAGACGAGCGTCCTGGTGTTCAGATGAAGACGAGAGTCCTGGTGTTCAGATGAAGATGAAGATGAAGACAAGAGTCTTGGTGTTCAAGTGAAGATGAAGGTCATGGTATTCAGATCAAGATGAGAGTCCTGGTCTTCAGATGAAGATGAGAGTCCTGGTCTTCAGATGAAGATGAGAGTCCTGGTCTTCAGATGAAGATGAAGATGAAGACAAGAGTCTTGCTGTTCATGTGAAGATGAAGGTCCTGGTATTCAGATGAAGATGAGAGTACTGGTCTTCAGATGAAGATGAAGATCCTGGTCTTCAGATGAAGATGAACATGAAGACGAGGGTCCTCGTCTTCAGATGAAGATGAAGACGAGAGTCCTGGTATTCAGATGAAGATGAAGACGAGAGTCCTGGTCTTCAGATGAAGACGAGAGTCCTGGTGTTCAGATGAAGATGAAGACAAGAGTCTTGGTGTTCAAGTGAAGATGAAGGTCCTGGTATTCAGATGAAGATGTGAGTCCTGGTCTTCAGATGAAGATGAGAGTCCTGGTCTTCAGATGAAGATGAGAGTCCTGGTGTTCAGATGAAGATGAAGACAAGAGTCTTGCTGTTCAAGTGAAGATGAAGGTCCTGGTATTCAGATGAAGATGAGAGTCCTGGTCTTCAGATGAAGATGAGGATCCTAGTCTTCAGATGAAGATGAACTTGAAGACGAGAGTCCTGGTCTTCAGATGAAGATGAGAGTCCTGGTGTTCAGATGAAGATGAAGACAAGAGTCTTAGTGTTCAAGTGAAGATGAAGGTCCTGGTATTCAGATGAAGACGAGGGTCCTGGTCTTCAGATGAAGATGAGAGTCCTGGTCTTCACATGAAGATGAAGATCCTGGTCTTCAGATGTAGATGAACATGAAGACAAGGTTCCTGGTCTTCAGATGAAGATGAAGATGAAGACAAGAGTCTTGGTGTTCAAGTGAAGATGAAGGTCCTGGTATTCAGATGAAGACGAGAGTCCTGGTCTTCAGATGAAGATGAGGATCCCGGTCTTCAGATGTAGATGAACAGGAAGACGAGAGTCCTGGTGTTCAGGTGAAGATGAAGACGAGAGTCCTGGTCTTCAGATGAAGACGAGAGTCCTGGTGTTCAGATGAAGATGAAGACAAGAGTCTTGGTGTTCAAGTGAAGATGAAGGTCCTGGTATTCAGATGAAGATGAAGACGAGGGTCCTGGTGTTCAGATGAAGATGAAGACGAGAGTCCTGGTCTTCAGATGAAGACGAGAGTCCTGGTGTTCAGATGAAGACAAGAGTCTTGGTGTTCAAGTGAAGATGAAGGTCCTGGTATTCAGATGAAGATGAGAGTCCTGGTCTTCAGATGAAGATGAGGATCCTGGTCTTCAGATGAAGATGAGGATCCTGGTCTTCAGATGAAGATGAACAGGAAGATGAGAGTCCTGGTGTTCAGGTGAAGATGAAGACGAGAGTCCTGGTCTTCAGATGAAGACAAGGATCCTGGTGTTCAGATGAAGATGAAGACAAGAGTCTTGGTGTTCAAGTGAAGATGAAGGTCCTGGTATTCAGATGAAGATGAAGACGAGGGTCCTGGTGTTCAGATGAAGATGAAGACAAGAGTCCTGGTCTTCAGATGAAGACGAGAGTCCTGGTCTTCAGATGAAGATGAAGATGAAGACAAGAGTCGTGGTGTTCAAGTGAAGATGAAGGTCCTGGTATTCAGATGAAGATGAAGACGAGAGTCCTGGTGTTCAGATGAAGATGAAGACAAGAGTCTTGGTGTTCAAGTGAAGATGAAGGTCCTGGTATTCAGAGGAAGACGAGGGTCCTGGTCTTCAGATGAAGATGAGAGTCCTGGTCTTCAGATGAAGATCCTGGTCTTCAGATGAAGATGAACATGAAGACGAGAGTCTTGGTGTTCAGGTGAAGATGAAGGTCCTGGTATTCAGATGAAGATGAAGACGAGGGTCCTGGTGTTCAGATGAAGACGAGAGTCCTGGTGTTCAGATGAAGATGAAGACAAGTGTCTTGGTGTTTAAGTGAAGATGAAGGTCCTGGTATTCAGATGAAGATGAGAGTCCTGGTCTTCAGATGAAGATGAGAGTCCTGGTCTTCAGATGAAGATGAAGATGAAGACAAGAGTCTTGCTGTTCAAGTGAAGATGAAGGTCCTGGTATTCAGATGAAGATGTGAGTACTGGTCTTCAGATGAAGATGAAGATCCTGGTCTTCAGATGAAGATGAACATGAAGACGAGGGACTTGGTCTTCAGATGAAGATGAAGACGAGAGTCTTGGTGTTCAGATGAAGATCAAGACGAGAGTCCTGGTCTTCAGATGAAGACGAGAGTCCTGGTGTTCAGATGAAGATGAGAGTCCTGGTCTTCAGATGAAGATCCTGGTCTTCAGATGAAGATGAACATGAAGACGAGAGTCTTGGTGTTCAGGTGAAGATGAAGGTCCTGGTATTCAGATGAAGACGAGCGTCCTGGTGTTCAGATGAAGATGAGAGTCCTGGTGTTCAGATGAAGATGAAGATGAAGACAAGAGTCTTGGTGTTCAAGTGAAGATGAAGGTCATGGTATTCAGATGAAGATGAGAGTCCTGGTCTTCAGATGAAGATGAGAGTCCTGGTCTTCAGATGAAGATGAGAGTCCTGGTCTTCAGATGAAGATGAAGATGAAGACAAGAGTCTTGCTGTTCAAGTGAAGATGAAGGTCCTGGTATTCAGATGAAGATGAGAGTACTGGTCTTCAGATGAAGATGAAGATCCTGGTCTTCAGATGAAGATGAACATGAAGACGAGGGTCCTGGTCTTCAGATGAAGATGAAGACGAGAGTCCTGGTATTCAGATGAAGATGAAGACGAGAGTCCTGGTCTTCAGATGAAGACGAGAGTCCTGGTGTTCAGATGAAGATGAAGATGAAGACAAGAGTCTTGGTGTTCAAGTGAAGATGAAGGTCCTGGTATTCAGATGAAGATGAGAGTCCTGGTCGTCAGATGAAGATGAGGATCCTGGTCTTCAGATGAAGATGAACAGGAAGACGAGAGTCCTGGTGTTCAGGTGAAGATGAAGACGAGAGTCCTGGTCTTCAAATGAAGACGAGGGTCCTGGTGTTCAGATGAAGATGAAGACAAGAGTCTTGGTGTTCAAGTGAAGATGAAAGTCCTGGTATTCAGATGAAGATGAGGGTCCTGGTCTTCAGATGAAGATGAGAGTTCAGGTCTTCAGATGAAGATGAAGATCCTGGTCTTCAGATGAAGATGAACATGAAGACGAGAGTCTTGGTGTTCAGGTGAAGATGAAGGTCCTGGTATCCAAACTAGCTAACTAACAAATGGGTAACGTTAGCCAGCAGTTCCTTGCAGGCAAATGTTGAGTTCAAAAGTTTTTTTTTTAATTGCTCCTGTCACGTCAGAAGCATTTGTAACCTAAATGAACGCCCGTCAACTAAAATACGTCCCCCATGGACAACAGTGGTGTAATTTACTAATGCGCCATTTCAAACTTCGACTAACGGGATGGATTAGCACAGAGAAAAACACGAAAATGTTGTCATATTCGCAAAGCTCTGTCAATGTGCTGACTTTACTCCATTTTATCACAGAAGAAAATGACATTGTTTTTAAATTTTATCGACAAAAACTCAAATGCACTTTCAGAAGATAACTTACCTCCTCGCCGTCTCTTCTCCCAGCAGAATGACGTATCCTTCCGCCCTGGTCAGTTGCATTCTGCTGCGTCACTGCGTCTGATTGCAGCTAGCGGGAAAAAGGTGTCCCTCCGCCGCTGGAAGTAGTCCACGCTGTTTTCTATATTGTTTGTCAATAATTAAGTTGTGGTTGAAATACAATGGTTTGTCCAATTTAGAGAACTGGTAGTCAGATGAAGATGAAGACGAGGGTCCTGGTGTTCAGATGAAGATGAAGTTGAGAGTCCTTGTCTTCAGATGAAGACGAGAGTCCTGGTGTTCAGATGAAGATGAAGACAAGAGTCTTGGTGTTCAAGTGAAGATGAAGGTCCTAGTATTCAGATGAAGATGAGAGTCCTGGTCTTCAGATGAAGATGAACATGAAGACAAGGGTCCTGGTGTTCAGATGAAGATGAAGACGAGAGTCCTGGTCTTCAGATGAAGATGAGGGTTCTGGTGTTCAGAACTTCAGATCTTCCTGCAGGACCCTCGTCTTCATCTTGATCTTGACATTCTCATCTTGATTGTGACAACTGTCGAACCCATGGAACTTCTGTCTGTCCTTCAAGGAAGACTTTGGGATTTTTGAACCTTGGCTGTATTTAGGGTTGTCCTGGGGTGAAACTGAATGATTGGAACCAAAATCAGGCAGATCCATGCTGTATTCACTGAGTTTCATTTTTGCCTGAAACCATAAGTAAGTTTGAACGGGGAATTTATAGTTTATTTCTGAAGACATGGCTGAATATTTAGACGATTCTGAATACTTTGATGTAGTATTTGAATTTGATTTGTGGATTCTCTCCATAATGTTGTCAAATACTTAAAACACTATGAGTAACAAAACAAACTCCTGAGTATCACAACAGCATGGCTGGCTGAAACTCTGCAGCCTGTTGCCCCTCTCCCTGTCCCTCTCTTCTTCTGTTGCAGCTTCTCATCAGTTCAAATACATAATATAGGCCACCAAGTTCAAATACCTCATCCAACTGTTCAAAATCTTCTAAATATTCAGCCATCACTTCAGAAACAAATTACAGGTTTCTGTGTCTGTAGATCCACACACACTCCCCTGCTTCAAATGACAGACTACATAACAGGATGTAAACAAGGGCAAGAAGCGACATCACGTAAATAAAAAGGAAGCATTTGTCTCCATAATGTTGTCAGATACTTATCATAGCAATCTGAGCTGGTTAGTCACAAAATAAACACTTTTATTGACATACTTTTGATGCAAGAAAGATCCCCACACAACCTCGTTCAGACTTAGTTTTAGTTCCTATCATTGAGTTGCAGCGCTGGACTACCTACCTTAAAGGTACCGAGGAGCCGGCTACAAGCATGGAGAGCAAAGCTTAAACAAAACAAAAACAAGAGGACATGGGCCTTCATGGTCACCTGAATTTTTGATGTAGTCAGTTTTGCTGTTTATGGAAAAAAAAATATATGAATCCACATTTTGAATAGTGTACCACGTAACTAAATCAATTTAGATTTAACAAAGTTTGTGACTTTGGGATTTTCATACAGCTACAGTCATATCAGAAGCAAACACCCAATGCTTGTAGGTCGGATTTTTTCAGCTCCATCATAGATTAAGCCAATGTTTTTAATTCAGAGCTCTTTCAATTTTTAGAGAGGTTTTTCCACCACTTTAAGCGGCTTCATTACTTGAGGATTGAATGCAAACTTCACAAACTTATCGAGACCTTAATTTCTACGTCATCAAGGTTAAGATTACTATTTTTAGATAAACTTTGCCCACTCCCTACGGGGAAATGTGAAACCCTGGGGCCTGGACTCTTCCATCCACAAAGTGTATTTGATTCTTCCATATCTGGATGTTACGAAGATCTTTGAAATCTGTAATTAATTAAGGTCTTTGACTTCGTCTCAGGTGACCTAATAAAAACTGTCTGAAAGTGGTAAAAAATTGTGGTTGCATTAAAATACACCTCATAGTCAGCTATGCATTTATTGTGATTGACTTATGAAGTTCAGCAGTCTATATCATCATATCACACATTCTCTTTTTAAAACTGCCTATCAGTTAATTTTAAAACATTTGAATTGCCAGTAAGTTTTGAATGATGTAGTAAACGTTGAATGAAAAAGGTTCTGCAATGTTGTGGAAAAAAGGAATGTGTGCTTCTGTTTAAAATGAATACCAATAAATCTCGTCAATCATTACTATTATATAAACATGTTAATATATTTTCTTACATCACACATCCTGATGATCTCTGAAGTATCCTCCGAGAAGAAACGTGGAAGACCAAGAAGGGCAGCTGTCCTCCTATTCTGACTTGTGTCCTACATAAAGTTAGACAAAAGTGAGCTCATGCAATACTACAGTTCTTATGGAAGTTCACATTGACAAATTCACACTATACATACCTCTTTATCAAGGTACTGCATAACACTTTGAAGGGTCAACCTCCTGCTTGATGAAATGACTGCTTTATACAACTGCAAGAGAAAAAAAACTAAAATGAGCTGCATGTTTTGAAAAGGATAATGTGAATCAATTTTTAACCTATCTGCATCATCTTATATCACATGAGTGACTAACAGTGAGAGAAATAGATATTTTGGGTCCCTCTACGTGAAACTGCATTTACGTTATTAAGTATTTCTACAAAGAACCAAAAAATCTAGTACATTTTAAAAAAGATGCAGGGATTGGATCTAACAAATATTTGACATTATTAGATAAGTCGTATAGAAAACAAATTCCAGTATTTCAATCAATAAAAATAAAGAAAATTAATTTCCCCAAATTTCCCTTTTACAAGCTTCCAAATTTAAAAAAAAAAAAAAAAAAAAAGTGCTCCAATGTTTTGTTTAATGTGAGTGAAAATAATCTATTTGGGACAAATTTGAGGGTGTCACCATGCACTTAATGAAGCTGTGATTAAGAATTTTATCAATATTATTCAAGGATCAAGGAATCTTTTATTGTCCCCGTGGGGCAAATCACTCTACAGTCAGCAGAACAAGAGTCACAACAATCGCGGAGTACCAGTTACATAAAGCACAGACGACAACAATAAATAGGATGAACAGATTAGTCAGTCACTTGTTTAGCAGGACAATTGCAGCAGGGACAAAAGAATGCTTGAGTCTATTTGTCCTGCATCTTGGCAGGATGTACCTGCGGCCTGATGGGAGCAGCACAAACTCACCAACTATTTTCTGACCTTTTATGGAATAATCAATTTAATAACCACCAGATTGAATGAAAAATAAAATTAACTGTAGATTGTAGGGTCATTAGGAAAAGCAGAATAAACTCGACAAGTCACACACAATTCAGACAGTGCTGCAACCTGACAACGACGTTCATTCACAGAGCAGCTGCGGTCTCGAGAGGGAGCTCGGTTGTGATAGCGCGAGCAAGAGGATGAATAGAGAGCGCGCGCGGCGGTGGATAAAAGGCGGCGCGTCAATGCAAGAAATTAACGGTATTTCAGCTCGTTTCATTACGATACGCCGTACAAACACAAATGCCTCCCCTCAAACACTCGGACCATCGACAAATACCTTGACTATATGCAGTAAATATAAGCGTCCAAGTCTTTAGACTTTATTAACGTGTTATTACATAAGTTAAAACTTACGGCGCCGACGGCTAAAAAGCGAGCCCTGACTCTAGGTGGGGGGAGGGGTGCGTGACGTGACTCAGCTTTCGCGGGCATACCAGAATATATCCAGCACTATTTTACCGTGACTGTGTCCAAACTAGCTAACTAACAAATGGGTAACGTTAGCCAGCAGTTCCTTGCAGGCAAATGTTGAGTTCAAAAGTTTTTTTTTTAATTGCTCCTGTCACATCGGAAGCATTTGTAACCTAAATGAACGCCCGTCAACTAAAATACGTCCCCCATGGACAACTTTGGTGTAATTTACTAATGCGCCATTTCAAACTTCGACTAACGGGATGGATTAGCACAGAGAAAAACATGAAAATGTAGTCATATTCGCAAAACTCTGTCAATGTGCTGACTTTACTCCATTTTATCACAGAAGAAAATGACATTGTTTTTAAATTTTATCGACAAAAACTCAAATGCACTTTCAGAAGATAACTTACCTCCTCGCCGTGTCTCTTCTCCCAGCAGAATGACGTATCCCTCCGCTCTGGTCAGTTGCACTCTGCTGCGTCACTGCGTCAGATTGCAGCTAGCGGGGAAAAGGTGTCCCTCCGCCGCTGGAAGTAGTCCACGCTGTTTTCTATATTGTTTGTCAATAATTAAGTTGTGGTTGAAATACGATGGTTTGTCCAATTTAGAGAACTGGTGAGCACGAGAATTATTAGATATCATAGCTTTACAGTTTTATTTTTGACTAATCCCAAAATTATGGTATTTCTTCTGCAGGACCCTCCTCTCCCTCCACCCAGCACCCCGTTTCTTTTGTCAAGGTATAACTTACAGAAATAAGTTAAATCAACACTGAAAGTCCTGATAAAACTTACAAATAGTTAAGACAATTAATTATTTTAACTTTAATTTTCTAAAACTTATAAACTTGAGTTCAACATTCAAAACTTACCAATTTGAGATAAAGAACACAAACAAGTTCACATAACTTAATGGAGCTGGTAAAAAAAACAGTCCAAAACCTGTCCTCCCCAGGTAAAACTGCCCCCTAAACTAGCCTGACCAAGTAAAACTACCCCAAAACCTGCCCTTTTCTAGTAAAAGTACCCTTAAACCTGCTCTCCCTGGGTAAAACTGCCCCCAAATCTACCCTTACCAAGTAAAACTGCCTCAAACCTGCCCTCCCCTGGATTAAAAAAAAAAAGGGGGGCCAAAATTTCACTCCTAATTGACACTTACCTAGAAAAACTACCCTCAATGAATAAAACTGCCCCCAAATCTACCCCCATCAAGTAAAAAATAGCCCAAAGCTTGTCCTCATCAAGTAAAACTGCCCCAAATCTATCCTCACCAAGTAAAAGACAGCCCAAAACCTGCCCTCAACAAGTAAAACTGCCCTTAAACCTGCCGTCCCTGAGTAAAACTACCCCCAAATCTGCCCTCAAAGTAAAACCAGCCCCAAACCTGCTCTCATTAAAACTACTCCCAAAGTTGCCCTACCCAAGTAAAAAAAAAAAAACTTCCCTCCTCTAGTAAGAAACTGTAAAAACAGGAAGATTGTCACCTTTCAGAAGGTTCGAAAACATCAAAATTATAACATTTATCAGGCAGAGATTCATCCTGAAACCTGCAGAAAGATGTTAAATTTAGAGGAAAAACTGAGAAATTACACCAAAACCTGCAGGAAGACATCAAGTTTAGAGGAAAAACATGAAAATAACAAATTTTATCAGGTAGAGATTCATCCCAAGAGCCCTGAAACCTGCAGCAATCCCCAGCTGACATGGACGTGTTTCCTGAACGATCACTAGGTGTTAAACACCTGACAGGATGACAGTGATCCATATAGATGAAGCAGAATGCTTGTCGAGCTGATTGGTAGTACAATGAGTAAAACGGTGATCTCATAGTTTTTTCGCTGGATTACGTGGTTTCGAATCCTCTCACCGTACTTGAAAAATACGTGTTTTTTATTTCAGCCCGCACATTTCTTTTTACTGTCTGTAGATGATATTTACATGGATACAGACTTTATTAAGCAGTGATGCCGACGTTTTTCGGCGACGTCTTCTTTATCTGGTATCTTTATTTCACGTAAATCCAAGTCTGATCGTGACGAATCTGCGAACGAAACATCTGGAGACGGCAACTATCGCCAGTTAACCTGATCACCAGTTAAACTGGAACACCGGGCTGAAGCTGACCAACAAACCAATCAGTGCATAAACCTTACGCTAAGTATGGAAAGCACGCGCGACAAAAACGTAAGGTCGCGCGTGACCTTATGGCCTAAGGTCACGCGCGAAAAAACGGTAACTTAGCGGATCTTTCAAAATAAAAGCAGTGCAGGCGTATTGCTTGCATGTATTGTGGTGATATATATTTGCATTGACTTAATATTTTCCAATAACCTCATACGGGCCAGTCAGGGTCATCCGGCGGGCCGTACGATGCCCAGGTCTGCCTTAGAGCAACAAGAGCTTAAAAAGTTTGGAAAAAAACTAATATAAATTTGTAAATGTAAATTGTTTTTATTTTTTTCTGTGATTTAATTGAGAAAGTGTTCCAACACTGAAAACACTTTCTTATGTAAGCTATATCAGGAATAACATTCACAGGCTGTGTAACAGCAACTCACACTGTGACACTGGCTAGCTGAGTCACTGTGAGGATTCAGTGTTTGCAGGACAAATACCTGCTGTTTTCACCATTAACTCGAGGTCACAAGTTTTCAGATACAAGAAAAACCCTAAAAAGTACCACTTGTAGTGCTGGTGACCTGTGTTATGATCAATTTGAAGGCGATACATCATGTCAAAATAATTCTAAACTGTGGTGCAGTAGGATTTTATATTGGGGGTTAAGTCTTTTTTAGGCCACAGCTGGCCAGTTTGATGAAATTGTTTTATCAGTGAAGTGAGAGGTTTGAAGTATTGAAGGATTTGGGTCACAAAAAAACAAATCTTTGGACATTCATTCCACCACCACAATTTAAAGGTCAGTCTCTATTTACAGAAATTTAATATTATATTCATAATTTTTTCACTGGTGTATAATCGCCTGAAAATGAATCATTCTGATGTTTTTTACATCGGACCTTCGAATGAGCCCTTTATATCTACAGAGGAGGCATGTCCTCTTGCACAGAGTCGGCCATGTTTCTACAGTAGTGAAGAACAGTCAAACAAAGCACTAGTTCCAGAGAGACCTTTTGCATTTTTAGCAGCCACCTTAGGTTCTCCTACACACTGACAACTGGGAGGGGTATTCTTTTGGTTGCAATCTTCAACCTCACCACTAGATGCCACTAAACCAAAGTGCTCCTCCAAGTTTTCTAAACTATCCTTTTAATCTCACAGTGGTAAACATGTTACATTAAATAATATTTGTTCAACAAAAATGAGAAATCATGAGCCTAAAATTATGAAAGCTTCATCCAGCCTTCAACAAAGCTCAAAGAAAATGAGATGATCCACTTCCACTAAATCATCTGCTGCATCACAAGCCTGTTAAATCCGGAGTTATGACACACAATTTAATATTAATGGTACTTTGTTTACAAGTCTGATGTGCAAATATATGTAAAGATGAGTTTTGCATCTTGTATTCATAATGGATAACATGTATTTTGTCAACTTATGTGGATCAGAAACCATTATGATGTCTATTTCTCGGCCTTATGATTCATGCAAAGCAACATCTTTATCAGTATGAGAAATAAAGTGCTTTTTTTTTCCCTGAAAGGAAAGCCTGACATTGTTCGAATGAATGTACAACTGCAATTATCATTACAAAAAACTGCATGTAGTTCTCTGGATGGTGAGGAGTGACTAGTCCACTTTTGGTTCCAAGGAAAAGATATGATTTTGAGTATTACATTCAGAAATAATTAACAATTAAATTACTTTGCCTTCAGTCTTTCTTTTTTCACCTTCAATGCTAGTCACACCTCTCTTTCTCCAAGCCCTTGAGTGGATTTCTCTAAAGAGTCAGCTGACAAGTTAATCAATCAAACTGAGTCCACTTCTACATAAATACATCATAATTTATTTGACGTACGTCGACAGTCAACACCACGACCTCAACAGCATAATATGGCATGTTCATGTTCAGGTGGTCAGCAGATCTCCTCATTACTGTACAAAGATTTCAACACAGCAAAAAAAAAAAAAAAAAAACAGATTAGAACATTTGGGTTTTGCATGGCCAGAACAAACTAATCTGTGTACATGTTTATGGTAGATGGAAACACTAACCAAGGTGAACCTGATGGCAAAATACACTGCAGTTGTGTTACAGATACTAGACAATACACAGTGTCAAATAAATATAACCAAAAGAGAACATCTCGTATAGGTCCTTGTCTTACCCTGAGCTCTTCTAACAACCTTTTCTGACATCAGTTTGGATCAGAATATGATCAGGAAGTGTCTGTCACACACACACCTGCTTCACAGTACAATGCTTTAAATTGGACGGCTCTGTCGTACCGAGCTTTAAGGCCACCATGTTTGCGTGACGTCTCTGAACCTGGCGCTAGGAGCATAATGTGTGTCTGTATATGTGTGTCTGTACACACAGTTGGTAATCCAGGTACCAAAGCTCATAAAGGGGGTGGTTTGTTAAAGGGGTCACTCAGTGGAAAAGCCTTATGAGGGTCTGATTTCTCCCCTCGCTCACATCACCACCGTTCTAGCTCCACACGAGCGCTTTCGAATGAGATGAGTTAAGCTGCACATTTTCATAGTTGTCTCCATTTCCCTGAAACCAGAAGCAAACACATTAATTGTAGAAGCTTACAGCACAGTGAGATTTTCTTCCTTTAACAGCACATTGATGCTGTGAACTCCTACCTTGGATGCTATGGCTTTGAGTTTGCCGAGTAGAGACGGTTTTGTGTAAACGACTTCATCCTCCATGTCTCCCTCATTCTCTCCCTCCATCACGGCACAGCTGTCAGCCACTGGCATTTCACACTCCTTATTAGCAGACATCACCAAACGTGAGTACTTGTACTCCAACCTAGCAGAGACAAGCGACAGAATCGATACGGCAGGAATATTCAAGCAGATGTGTAATGTCCACATGAATGCTGACAAAAACTGGGACGTGATGAAGCATGAATATGGACGAGAGGAAGAGACAAAGTAGAAAAAGAGGGAAGGAAAGGATGAGGTAAGAAAATTAGAATGACTGCCTAGCGGTTTAGTGCTTCCATCAGCCATTTAAGTTGCAGTTTACATCCATTTCCATCTGTTCCTAAGTTACGGTGGTAAATATTCACCAGAAAAGCGCTTTTTTGCCAAACACTGAGTTTACAGCGAAGCTGACCTTTGATCTTCTGGAAATAAAATGTCATCATTTTATCCTATTGAACATCTGTGCGAAATTTCGTCATAATTAGCCAATGAGTTCTTGACTGAAAGGCCAAAAATGTGTTTCATGAGGCTAAAGTGACCTTAGACCTCCAAAATCGAATCAGTTCATCGTTGATTTCACGTGAACGATGCCAAATTTAAAGAAATTCCCTCCATGTGTTCACATTCACAAGCTGTGTTACAGTCAAAAACGTTTTCATCTTTTTAGAGTCCAAGTAGGCATTTTTTTCAAAATTAAAGAAATTCATGGCGAGATATCACTTTGATGAGAATAAGACAAACAGACAGATGGAGGGATGGATGAGCAGACAACCTGAAAACACATCGTCTCCCGCTGCAGCTGTCAGCAGTGCGGAGGCATAAAAATGAGTAAAGAAGCACAAACAAAAGAGGGGAAAACTAAAGTTAAGAGAGTTAAGACAAAGAGGATGACGTTTAGAGAGAGGAGAACAATAAGGCAGGAGATGAACAGGAATTAAGGTGGAATGAAGGAGGAAGAAAAAAGATGGAAGGAGGCAGAAGGGGGAAATCTAATGGTACCGTTTGTTCTTCTTCCAGAAGTAGCAGGTGAGGGAGACGAGCAGCACTGCAGTGAAAGCTCCCACGCCTGCACCAAGCCGTACCCAGAACTCCATTCCTTCACATGGCAATGTTTTCTTTTCAGGCAAGGCGACACCTCCCATGCACAGCTTCGGTTCAGTCCACACATACAGCAAGTCCTGAGGATACGCAAACACATATAGCTTTAAATAAGAACGGGACAGAGCAGAAACTGAGAAGTGCACCTTGACATTTGCCAGCATGTATTTGGGCAGTGAAGTGTTTTCGTGGTTTTGGCTGCATTTCAACTGAAACAGAGACTGTTGAAGTGCTTTCAGTTTAAAGGGTGTTAGCATCCATAGGAGAACAGAGCTGGAATTTTAACCGCTGTTATGCTCGGCTCGTGTTACATTCCTTGGTGTGTTTGTGTGCAGGGTTGGTTGTGTTTTTGTTCCTGTTCTCTCCCCTCTTTTTATTTTTTTTTAGAAGAACGGTTACGCCTGGTGGGAGTTGCCACGTACACCTGCAGCTACCTCGCAATCAGAGACGGTTACAAGTCAAGCCAACCTGATCTCATCTTGGCCAGTGGGCCAGATCAGCGGCTAAGGTGCCGTGCTGGTGTCTCACGGTCTGCTACAACCAGAAGTCTGGTGCTTTGATTTTGGAGCGGCTTTGTGTTAATAAGCTCGCCTTGTACTGAATCTTGGTTTTGTTTCTTTTTTGTAAAATAAATAATTTGTCCGCCACACGATCAGTTTCCCTGCCTCTTTACCCGGTTTTCTGCATAATTGTTACTCCCTTCATCCCCTAGTTCTCGGGGACGTGTTACGGCTTGTTACGATCCAACCTCTAGGGGTTGGCTGGATGCAACAAGACAACCAGAATGTTATTGGTTCACGTGAAGGGATTTATTGCTTAGTGGCAAATGCAACATAAAAGTGATAATAAAGACCACAAGACTGGTGAGTGTTGCTAAATCAAAGAACAGAATATAACAAAACGAAGGCCAACAGTTTCTAAACTATCTAAACCCAAAACAACTAAACTCCTTAGCCAAACATAAGTACATCAGCAACGCCCACCACCAATAACAAAAACTAATGCATGAGTGCAAAAACAAACTAAACAAAACTGGTGCCTCACACTCACTGATTACACAGTATACGAAGACTCAAAAAAACGAATGGCTTCTCCACTAAGTTGGCGGACTGCTACCTGGGACTGCTAACAGGATTTCATTTCTGCACAGTCCACTGGATGTGGGTGTAAACAGCCGTAAATTAAAGCTGAAAGTCAACATATTGTCTTATCTCAAATTCAGTGTGCTTTAGTAAAGAGCCATAACAAACATTTCCCAGCACTTAGCAAATAAATTCTTCACCCACCTGGTGTCCTCCCTTGCAGACTCCCTCTATCTGATGGTAGTCTCTCTCTGTGCATGTAGGACAAGCCCCGGAGCTCTCCCATAAGAAATTAAAGGTGCAGCCGTTGCAGGTTCCTGCAGGGCACTGACTGAAATATCCAAAGGCAGAATTTGTTACTTTTACACCCTGTCACAGCATAGATAAAAACCATGGTGTAATATTTAGTAAAACTGACCACAAGTCAAGACGGTGCTAGAATACCTGGGAACTGAGAGGTCTCCTTTAGTGCTCTTCTCTGGGTTACAGCGAAGTGTCACCACTGCGCTCCGACCAGACTGGCAAGAGGAGGTCACCTCCAAAGACCTTAGCAACCAAAACACAGACAGTAAGAACCTTACCACACAGTTACAGTGTTTTGTTTTTTTTTTTACTTGAAAAATGTCTGAAATTACAGAAATACCTGTAGAAGAAGTTGATATCAGGGACTTTCTTGGAGGTCTTGGGATACATCTCTGGTGTGACCCTTATTCCATCAAGATTATCATCAACAGTGGCTCCTTAATAATATACAAATATTTATTTATTATGATGTGCATGTTCACTCAAACATGAATCTGTAACATGAACGTAACAAAGAAAGATCAACACGACCCCAGAAGAGCAGACCTTTTACTTTTCATTATATCATTTCAAACAAAATCAGAAGTGTAATAACAAAAAAATCAAACACTCAGTTCTCCACCTTCTGCATGTTACTAACCGAGGAATGTGTCAGCCAGGTTAATGGACTGCGAGGAGAGCGCCGTGTGGAAGCCTCTTCCACTGGCTGGGATTATTGTCGACTGACAGATGAAGGTCTTGACAGCGCTGGGCCCTTCGCCTTTCTCTCTCTGGGCGTCGGAGACGGATAGGTCTGTCACATTATCCGTGCACACTGCCAGCTGACCCTTAAATAAAGAAATAGGAGCCAATAGCAAGGGCATTCCATTTGTGCACTAAAACCTTTAAAATGAGTGTAATTTCTGCATATGCCGACTTTCATCTTTGCACACCTGTCCTCCACACAGACTGATATTGAACTGGTGGAAGTACTTGGTTCCTTTGGAGGTAAAGCTCGGACCGTTCATCAGCGTTCCCACAGAGCCAAGGAGGCTGAAGTCAAAAGTGAGAGTGGCATTGCCGTCTGTGTGAGTGAAGTGACAATCACTGTAGCACAGACTGTGGTCCTGGAAAACAAAAACACAAGCATACGGTGGATTGTATAAAGAGGTGTTAAATACAAGGACTAGCTTGATTCCTTTCCCAGCAACAAACCTTGTCGCTTCTGCTGCCAGGTCCACAGGGTTTGCAGGCGTCAGCGCTCGGAGCGGCGTGAGGGACGAGGTATGTGTTACGTGGACACTCCGAGCACTGGCTGGTGAGTGCATCGATGTAATGTCCAGGTGGACATGGCACACAAGTGGAGCTGGAGGGTTGGGTGCTGAGGGCACAAACCCGACACCCAGAGGACACCCCATCCACTGCATTACTCACCGAGATGGAGTAGATTCGCGCCACGTCATTGACATACTGACGGGTCTGAAGGGAAAACACATACAGAGTGAACTTTATGTGCTGCAGAGTTTAAGAAGGTTTATAAAAATTTGAATGAATGTTTTTGCAGAAGCACATGCAGCACCTGTGCTTTGTACAAGATGAACCTCTTCCCTCACTTTAAATTTCCCACATTCTAAATAAACAGATGATTTAAAAGAGCTGGTTAATGAGTCGAGCTGCACCTGTATGACTGCCAGGGATTCCCTGCTCATAAAAGACATCTTTTCTCCACTGTTCACAAATTATGCAAGATACTGTCAGCACAGTGATAAAGTAGCTTGTTTGGTTTGTAGCTCAGTTTAAACACTTAAAATTAAATTATATCTGAAACCAAACAGAAGGGAGTGTTTGGTGAACCCAGTGTGGAGTAGATTTTTACAGCTGAACAAGGATGATAAAACTGTCAGGAAGTTTTTCAAAGCTTGTTAGTTTTTATGGACCTAAGATGAAGGAAAGGAGAAAAAAAAGGTTCACCCAGAGGGCATGTTGGGTTTCCTGATCATATGAAGCTCTGAGAGGCAAATTACTGCGTCAGTGGAATCACAGTTCAGTCGGTCATTGCACATCCATCAGCTACTGCATAAATTACAACATAACATAAACAAACGTACAGTTTTAAGGATTTCCTCCATGAAAATCAAGTTTTTATCCTTGTTAACATGTCCAAATGGGGGTTTTATAGGCAGTCAATGCCACTGCTGAGCAGTTCTGCCTTTAAACACGGATTTGGATGGACAGGGTTTCATAAATAAAAAACTGATAAAGTTGACTTACTAAGTGGGGCTTTCCATGTAACTATTCTTCTTCAGAATCAGTTTCGGATTCAAACAGATGTGGCTGAACTACACCAATGTTACAATTTGTCATTGTACATCACAGAGTAGTTTTATAGTATGTGAGCAGAATAACAGGTGAGATTGTGTGATCGAGCTGCAGTGTGAAAAAATCTTGTAAATATGTAATCTTGAAACGCAGAGATGAGTTTTTAGAGGTTCAATCTATACATGGAGAGAGACAAAGATGTCTTCCTTCTGCAGATCATAGTTTCCTACTGTATTTTATGAACGTAGCATATTGATATTTAAACAATGATTGTAAGTTTTATATCGTCAAAGCAGATGTGACTATATGGAAGGAAAATCAATGCAAAGGACGTCATAGTAAGTTAATAGATGCTGACAGCCTTAATGTGGAGCTGAAAGCAGTCAAACATCTGTCTAAGTGCATATTTGTACTTACATCTGAAGGCTGGTTAGTTCTCTGAAAAGCCCATGTGTAGGAAACCGAAGCGTTCTTCGTCATGATGTGTGTGTAGGTCTGTCTCGTCTTCGTTCTCCCCCAGGACTCCACCACCATAGTGCTCTTCCTGTTCACATCCTAAAGGGATTTATTCATCAGACTTCTACGCTAAATGTGCAAATATACACAGCAGCAAACAAAACAAAGCAAAAATCTCACCATCATGAAGTAGAGCTCACAGTCGGCTACGCATGAAGTTTCAAATTCAAAAGTGATGCGACCAAATTCTGTCGCTGAATGGCTCGACACTGATGTAGGGAGCCTGACAGCCGATGAGGCAGGAAGATGTGAACAGAGAAGAGTGGAATTACTCGCAGCAGAAAGAAACAGGCAGCTCAGTGATAAGAGTGATGGAAAACGAAAAACTCAACGTGACTGTACTTACTTGAAGCCAGGAACATGGATGTTGAGGATGAGGTAGTCATTATCTGAGCTTCCTGCTCCACTTTGGATGTGATCACCTGCCACCTCCCAGCCTGAGGGACAGGGCAAATCCACATCACTCAAACATCTCAAGAAATATATGCATTCAGGTAAAAATAACCGATTTAACTCTTCAATTCACGTCAAAGGAATAATTTTGCATTTAGTTTTTTGGATTAGCAGGGTAACAAAGTTAGTATCTGTTTAGTATAACTTGGTACAAACACTAGAAAAAGGGGAGAACGGCTACAAAATGCGCTCAAGATGCTAATTAAAATGCATATTATATTTACTTTGAGGCTGTTTTCTCCTGTTTTCAGATAATTAGCCTGATTAATGAGCTTTAGCAAAGCTCATATGCACATTTGGTTTTGTTTTTCTACATTAACTGTCTGCAGATGGTGCCTTGCAAAAGTTTTAAGTTTCTGATAAACATTTGTGGTCAACCTTGTCAAAGCTGCTGCAAATCTGCAGCAAGGCCGTATTGTTGTATGCAAATTAGACTTAGCAGTGGACTTCTGGCTAGCTTTGTAGAAAATGTTATCCACTGAACTATGTCTACTTTACCCCTCAGAGGATCACAGGGGGCTGGATTCTAGACAACCCTGGATAGATTGCCAGTCTATCACAAGGCAAACACAAAAAAAAAAAACATATAATCAATCATGCTCACATGAACACGTTTGGTCAGTTTAGAAGCATGTTTTAACTTTAAACTATAGGAGGAAGCCAGAGCACTCAGAGGAAACCCATGCAGGCACAAAGAGAACAGCTGATTAGCAAGTTCAACACCACAGCTGTCTTTTCTTGTTGTGTCTTAAGAATTTATTAAAAAATAAATAAATAAATACAATTTTATTTTGCTTCAAATTTGCTGCGAACAGTGAATATTTCTGCCAGATGTTTTCCATGAAGTAAGCCAGAAACCCACTGGAAGCTGATCAGTCATTGCATGATTTTCAACATATGAAATCTTTCAAAAAATTTGTGGCAGTGTTCAATTTGTAGTAGGACCGCAATCATTTGATCGTCAGCAGGCAGCTGATGTGGTGTTCACTTGTTGTCATAGTTACAGTTACGGCGTGCCCCTGTCTTGCAATGATACAGAAATCTTTAACAAATCTGTGGATCTAAACTACAAGCCGCATCACTGCCAAAATGTAATCGATTGGTTCTTGTGTCATTTCTGACCTTCCCTGAAAATTTCATCCAAATCCATTTTTCCGTTTTTGAGTAATGTTGCAGACAGGCAGACAAACCAACGCTGATCGTCACATAACTCCACCGCGTTCCTTGAAGGAGTAACTAGTACATGAAAACATGATGTTGCTGCAAATTTGCAGCAAATTTACCAAAGGCTAACTACAACTGTTTGTCAGAAAACATTACAAGACATGTTGTTTGTGGCACACAGAAGGTTACTAGAAGAAACGTGAACCAACAGTGAGCGTGTTTGCCAGTAACTTCTCCTTGTAGCCAAAATGCTGCTGAAAGCATGCCAACATAACCAAATTTGAGAACATCGTTCTTTGGCAAACTAATATCTTTGCTGCAAAACACCAACAAACTTGCCACAAATGTGCTGAAAATATTTTGCTTTTGTACGGGCACAAGCTTCATGTTTGTCATTCATATATGAGTGAAGCATTGGCCTCTCATCATGGACAAAAACAGCAGAATAAAGAGACAAACAACTACTAGTAACATCATGCCGAAAGCACCCACCATTCATGCTGTCACATTTGGAGTTGCCCACATTGAAACAGGAAGTCTTCATGTTAGATGGAAGAATATTCCACCATTTATACTCATAACCCAAGGTGGGCTCCGTGCCTGCAGGACACTGCTGACATGCTGCGGGACGAACACAATGAAAAACACAGTTAGCAAAATCAACAGTAAGGGAAGAAAAACGGCATGGAGGAATGTATGATAAAGCAGAGATTTCAGTACGTTTCATCCCATCGGAATACGTCCCAGGTGGGCAAGGTGAGCAGATGGCTGTGTCATTGTTATAGAAACCAGGGTTACAGGGGGGGCAGGGCTCCCGTTCTCCACCTGGAGGTAACGTCTCAGCTCCAGTCACACCCTCAAGACAGATCTTAGGCTCAATCCACTTATATATGACCTGCGTCTGAAATTTCACAGAGATGTAGGAATAGAGTGGTGAAGCAGAGCACAAACTGTGATTACAGCATGACTCTCCTCAGAGTATTTAATTTAAAGATAGCTTCTTTTGTCTCACCTTGCCTTCATGGTCACATGCTGTGTGGATCTGGAAATAGTCTTTCTTGGAACATGGAGGTCTTTTCTTACAGGCACCTGATCCCTCAGCTTGGAAAAAAAATGGAACGACAGTGAAAGATAAAATTACATTAGCAAAGCAGAAAATGAATGAATAAATAGGTTATGATGTACCCAGAATCCCTCAAATACTGCAGTACTTCAATTAATAATAACCTCTCTCATTGCAAAACGCTTCACATTAAACATACCAAACCAAATCATTAAAGCACATGAATCCAAATGAAATAGAGAAGCATTTGGTTCCTTTTTTATTACAATCAAATGAAGCAAACATTTGTGTGAGAAAAGATGTGAATGGAAACAAAGAAATAAAAGAAAAAAACAAACATTTTGCTCTTTGTTTGCTTTTAAAGAAGACAGTTCTAGAAGGACCTGTGCTGAAAACACAACAGTGAAGCAAAGGTTATACAATATGCATAAATAGGTGTATTAAATTAAACACGGAAAAGGTTCTGAATGTTTCAGCCTTTTGAAATGACTTCTGAATGTCTTCATTAAACACTAGATGTATTTATAGCATCATTGGACACTATATTTTTATAAGACCTGGTGATAGTATCACAATAAAAGTTCACACATGTCAGATTTTTGTTATTCTACTGAATAACATTCACTGTCTTCTATTGTATATTAATTGTGGACAGCTGGTACAACCACTCAAACAGGGCTAGTCCACTGTCTTCCTTGTATATGGAGATGTATTAAAGTAAATCACTGTAGAGAAAAAGATTAGGGCATTTGCTTTTACCCTGATAAATAACGCTTTAGAAAACAAAACTGTAAAATGTAAGCAATATAGGAGCTTTACAAAAAGAACAGTATTCTTGTTACATCATTTGCCAAAATCTGCTGCTCTCTTACAATCACACAAGCTGACAGCGCTGAACTAACAAGCACGATTCTTCTTCTAAAGTTCGACTAATGTGGCTGAAAATAGGACACACTCTCTCTATATCCTTTGAATGTATTATGTGCTACTGTGAGCAGCACTGATTACAATTAGGCTTCACTCAATACTGCAAGTTCTGGGTCATGATGTTGCTCTGCAGGTTCATCGTAGGATCAAATTACCAGTCAAACATACCCATCCATACCTGCATAGTAAGTGCTGCTGTTACAGGGTGTGCAGGAGCTGGCTCCGTGATTAGAATATGTGTCCCGAGGACAAGGTTCACAAGTGGAGGAGCCTGGAACTCGACTAAAGGACCCTGATTTACATGGGAAACACTCGGACGTGTAGGCAACACCTGCAAGAAGGAAATGATGCATAAAGGTAAGTAAACAGCAAAAAATGCTCGACTGATGTGTCTGTTAGTCATTGTCTAAAGTGAGACAAGGAAGAAAGAAGGAAAATATGCGACTGACCTTCAATTTGAACATTTTTCAGCAAAACAGGCTTTACGACTTTGCTCCCCATCAGAACGCCTCCTGTCCTCCAGTAAAGGATGTTGGTGCCAGATTTCAGGTTTACCTAGAAGACGCGTAGTTTGGTATGAACAAAGAGACAGCAGAGCGTCTACAATTACCTTATGTAGTTTCAGTTAATGAGATATGCCATCAGAAAATTACTTCCAAAGCTGCAGAAGGAATATTCTGAAAATAAAAGCCACAAAAGGAAGCAGGGCAGCAATGACTTCATGGAAAAATGCTTTACTGCATAAGACAAAATGTTACATACATGAATTAATGTGTTTTTTTTTCAACTTATTATTTCAAGATGCATCAAGAGGGTAACAGTGTACTCAACTAACAGACAACACTGAGATCAAGTCTAATTTGATTAGTAAATAAACCCACAAAAAAACAAAAAAAAAACTGTGCCACTTTTGAATCCACAAAAACACTTTTGTACTAAGTAAGACCATAATCTAGAGAATACAAATAATATCATATTACTTTAAGAAGATCTATATACCCCAAACTCCTCCTAACAATGCAGAATAAATGTATTTATAGCTGACAGTGCACACATAGAAAATCCTTTTGCAGTGGAAAGTTACTGGAGACAATAATAAGCGATGCCAGGCTCTTTCTGTGCGCTAACAGCCTTCCTGCTCGTATCCACCCATTGGTTGCTGCACAATACATTTATTTTAGAAGACGGAGGCCAGCTGCCAAAGATCTGTCCTCTGTGTCTGCTGCTCATTTTACGGTGTGAAACATTTACCGTGTGGGTTGCCCATTCGCCGTGATTGGTGAGCTTGAGCCACTTCGTATCAGCAGACTGATCCATCTCCTGACACTGGTCGTTCTGGATCTAAACACACTCAAATTAATGGTACGCGTCAGATTAAACTCTCTCCCCGTCTACAGTATGAATCATACACACTCATGCACTGATACACAGGACAAAAATCAATTGTGCTGATGTGACTTTTTGTCCATACAGACAATTTTTGGAAAAATGCTCTCTAAAGAGATACGGTATCAGCTATAAAATAAAGTACAGTATGTGTTGTGATTAGGTATTGGACCGACTATGTTCTGGAATATTTCCAACTAGATCTGCAATAAATACAACTTCACAGATATGCTTGCGTCCATCACGTGTTTAGAGGTATTTCAAACAAACATTACACACTTAGCAGATATATATTGGACTAACCAACAAATGCATACCATCTTCCTAGCAGTATAGTAACATGTATGTGTATGTTTTCACTGGAAGATAATGAATGTGTGATACTCACAAAGAACTCAAAAAGCAGGTTGTTGTCTGGATACTGGTACTCAAAGCTGACAGAGCCCTGTTTCTTCAGATGCACAGCATAGATGAGAGAGACCGTGCATTCGTCCCTGTTGGACTCCAGGTAGTTTCCCTGAGGCACCCAGGAAGAACTGCAAAAAGGAAGAAGGTGTAAAATGATTTTACACTCATTTCTAATCAGGCTTTCAGGATTTTTTTTTTATGTCTTTCCCTTTTACCTGTTGCAGGTTAATCTGTCTTCTCCGTGGGGACCATTTTCCAGCAAGGTTGCCAAGCTACTAAATCCAGCAGGCATGGCATCCCATTGGTCGAAGCGGATGCCGCTGCCGAGGGAGTAGCTCCCTGCTGCACACTGAGTGCACTCCTGAGCTGACATCTCCAGGAACTCTCCAGCTTTGCACGAGAAGGCTGGGGGGCACGATGAAAGAGATACACAGAGAGAGGAAGAGGAACAATAGCACGCTGAATAAGTCATTTCCCAACCGTCTTCGCATGCGGCTGCAAAAAGCGTTCATATCAAATAAAACAGACTAAAGATGACAGACAAATGGCCATGCAAATCACTGCCGCATTCAGTGAAATGTACCCCCAGTGATCGAGGAACATAATCCCTACATCCTGTTTCACACTGTGTCTGTCTCTGCACTTTTTCCACTGAGCCATGACGTTTCTGCAGCACAGCACTGGCTTTTCCTCATACCTAATATAGTCTAATGGCATTGTGATGCCTCTCTCTGCTTCAAAGAACCAACACAAAAAGAATGTGAGGCAATGCAATTTGTGTCGCATTTGTTGATAGGCTGTTTCTGGTGTGGTCCGATTGTAAATATAGCAGATACTTTTGCACTGATATAGTAAAACACAACTATGTGAGGTTGTTTGTTAAATAGTTATGAGGAATTAGGTGTGTGGTGTCACTTCTGTGACTTCTGTTTCAGACTGAAGAGGAAGAAAGAAACAAAAAATGTGACCATAACAAAAGGTGAAAAGAGCTCTTTGTCCCCATGGACACATTTTACCTTTGCACTGGAATGCAACATGAACATCCAAACTGCTGCCAGTAACGCAGAGGAAACTATTTTATTGCTTTAGTGAAGATAAATTAACAAATTCCTCAACAAAATATTATTTTTCTTGTTGTGATTCACTATTATAATCAGAATAGTTTCTGTTTTATGCAGTTTTTACATACATAAAAAACGGATCTTAGAAAATAGTCCATCAAAGTTCAGAAAGAATACACCTGTGACCTTGTTCTTTGGGGGACCTTGAAGGACATCGATTTCACTAGTGATAACCTCAACTGAGCCATTGGAGAATTGGCGTTGACACTGCACTTGGCAAACCTGTTCTAGATAGACGCAATGACAACAAACTTGTTGGATCACCTTACAGAACATCAGAGTTAAAGTCTATCCTCCTGCCTGCATTGTAAAACGCCACCCTTAACTACAAGCCAGATGTCAGTGAATAACAAAAAGGAATGAAGGTAAAACCTCCATGACTCATCTTTCACTTTGCTGATCTGATACCATCAAAATAAAACAATAGTATTTACAACTACTGCAAAGATTACATCTATAGAACATTCAAAACTACTAAACTTTCTGTATTTTTTTATCTTAAAGTTCAGAACTAATAAACTTTGTTTGGGTAGATTTCCTCACGATCACACATGTTTGTGTTCGTCGAAGGACGCCTGGATTTCACATTGGACACATAAAATAATTTTAGGCCACAACATGAACCACTAATGATCCAGCTCATGCAGTAAATTATCAGAAAGAAATTCTGTAACAGTGTTTTGCTCCAAGTGTATTTGGTTACGGTTACAGCTTTATCTGTGGTTGGTAGAGGTCCAAAAAGGGTAAGTCAAGTTGTAGTAGAAATTCCAGCTACTGATAAGAAGGTGACATACACGCATCAACTGTCACTATTTTCCACTCCCACACACACGCAGTTATTTCCAACTTACTGCACTCTGTGCCACGTACTGGCTCCGGTAGTCCAGTGCAGGCCCCAGGCTCATGCGGAATAGCCACTCTCCACCGAGATCCTCTGCTGTCGCACTCTGTGTATTCATAGTAGTAGTCCCCCTGAAGAAAAGAGACACAGAAAACATATGCATAAGAAATCAGCCGCCACAGCAGGAGTGGTCTCCAACAATGAGCAAATGTAGGCCAGAGCCAGGTCAGTAAACACCACACGACAAGGGGTCTCCACGCAAAGGAGAGCGCTGAGTCATCACTTTCTGGATACAAATGTGTTGCAAATTAGAGCAGACTGAGTGGATGTTGCTGCTGCATTAGCAAACCAACGCTGAAATTAACGCACACATTCTGCTCAGGCTTTAGAAAGCACAAGAGCTTGTTATCTCTCCAGCTCCAACCACTCTTCTGCCCTGGATACGACCACATACCATCTCCACGGCGATGGAGAGCAGTGAGGCTGCTCTGGAAACAGTCATTTTACCAGCAGTTTTGAACATTTCAAGCAGGAACACTCAAGACATTTGATTATTGCACAGGCCACAGACAGTTTTAATCTGTGGCCTGGAGTGGAAACCATTAGGCTAATGTTCTTCACTCCACAGAACTCCTCTCCATCTTTCTGTCGACAGAAGACGGTGGCCTAATTTCTTGACAGTTTACATAATGTTATTCCTTGAGCCAAACCAGATTTTGACACCACAGCGCATGCAGGCTGTTGTGTGTGTGTGTGTGTGTGTGTGTGTGTGTGTGTGTGTGTGTGTGTGTGTGTGTGTGTAGGGGTGTGTGTGACAATTTTCCCTGATGTCTGTGGGTCTGGTGGTGGAGTTCAGTCACACTGTGAATGAAAGCACAAGAGGAGTGAAGCTACATGGAGCAAATTCTAGGGCAAAACAGGAAAATAAACCAGATTGTGTTGTGAACTGTGCAATACTAAACACTAATTATCTCTTGTGAGTCCCACAAGAGCTGCGGTCAATCACTGATATGGCAGCTGTTCAATAATGATCTCAAATCATAAATCTTCTAAATGCATTAGATTGAGAACAAAATATCAGGTCAGTAGAATCCTTGCTGCACTGGAACTGAAAGGTAGCAGCACAGTGATTTAGCAGCACTTAAGCCTGAACTGCAGTAATCTCTTTGTCAGTGTGAAAACAGAGATTGAGGCAATAATAGAAGAATGTTGCTCCTCTATCTTGAGGCTGTCTGGGTGTTACTGTGCTGCCAGGCTGGTCTGAGGAGGTGCTGAGTTGAACCAGAGCAGAGGGAAGGAAAGGCCAGTCCATGCAGGAAACTGATAACAGCACTAACAGCACTCTGTGGTGAAGTTCAACAAACACCAGACCTCATCTCAGATTCATGCTCCTCCGTGACGTCCTCCATAACTCCTCTCTAAAGCAGCGGTTAAGGTGTGCGTTTGCTCCACCTGCTGCAAACGATAACGAGCAAGTGATACCAAACATCATCCCACGAATGTGTCATCAGTTTGTATCCATGGTCACTGGTACTCACTCCAACTGTCGCCTCGTGTAGAAGGTTTAAACAACAAATATGAAGGCTGTGGGATAAAGATGATCGACTGTTTGCCTCACCTCGCCACATTGCCGCTGTACTTTGGTCCCGTCAATCAGCCGGAGGGTGCAGAGGATGAGAGCGCAATGGGCGACGGACCAAGCCGAGGACCGCATTGTGGATCACCGAAAAACAAAACAACAACAAAAAAAAAACAGCAAACCTCGATGCAGGAAAATAATATGTGTGTATCATAAAACCGAGGCAGATTAACCCTCAGTCAGACACCCGCTTCTGTAGCCCCTTGTTGGCAGATTGCTACCCGGCCTCTCCACCTGCGATTATCCTCAGACTGTGTGCGCTCCGGGGCTGCTTCAGCGGAGTCAAGTTTGGCACAACAACGCAGTGCTTCCGGTAACGGTTTTCAAAATAAAAAACCGTTGCGCGCATGAAAGCATCACTATGCATTAGCTAATGACATTTTTTCCATGACTCTTTTCTTATATTAATTGTCAAATAGATGTGTCCATGTACATTCGTGTTCATTTTGGAAGTTTGCCTCTGTTTACCGAAAGATGAACAGTTTTTGTTGCTTTAATTTGAAGGTAAGAACTTGTCTTTCTTAACGATACCTGCTAACTTGATGCTAGTTCATACATTTGGGTTTTACCACCGGCTCTGTAGCTTCTGTCATGTCGCTGGAAATAACGTTTTATTGTCCTCCAGCTATCGTGACAAAACAATTAAAAAAATCTAAATTGAAAGCTGTTATATATAAAATAAAGCACTGAAGGCAAGCGAATAGTCTGTTCCTGCAGAACTATTTACGCGTGTCGCTGTGAGATTGGACCTTTTGAAAGCAGCAACATCTTGAGGACAGCTTTGGTCAGATGCAGCAAATAAATCCCGATGATTGTAGTCCATATCAATGACCAGCAGGGGGATACAGAGCTCTGCAACAGTCCATCATTTCTGTGTAACTGCCAATAGATCCTGTGTTGACACCAGTGGTTTGTATTTTGTACAGTGCCTATAAAAACTATTCAGTTCAGTGGACATTGACTCATTAGGCTTTTTTGACAAATAAAAATAGTAATAAAAAATTATTTCGTGTCAAAGTTAAAACAGATCTGACTCAAAATTTGCAAAATACACCTTTTTGTCACCCCCATATCATGATGCTGCCACCACCATGCCTCACAATCATGTTTGTGACGATATGCAGTGTTTGGTCTGATGGCAAAAATGCTCCATTTCGGCACAGTACAAAGTACAAAGAACTTTCTTCTAATTGACTTCAGATTCTCGCACATGCTTTTCGGTGAACTCTAGTCGAGATTTAATATCAGCTGTTTACATCAGTGGCCTTCTCTTTGACACCTTCCCGAAAAGCTTTGACTGGTGAAGAAGCCAGGCAACAGTTATTGATGTATGTACAGTTTCTTCTATATCAGCAACTGAAGCTTAAAACTCCTTCAGAATAGAATACAATAGAATGATTTTAATGTACAACGAAATTAAAGACAACCCTTGTGCTGCAAAGTACAAATAAGACCAAATAGATAAAAATATAAATAGATATACAAAATGAGCTGAAAATACAATGAGAAGAAGCATGACAACAACAAACGGCAGAGATATATTGCATTGTTGACAATTGACTGAAAACAGCTATTATGTGTTCTTGCACTTGGGTAGAATGTGGTGGTGAATGTGGAGGTGCGGGCCTGGATGGATCCATATCTCTTTCCTGAGGGCAGTGAGAACAGGCTGTGTCCTGGGTGTGGACTGTCAGAGGTGATGCTTCTGGCCCTGCGCAAACATCTGGTGTTATAGATGTCTGACAGAGAGGACAGCTGTGCTTCTATGATACTCTGTGCTGACTTCCCGACTCTTTCCAGAGCTTTCTTGCCAGCCTGAGAGCTGTTCCTGTACCATACTTAAATGTTGTGGGTGAGGATGCTTTCTACAGAACATTTGTCCCAATTCCTGGGACAGGTTGACCTTCCTCAATGACCTTAAAAAGTGCTAACGCTGCTGTGCCTTTGTCACAAGGGCATTGGTGTTAGTGCCCCATGTAAGGTCCTGAGAAATGTATGGTCCCAGGGATTTAAAGTCACTGACCCTCTCTACATTGTCCCCTCAGACGAGAAGGGATTGGATTAAAGCCATTCTGCTGGTGCGCTTGCCGATACATAAGCGGCGTATTTTTGACATCAGTCTGCTTGGGATGAGTGTATTAAAAGCAGAACTAAAGTCCACAAACAGCATCCTTGCATAACTGCCAGATTATTCAAGATAGTCATAGGTGTCTTGGTAGCCTCTTTCTATATCATCAAGTTTATTTACTCCTTATACAAGAGTCATATGGAGGGTTATCCATTAATTTAAATCAAAAATAATAACAACTTCTAAACATATTTTTTTGTAATATGTGAAGATGTACCAGTAGGACTTTATAGGAATGAATGCTTCAGGCTAAGCATATGTAGTGAATAGTGAAGGAATTAGTCCAACATCTGATATGCTGTTGGGTGTAAAGGAATGATTGCTCTGTCACTGAGTATGATTTTGCATGACACTTGTAAAATTTCTAAGCAGCATTCATGTCACTGAAGATGTTTACTGTCTTCGCAAGATCCACACTTCCCCAAGAACACAACCACTAGCTGCTAGTAATTCCTTTAAAAGTGTTGTGTGAGATATTACCCATCTTTTCTCTTTTCAATGAAGTGCTATCCTCATACTAAGCTATGTTTACTTTCTATCTATCTTGTTGTGCCATTAAACATCACATGTAACATAGCATTAGAAATATAGACCATAATTTTATTCTTGCAGCTTTAGAGTCCGTCTAAGCCGCTAAATAGTAAGTGAAAACTACATCTCCGTTTACGTCTAGAGACAAAAAAAGCTCATGTATGTTTCATAAGAACACCCTAGTTCAATTTGTCAGGACGTACTACACCCTGAGGCCCAACCAGCTTAACCATGTTGGAGAAAAACACTGATAGAGAGTTCTGTGTTTATTCATCAAATCTGATTTTATGTCTCACATCAAGAAGGCTAAACTGTGAATTTGTTTACCTGTTGGCTTGCTGAAATACCGCTTTAAATGCTGCTTCCCTGAAGCGCTCGTGTATATAATTTATGACATGCCGCATTAAAGTGCGTCACAAGCGCTGTCCAAGGTGCTGGGACTTCCCTTTGTTCATACACCAACAGGCAGGATTCCTGCAGGTAAAAAAATCAATGGTGGGTTGAAATTTTAACTGACCTGACAGAATCTGCCCTTTCAAACATGGATTTCATTGAAGGAATCTTGACAGTGAATTCTGCTTTTTTGTTGTTGATTATTCTACTTTTGGACATGAGCAATACTTTGGCTTTATGTCACTCGGCCTCATGCTGTCTCTAAATGTAAATGTAATGCATCTTTAGGTGGAGTTGTGTGCAGTATTTCAATTTCTTATAGCAAATGATAAAACAGATAGGGCACAAGTGTATGACATACTGTATGTTTAACTATTAACCACTGATTATATAATGGAATGGGTGTTTACTTTGAGATGGAGACTATTTCTTTCTCTCTACAGGTTATTTTACTCCGCATCACACCACATAGCATTAAAGTTGCACTTCATTGGCTTATATAATTGTGTTAACTGTATCTGCTGCAATGTAAACAATCTAAATCTAGAGAAATTATCTAAATATGCATATATAAACAAAATACCAATAATACATTGTGCGTTATGCCCTAATGTGATACTGTCTTTTTAAAATACATATTTACAAATAGGCCAGGCAGAATAAACTATTTATGCAAGTTTGCTGTATGTGATTATATGAATATTTAAGTAGCCATCACCCAAAGGCAACTGGGTTTCTTCTTTCTCACTCTTTCTGTGAGGAGTGATGCCAGTCCTCCCTCTCTATCTTTCTCTCCCTCTCTGCCTTTTCCTGTCCATCTATCTATCTCGCTTTGGCTCTCTCTTTTCCCTCCTTTCTCTTTCTCATCTGAGGCCTATCGCTTACGGTGTTTGCCTGTAACTTGAACTCTCATATTCAACCATCTGTAACACACTAATAACCTTTACACCCCGGGCCACTGCTCTGTGATCAGATGAGTTCATTAATTAATAGTGTTGAAGTGTAGGGCAAGTGTATTAGTAACTGACCCTGAGTCAGATGGTAACCAGAGTCCAGCAGGAACAGTGTGGCCCAACCCCAGCCTCCAACCTCACAACAGACCAGGGACTACCTGGCCAAGTAATGAGACACCCAGCAGCTCACACATACACAAAAAAGAGGAAGAAACCCTGAGACGCTCATACACATGCAGGTTGTCAGAGAGGCAGATAACGGACAGGAATCATGGTTGGAGCCACTTAGAAGCAACATGGCCTGGAATCTTTTTTATCTATGAGCAAACGAGAGAATGAAGTGATGACAGATCGACCTACTGACCCAGACGGCTGACACAGTCTTGTCTTTTATGGATATAACTCTGGAATACACTAATGAAGCATTAGTATGTTTGCTTCGGGACAATAGGGCAACTACTGCTCAGGATATTTGTTTTCTTGAATGGAAATTAATGTCGCCCCTGGATATAAAGATGTTTTTATATCATACATTGCTTCACAAGTTTTCTAAAGGTCGGTTTGTCCGTATGTGCTGCCTTTAACTGTGCTTTGATCACACTGTAAGGAAATGATGTGCATAACTAACAAGAAAAATTTCCAGATTCTGCTCTAGATCTTAGAGATCTACAAGAAGCTACGACAGCTAACTACCTAATGTGCTCCACGCACTAGAAAACCCCACATCTGCCTAATGTCAGGACAATTAGGATCTATTTTATTGTCTCTTTTGGTCATTTCTAAGTCTGCCAGCATGCACGGACTACCCTGTTCATCTCTGGGTCACTGTTTTGGTAATCCAGCTGAAGTTAACACTGATCCAGCACCCTCTGTGGAGCCAAGCAACTCCAGGCGAAGCAGAAATAGCCATGGACCTCCAGCAGAAGATCCAGTAATATCACAGCCAGAAACACTAGCAGGCAGCCCACAGGAACAGCAGCATAAAGAGCCCCAGAGGACTGTCAGCTGTATCTTCACTCACTCCACCAGGAGCAGAAAACTAAATGGTACCAGCTCAAACTCTATCTGCCACAGGCAGAATAAAGATGATGACACATACTTTGAGTCACCTCCATCTTGCCGTAGCCTGGCAGAGAGCTCAGATGATGAGCAGGTGTTGGAGTGTAGTCCAGAGCTGGAGCTGAAATATCCCCAAATCCCCAGACCCTCCATTATTATCAGACAACCTAAGGTAAGAATGTGGCCAGTAAGTTCTCTCTTTAATTCTTAAAATCAGTAATGATGGATCTCGTGATAATTATAAAACAAGTATGTTTGAATTTAAAACTTACTTGTTGGTCAAAGGTCAAAGATTTTTATTGTCATTTTCACTGTGCATTTTCATACATGAGAACGAAATTTTGTTTCTCAATCAGTGACTGCAGTGCAATAGAAACATCAATAAACAGTATACATCATATTAAAATATAAACATCATAATAAACTAATAAATAGCAATAAAAATCTGATTAAAAATTTAAAAAAAAAAACAGTTCAATCTCTCAAACAGTCCAGTCTCTCTGAAGTGCATTAAGTCTCTTGACTTGACGGGTGACTAGCTGTCAAGGGTGAGTGTGGGTGTGTATGTGGGGAATGGGGAAAGTCCATTAATAGGTCTTACAGTCTGGGGAAATAGGCTGTTCAGCTTCCTGCTAGTTTTGCAGCTAATGCTGCTGTATCTCCTCCCTGATGGCAACAGGGAGAAGATGTGGTGGGAGGGTGGAGCGGGTCCATGATGATGGAGATGGCTCTACTGATGCAGTGCTGCTGGTACAGCTCCATCAGGGAGGGGAGTGAGGTGCCAATGATTTTGCTGGCTGTCTTGACCAGTCTGTTGAGCCGCTTTTTGTCCTTCAAGCTGCAGCACCTGAACCAGGTGGTGAAGCCATAGGTCAGAAACTCTTTTATTTGATTTATTAAATTCCGTTTCCTTCTCACTGCTTTGGTGTAATGCATTATTTAACCACACGGGGGCTGCATAACCCAAATAAAGTATTTTATTTATTCTGCAGGGGGTTTACAGCGAGTAGAGGTTCATCTCCATCTGTTTGGATTAAAGTCACTCCTTTCTCAATTGAATGAAACAAAATCTTTTTTTTTTTATCAATGAGGTGTAAAACTCTGAAACTGCAAGCACACATGTACAGACACATTCTGCAGCAGTCAGAGTGCTCAGTGACAGATAGGATGTCAGTGAAATGTGTCCTGAACTGCTGTTCAACATGATCTGTGTTTCCTGATCTCTCTAAACTGATACGTTTGCGCTTTTGTCTGTGTGTGTCTGGACACGTGTATTTGCATTTAGTCAGCATTTAGTCTCTCTGCTAAAGATTTTCCTCCTTATTCCAAGAAGCGGATGACACAATATGCAAACCGTGTCCTCAGGCTCTGATCAATAATGCTGATCAGCAGTGAAAACTCCAGAAGAATGGGAAGGAAGGGAGTTGGGGGCACGTTTTAATCACAATCCTGGAATGTAAATCATCTATTACTTCATCCAAATGGATACATCTCATCAGCAGATGTTTAGACAGCTGTTGGCTTCATCATTTTAGGCCAAAGGATTGTTATTTTCATATAGTCTAAGTAAAGAATTATGCCATGAAATTATTAAACACATGGGTGATTTATTGTGGCAGTCTGATACAAGCTTGGTATGCGAATTTTACATTCCTTGACTGACTGAAATGCTGAGCCAACACTACTCAACTATTTATATAAGATCGCCCTTTTACTATCTCATGCCAGCCTTGAAATAAAACTGTGGCATAAATACATACCAGCATGATACATGATAGGATGATAAGCCCATGAATGCATGCAACAGTCCCTTCGTGCAACATAACCACTATTTCGCTGAATCAGAATGAGTTAACAACTGTGAAAACGTGATTCTCACTTTCTGCAGAAACAGGAAGGAGATTGTACAATGTTGATCTCAACAAAGCAAACATTAATCATGTGTAACACCCAGGGTTGCTTCCTCTTGGGGAGCTGATCTTGACAGCAGGTTAAACGAAGGCTGATGGATCCACTGGAGCAGGCCAGATCTGACCCTGTGCATCACCCTTATAGGGCTCCATCACTTCATAAGCCGAGTACTCACAGCCTAATAAATCCTCCCTGCTGTAGAGATCAAGGAAGTGAATGTGACAATGCTGGCATTAAATGACAGCCATGATGTGGAGAAAAATATCAGCAGAGTGTGTCAAGTAAGACTAATGACCAGGAGTGTGTGAGCATGAATAACAAATGGTGACTTTTGGGGGGGTATTATGTGTCAGTCCAGTGTAAGGGTAATTCTTCCGACTTAATCATTAGTGTTTTTGTTAAGACTTCCGGCACAACAGATGTAGCTTTGATCTCCTGCCCACAAAGGCTTTATCTGTGTGTATGTGTGTGTCCGTATCAATGAGTGATAAATCCATGGCAGCATTTATCTCTAACACCTCCCTTTTGAAGCCTGACATGTTTATGGAGACACTTCTGACTGCTATCATATCTGAACCTTCAGCACAGCACACACACACTCAGGAACAATGATTATACGGTTAGCTATCATGCAGATTCTTCAGTATCACTCACAGCCACACTCAGTAGTAAATGATTACAAAACACTGTTATTAGACAAATAGAGGGGTTGGTTTGAGCAGGAAGACCAGAGAACATGAACATCCCCCCGTTACAATCACTGTCTGTTCTATAACACTGGAAACTATGCGTTATGAGAAGGCCATTTATTGTTTTATTGTGAAATCAGATCAAGATATGCCCTAATTTCTCGTCTTAGTTCCCTGTGTCTTTTGACCATGTATGGAAATATCACGGCTCTTTTTCAGTTTTCCCTTTTACGCCCTCTTGACATTATTTATTACAACAATGTCTCATGTCACATGACTGCTGTCCCCCTTTTACATTGTGTTTTGTGTGTAAAATTAACCATTGTGCTAATATAGCCACATAACCCCACCTTGCTTTATTCAGCTTCTTCCACACATGTACTTATTAACGTGTGCCGGTCGTGCCCATTAGATTAATGTGTTTGTTATTCAGCGATGACCTTACAATGACTGACAGTAGCCCTTTGTGTTCCCTTCCCACATAGTCCCCTCAGGAATCAGAATTCCAGGAAACAGTGTCTGACAAGTCGGACTACAGAGAGGCAGAGGATGGAGGGTTATCAGGTACGGAAAACAACACAAGCTTCCTCCTCTTCACTTTCCGCTCCCCTCTCCATCTCCAGATCTTCCATGCTGGAGCTGTTCGGTACAGATTTGAAAATGGAAAAAAAAAGAAAAAGAAAAAAAAGGTTGTGGCTTGAGTTGTAGTCTGCTGATGGAAAAACAACTTTGATTTTTATGTGGAAAAAAACATATTTGGGAAAAGAATTACTCTGCATGTGAGGAAATGATCGGGTTCACACAGTCGTGCCCCCAGTGTGTCACTGGGGAAGAATTTTAGTTCCATGAGTTGTCTCTTTAAGGGTTCATAAGAACTCACTGTACCTATCCAGAGGAAAGCACAAATATTCTGCCCTGGGTAAGACTTTGTGTGCATTTCAGTGCATGTTTGTGTGTTACTTCACCTTGCCAGGATGTCTAGGAGGAGTTGAGTGCTGGCGGTTACCTTGGCGATGAGTCTAGGGGCAAAGCAGTGGGAGGGGTGGAGGTCGACAAATGGGTAAAAGGATGGAGTTGAGTGGCTGATTAATAATGTGATTGAGTGTGCACATTGTGTATCTACAAATGTCGGTGTGAATTCGAGCGTGTGCCGGTGGACCTACAGTGTGCAGCAAAGCCTTGGCATGCACAAACCAAGGCTGCATCATCTGCCGCCAGTCTCTCCGTCTTTTGTTTCCTTAACCTTTTTGATAGTATTACAATGAACAAATTTCAGGTTGGGGATTGAGGGGGATGCAAACATCTCACAAAGTAATGCAGTTAAGTGTAAAAGCACCTTAAAAGGCAGCTTTAGAAGTTAAACTAGTCGTGTACCTGCCATGACAAAAATCTGATGATTCCATTCTTTTCATTAGGTGTATATGTGCTGTTGTTTAAGGTAATAACATGCATGGACAATGGAAAACAGTCAGACTATGTGAACTCCACAACTGTCATTAGTGCTGTACTGACACTCCATTGTGTTTTAGACGCTTTTAAAGGATTAACATCTTTGTCTCTGTAAAACAAGCGCCCAGAGAAAGACCAAAACAAGAGAACATCTGTTACATGTTGCTCTCTAAGAGTTGTTACATTAACACAATGAACCCTGTAAGGCCAGCAACTGAGATCTCTTTATTCCAGTGGGAGAAATTTAAACAATACAAGCACACTTTTGTCTCCCCCTCATCACCACCACAACTCCACTACCCTCCAAGGATAAAATGGGAGAGATTATGATGCACCAGGGGGTAATGTAAGTACAGAACCTCCTCTGTTTCTTTTTTTCTTTGACACACACACACACACACACACACACACACACACACACACACACACACACACACACACACACACACACACACACACACACACAGTTGTCACACTGACCTTGATTTCCTGTGTGTGTGTGTTGCTGGAAGAGCCTTCCTGCTCTCTGTGTTGGAAATCCTGCTTATTCAGCTTATTCACACTAACACACACACACACACACACACACACACACACACACACACACACACACACACACACACACAGATGAGTTGACGGACACAAGGGAGGGACATTCTTCTCTATTATGACGCCTCTGTGTCTCCTGTAAGGGTTTGTCCAGGTCCGAATTCTGTGTCTGTTCTGTTCCTGTACTGTTTATGATTAACTTGAGGGCTAATAGTGCCATTTACACAACCTGTTGGCTTTTGCCAGCGCTGTGAAAGAGTATTTGAGTTTGTTTGCATGGTTTGTGTGCACAAAAAACGGCCTATTATGACAAAAAGTAGAAACTGTGAGATGTGAAATATTATTTGCTTTGTACATACAAGCAAAAAGTAAAGATTGCCAACAGTTTTAAGATATGTGTAGTGTATTAAGGCTTCTATCCAGGACAGATATAAATGTAGTCCGTGCTATAAAATAGATACGGTAAGTAGTGGGTACAACTCTGTATGTTTCATCCTAACTCCACTGTAACAGAGCCATCTGTTCCCATTGCTGTTGGCAGTCATTAGGCTAAGTGGAAAGACTCTGCATGGTAAAGCTCAATAAATCTGGTTGGCTTGACCAGTAATAACGGCTTTCTGTGACAACATCCAAGGACTGCAGTTAAATTACTGTATCTTGATCTTTGCATGTGCTCAATTGCATGACATCCGAACACATGCAAAATACTGACACACGGATAGGCATGCAAATGCAGGAAACGGCATGCAGTCTGTGATGTGCGCATTTGCTGTGCTTGACTGAATAACGTTTCCTCTGAATGAATTTGCGGCCATAATTTCTGTATCTGATAGGAAATAAATTTGAATGCACGATAGGCAAGAATAAAATTTGTGGCCAAACCTTTTAAAAGCCCTCTATGATTAACATTGCAAGGAGGCCGCTCTAATAAAACATGATGAGGTTTCATAAAAAATTACATATGTTGTTTCTCCTGGCTTCATTTTCTGTCCAGTGTCTCTGTTGTATGACCAGTGAACTATCTGGGTTGGCGTCAGGACAGGCAGCATGAAATAAGGAATGCAGAATAGTCAATGACAGAGAGAATGACAAAGCATGACGGCACGTCATCTGATGAAGGGAGGAGAGGGGGAGTCTGCGTGGCTAATGAAGCCGGAGAAGAAGAGATCATTTCACAAGTGTACGGAGAGGCTGACACAGCACTGACCTCACAACCCTCATTCAGCCAGACACCACAGTGCATGTATGAGTGTGTATATGTGTGTGTGTGTGTGTGTGTGTGTGTGTGTGTGTGTGTGTGCTGTCCGACGCCCTTGTGTGTCTGTGTATCTGTGCAGAATGGGACACTGAGGTGTGAGTCATCCAGCAGTGATTGAATTAGCTGAACTTTGGCTGAACACTCACAGGCAGAAAAAGAAGGAAAGGCAGGGGAAAATGAATGCATTACGTTACCCTAAGAACTGGAGAACACATCTCAGACACAGACAGGCTGACAGTAGGAGTGACGCCCAGATTTTATTAAAAAATCGCACAGCTTTATTAAAGCTATTCTAAAGGGCTGAGCACATTCTCTTTGTAATGCACACACATACATACATGAGTGCAGAAAAACACAGAGTTTTTTACAGTGAACTAAGTGGAAATTTGCCCCATAAAACTTGTATAAATGTGAAATATCACTTGAGGATTGAGTTTTATCTTGTGGTTTCTCCACCAGTGCATTGAGGTTACATGCTCTGGCTGCTGTGAGGTCTGACATGAGAGAAAAAAAGAGTGGAAAGAATGCATTAAGCCTGTTTGAAATGAGAGAAAGGAAGAACATGGTTGAGTTTTGTTTCAACAAGTCTCTCAAATATACCCAAGGCCTCTTGAACATACACTGCTTCAGCATACGGTGGGTGTACTGCTAGTTTAAACCCCCAGTCATTCAAAAGTAGGTCAAGCATGCGGGGGGCTTGTGTTTATGTACACTACAATTACACACAATTATTTACCTTAGCTCCATCCCTACACTTGCAGGGTGCTTGATATGGCTTCATGCTATCAACAAAACACTGAAGAAAGTATTTTTTCCTATTTGTTCTTAATTTTATCTTGCTTTCCTAGATCACAGTGTAGCAAAATTGCAAAAAAAAAAAAAAAAAAAAAAAATTAACCACAAAAGAGATAAGTGCTATTGCTGACCCACATTTACAGGAAGGCCTCTCTGTCACCATGGTTTTTAGATAACTGCCATATCCTGTTTAAAGTGGAGGCCCTTAGAGGCCTGACAAAGAAAGAGCCAGGGGCCTCTTGTAGAAACTTACACATCCACGTGAACACACACACGAACTATGGGAAAACCTGGAAAGATAACAGAAACATCTGTCCCAGAAATTAGACCTAGATAGCAGCAGAGTGAGATAGAAGGGAGGGGGCTTTAAAGCTGTTCACTTCCAGCTGGTGACATCCGTTGAAGAAGCCCCTATACACACAGAGCAAAAGTGACCTTAAGGGTCCAAACTTGTTGACATCAAACAACCGCCTTTTATTTGCAGTGGAAGGATGTATTGATTATTATGGATTGTGTCCATGTGCTGACATGTGTCCACATAGGTCAGTCTAGGGACTTCTAATATTGATGTTCTCAGCTGACATCATGTTGTGTTGATGCACAATGAAACCTGTTGGACAATCTGGACTTTTGCTCAGTGGTTTGTGTACCTGTATTTTATACTTGGTTGCACAGTAATCTGTGTAATTCTGGTTTTAACATCAGAATCAGTCTTTCTGTCTATATTGCAGATATTTTTATTTTGAGCAGCCATGGCTCGGGTAGATTTGTCTGTTTAAAGGCAATCCACCCCGAGTGCATGACAGTTCTGCTACCATTGGTGTAAGTCTGTGTATGAATGAGTGAATGTGAGACGTTGTAAACCACCTTGAGTATCGATGAGATAGATAACCGCTGTGTATAAACGCAAACCATTTACCATTTTGAAAAGTAACATGGGTTTTTCACTCACTCAAACCACCATTTGGGCGTGTCTCGGCAGCAACCGTCCCGTTGAATCTCTTCATCTCAGTTGTGGTTTAGAGGAAGAAGTATGAAACTTCACTAAAACGTCAGTCAAACTTCCCCAAAACCACCTGAAACCGGAAATTTCTGACAGCTGCAATATCTCTGTTGATCAAGTTGCTTCACTTACACAGGTTTGTCACGATAGCAGCGAGGAAGTACATTTTCCATATTGTAGTAACAGTTCTGCATCTAAGTTTAAACATGGAAGTGTTTTATTTAGGTTAACTCTATGAGGAACAAATGAGGTGACAGCTGCTATATTATTTGAAATTACACTACCAGTCAAAAGTTTGGTCATTCAGTGCTTTTTATTTATTTGTATTATTATTTTCTACATCGTAGATTAATACTGAAGATGATTTTTTTTTAGTTTACAGCATAATTCCATATGTATTCTTTTATAGATTTGATGTCTTCAGTATTAATCTACCATGGATAAAATAATTAAATATAACCATTGAATGAGAAGGTGTGTCCAAACTTTTGGCTGGTAGTGTAGGCTAAGTTAAATTTGAAGTTTAAGGTGTGTGGCATGTTGGAAATGCTTTTTCACTGTACTTGATAAGAATTAGATGAGGAGATTGATACCACTGTTATGTCTGTACAGTTCAGTGCAGTTCACCACATGCTCAGTGGGCTAAATGTCAAACTAGTTCACAACTGTGAACAACAGTTACCTCAAGTTGCCTTGTAACTGGTTGCAGCAATGGAATATTCAGCAAATAATGCCTCCTAAAACAGTAAGTTCTTGTTTTTCCCCCATTCTTTATGATAATGTAATATACACTGTAAATAAATACAGGTTTTCAGCTGTTTTTATATGAAACTTTTTGAAAGCTGTTGCTTATTAGAGATTTTCCTTTGTTTGTTGAATTACAGATAATGACTAGTAAAAATCATTTACACAGTAATCCTAACGTAGTGCAAGTCAATATTATAATAATGTATACTTCAAAAACAAATATTGTTACAAACAGTAATTTGCTCTCTTACAAAATTCCCATTTTTTTCTGTATTTAAATAAGCAAAAAAAACCTTTTTTTAACAAAAGAAAAAACACTTTCAACTAACATTTTACAGATTTTACTTGTTTTGTCAAATGAAAAATAATATCTAATAAAATCACAGAAAAAGTGCATTAATTTTAAAAAAGCAAACATGTCAAACTTCTGCAAAATATCCATCAAAGACGAGCATGCTTACAAAAAGTGATCCATTAAATCCACTAAAAAAATATTGTTATTTGACAGATTTACATGTTGATTGTTTAAATAAAAGGCCAAAATGGTATATAATGTCCATTTAAAAAAAGCCAAACTTTTTTGTTCCCTTACCAGGGAAATTCACAGATAGTAATAAATAAATATTAATGTGTTTTTTAAGACCGTGTGATCATAACATTATGCTGTTTACTGTTTTTAAAAGCTAAAAAACACAATTATTTTGCAAATATTTTTCATTATTGCCATAATTTTCACAGTTTTTGAATGCCAGAGATATTCAACCACTTTTTTAATTCATATTTTCTCATTTCATTGTTTATTTACATTTTTGTGTTACAGTGTAATGGCTGCAGCTAGATACTGTATTCATCAGCCAAACACAAGAATGGTCCCTTAATCTAAATGTATTTAGAAGTGTCCGTTTCAAAAACACCCGGCATTCATGTCATTGTATTTTGGAGATGACCTCCTCTTTCAGTAAGCATATTTCCCTTTACGCAATAGAAATACAAGTGGAATAGGGTGTTGATGGTGATTTGTACAACTAGTGACAGTTGTTGGACTGACTTTTACTGTCTTACATGCGTGCACACTCACTCGTACACTTTATACACATCTGTTTCCTGCATGGTGGGAGCACGGAGGGTGGTGGTCTCTGGAGGGAGTGTCCTCTCCGTCAGTGGCGACCCTTCTCATGACTCATCCTATTGTTCAGCACAACTCTCTTAGTCACCCCTCTCTTAAATTATGAGAAGGTTCGTAGGAATGTTTTACTTCTCTGATACTTCCTCCTCCCACATGTTTAGATTTGAAACCAGTCCCTCAGGCTGTTTTTTGTTCTTTTAGTAATTTCCAGTAAGCCTGCTCTGGTGGCAGCTTAGATCTTTATCCAACAAATTGTGAAGTCCAGGAGAGATAGTCAAGAAGGATACACAGGATGCCCTCCAAATAAGCAAGGCAGCATCAAAGCGCCAGATCACCAGGAAACTAGGGGTTTCGGTGAGCCGATTTAACAGAAGGATGGTGGATAAGCAGATCCACCGACCCTTCATCAGTAAGCAGATTATTCTTTATCACAAAGAATGCTGAGGATATTCAGTCTGCGACAACAACAGGCAGCCGGCTGATCTGTTGTAATCAAAGTGAAGAGTGATCAGCTGATATGTCTGAGGGAATTTCACCATTACTTTTATGAAAAGAAATGAAGTTGCCATTGATTAAGAGAAAAAAAACCCTAACATCTCATTAAGTTCCCAAACATAGTCAATATGTCAGGCTGACTTTGGGGAAATCTTTAGTTTATATAAATTTTTACTTTACCTTTATGTCTATTACACAGAGAAACATGATTTTTTTTTATTATTATTTGAGGTCAGAGTCACAAATAACAAACACTGACATAAAAGCATTCGTGTGAAATGTAAATTCAGTGTTCACCTTCTTTTTTAGCTCTGTTATAGTCCCCACCAGCTCCTATATCATTAGCTGCTAAATACTCAGTTATATTTACCAGCTTGTGAACTGTCAGTCTGCCAGTTACTGCTGTGCAGGTTGTATCCAGCGGGTTTGAAGAGATTAGTCAATGAAAACAGCTGCCTTGTATAGCTAAAATGACACTGATTAGGCCACTGAGGAAGAACCGTAACAGTAAAGAGGAGGACCATTAAACCAAAACAACAAGCTGAAAGATGCTAACATTTTGATTCTAAAAGTTGACAGGCAAGTTGAGGGATAATTCCTTGTGGGTTCATCATTGTTAAAGACAATTATAATAAATATTAATACAGCTTTAAAGGAGAGAAAAACATGATTGTTGTTGTACAGTCGCAGTTATGCTGATGACACACATATGTACCTGCGTGTCATTTTCTGGCCTTTTAACATCAAAAAAGTTGATGTAAAACATATTTCTTTCACTAAACTTAGACAAAACTGCTTGTTATTGGGTCACAGCAGATGGCTAAACAGATTTAGACATCAGCTGGATCCCTTTTGGATCATGATAACTCTCTTGTAATGAATCTTGGCATCTGGTTTGACAAAAAACTAAGTTTCAAGCACCACACCACAAAACCTGTCCTATTGTGTTGTTATTATCTAAGAAGTATTTCAAAAGAGTAGTCTCTCAACTTTTAAAGACACACAGACTATTTTACATGTTTATATTTCATCACGCTTGGATTGCTACAAAAGCTTTTTACCTGCCTGAACCAAAAATTTATTGATCAGCACCAGACTGTACAGAACTCAGCTGCAAGGTTCTTTTAACCAGAACCAAGAACACAATTACACTCCTGTATTTCCTGTTATACTCCTGTTTACATTGACTCTCAGTGTGTTTGAGAATAGAGTTCTCATTTACAGTTATTTGGTGTGTTCTTTTATTTTATGGTGTAGTTATAGCCAGGAGTATTAATTCACCAGTGACTGGACCTTCCAGATATATGCATTCTTTATATCACAGTCACTTGAGATAAATTCACTGAACTGCTAGTGATCTCCATTTGACTTTGAGCACCAGCCATTAAAAATGTGGAAACTCCTAAGAAGGTAAATACTTGTCACAGTCACTGTATTTTTGACCTCTTCAGCATCAGAATCAGCTTTAGTGGATGACAACTTTGACAGAGTGTTTTTGCTCACAAGCACTGTTCCCTCTAAGCTGCGCGCGTGCGCAATTGCGCACTGCTGACACGGTCTCCGCGCACAGAAAATCTGCGCTGCACACAAAAAAAAAAATCCAACCTAAATTGTAAATAAAATAAACACGTAACAATTCATTCTGTGCTATTTTTCAGTGTGAGTCAGTGAGTGACCGGTGACTGGCTGCTGCAGCCAATGATGCGATTCACATACGTATTTACCATAGACTGTATATAATGGTATTTATGCAGCTAATTAACGTCAGGCTTCCTTATGTGCAGCCATCGTTGTACTCATAGATATGAATGAGTAGATAGGACACGCCCCTTTGAGCTGCGGCTACTGCGAGGCTAAGCTAGTGGGGGAAAGTTTCAGTACATTCCGTTGATGTAGACGGCGTGAAAACGGAAACAAGTATGCCGGCTCACTGTGCTGCATACAGTTACACACTGCGTCGTACGATTGAGACATGGAAACTTGGAATGACTTTTCATAGGTAAGAATAGTTTTTGACTCTTTTTTCATTATGAAATCTTGTTGAGAGCTTCCAGTCTATGAGAGCTAACTAGTTAGCCACTAGCAAAACACTAAGGCGAGCTAGCAGCTTGACAACCAAATACCAGACGATTAATAGTAGCTGTAGTATAGTTGTACAAGCAGTAGTAGTAATACTAAAAGTACAAGCAGCAGTAGCAGTATAAACAGCTGTTAGAGTCGTAGAAGTAGTATCAGCATTTGTAATAGTATTACAAGTTGTAGTAGCAGTGCCAGTATCAGCAGCAGTAGTAAGTAGTCACATTGCTATTACTACCACCAATACTACCAATAGTAGTTATAAAGCCTAACTCATGTGTATCCAGATTACCATATATGTTCTTCCTCCAAACCCATTTTATGATTGGGATTACAGGCAGTTCTTTAGGACTGCTCTCAAATAATTGAAATGTTACTAAACAAGGTTATACTTATCAAATTAAATAGCTCTGGTCTCCAGTATATTGGTGAATTCGGTTCTTTGTACTTAATTTATTAGCATGATTTCTTTTTAATATGTTGTGTACAGACTTAATTACTTCTCTGTCTACTTTTCTTACTCCATGTAGGTTTCCCAGAGACTATGGGTTGAGGAGGAATTGGAAGTTTGTCGGCTTAGACCTGGTGTCATTCCATCAGTGTTAAACTTCCCGGCTCATCTTGGAAGAGTACGTGCCAGAAAGACCACGACCAAGCAGCCTTGAGATCTTAGGCAGCGTCTCCCTCAGGTGGGTGTCGACGGTGTTCACGGTCAGGTCTGTAGAGGGGGGAGGCTGCCACCCACCTCCCCGTCTACTCTCCGCCCTGACTCCGCCTTGGCTCCACTCATGTGGTCACTTTATTAACTACGATGCCAAAGGGACGACGAAATTACTTCTTTTCCTCTGATCTGTAGCTCAGTGAGTTAAGGGTTTACCTGTAGAGCTGCAGGTCGCTGGTTCAAGACCAGACCCTTCTTAACTTTTATCAAAATCCTGACAAAGAAAAATGCCAGTGGTGGGTCTTGAACCTACTACCTTCCACTTGGTAGTCTGTCTTCTTATCCCGTGAGCTACCCACTCAGATACCTTTTTTTTTTTTCGCATTTATCATCTATTTTTTTGCCATTTTCGAGTTTTTTTTAACTTGAGTCTTGACTCGACCGTTTTTCTCAGGAGGTTAGACTTTAGCCTTTGTGCTGGAGGGTTGAACCCTCAGTTCCAAGACTTCCCAAGCCTCCAGACCTCCCGAGTCCTCAGGACCTGAGCTTTCACACAGTCTGAGGGCTGAAATTTTCTAAGTCCCACAGTAGTTCTCTGTTAGATTGAACTTCCAGACAGTCCAAGGACTGATATCTTCTAAGTTCTTGAGTAGTTCTCTGTTAGTTTGAACCTTCAGACAGTCTGTTAATGTTTCGATTAAATCTTTAAGGTTTTTCTTTTTAAATGTTTTACAGGCATGGCAATTTTCCGCTGTTCCGCGGAAATCCGCCGTTTTAATTTTTAAATTGATCATTTCTGTGAATCGTCCAAATCCGTTGAGAAAATTTTAGGGGGAGTGAGGTATGTTTTTGTTGCTCTTGCTCCCGGTTTTTGAGAAGCACTCGGCGTTTCTCCCGCAGCGTAACAGACAAAGAGAACCAGTCTAGCTCCTGCTGCATTGTAAAAGGCCTTGCAATTGGTGGAAATTGGTTAGCTGTCAATGATTGGACCAATCAAATTGCTCGATGCATTCTTTTGTTACAATTCATGGCGGCATGTTCGTGTTGGAATTTTGAGCTATTGGGATCGTTTTCGGTGGAATCATGAGGTTTTTATCGAAAGATCAAGAGTCATCGGTGCTAGAAATAGATAAAGTTGTCAAAAACAAGTGTAGAACTCCAGTGTAAATAGTGTTAAAAGACCTATAGAACTATAAAAATTGTAGGACTAAATGCAGTGAGACATTGAAGAAAAAGTAAGTTAACTTTTCATTAACTTATTCATTACAATCTAGTCTTCTGTAATTCTATGCATGTTTTTCATTCTAAATCACCTCTATTTTACTGAAAACCTCTCGGCTTTAGTGCCCCCCTGAAGACTGTATACCGAACATTTTCAGCTGAAATCAAAATTTGCTGTTGCGATGCCTGGTTTTACCACCTTTTAATGTTTAATTTTCTTTTTAAATCCTTCATTGTATTTTCTGTGTAATTCCTATTTGAACTTTTATTGTCTTTAAGATATAATTTGCTAATTAAACATTTAATTTTTTGATTAAATGTTTTGTCTTTTTTGGCCTTTTATTGCATATGTGTAGTGAGAGACTGACAAGAAACAGGGGAGAAGAGTCGGGGGAAGACTTGCAGCAAAGGGCCACGAGCGGGATTCGAACCCGGGACGCTGTGTTGGGGACCATCCCCTGTACATGGGTCACCTGCTTAACCCGTTGAGCTATATGGGCACCCATGTTTTGTCTTTTTAAGGGTTTAATGATCCAATTAAATGTTTTGCATTTTTACAAATGTTTAACATTCTTCTTGTTGAATTGTATTTTTTAAATGTTTAATGATGGAAAATACTTTATCTGTAATTTCTAATATTTGTATTTTAAAAATTTTGTTTAATTTCATAATGACATGTATTGTATCGTGTTGAATTATCTCATTCCATATTTTGTCTGTTTAATATAATTTAATGTAATTTAATGTTTTACTCTATTAAACAGACAAAATATGGAATGAGATAATTCAACACGATACAATACATGTCATTATGAAATTAAACAAAATTTTTAAAATACAAATATTAGAAATTACAGATAAAGTATTTTCCATCATTAAACATTTAAAAAATACAATTCAACAAGAAGAATGTTAAACATTTGTAAAAATGCAAAACATTTAATTGGATCATTAAACCCTTAAAAAGACAAAACATTTAATTAAAAAATTAAATGTTTAATTAGAAAATTACATCTTAAGGACAATAAAACTTCAAATAGGAATTAAACAGAAAATACAATGAAGCATTTAAAAAGAAAACTAAACATTAAAAGGTGGTATATGTATATATAATTTAATTGTATTTAATGTTTAACTCTATTAAACAGACAAAATATTGAATTAGATAATTCAACAACATACAATACATGTCATTATGAAATTAAAGAAAATTTTTAAAATACAAATATTAAAAATTACAAATAAAATATTTTCCATAATTAAACATTTAAAAAATAAAATTAAACAAGAATATTAAACATTTAAAAAAAATGCAAAACATTTAATTAGATTATTAAACCTTTAAAAAGACAAAACATTTAATAAAAAAATTAAATGTTTAATTAGAAAATTACATGTTAAATTTCTTAAATCTTTTTATTAATAAAACTTTTTAAAAGTTTTATTGTTTTAATTTTTTTCGTTTGATTTAATTGCTTTTTGTTATGTAGTTTATTTCTTTAATCTTCTTTTTCTGTCAAGATTTTAACCCCAACCTTAAAAATGAAATAAACCCTTAAATCACAATGAAAATACTTCTGTTGTCACAATCATGAGTTAGTCAATTATTCAGTTTATCAATTCAACTTTATTTGTTTAGCACCTTTTACACAGATGACAAAACTAAACAAGCAAGGAGAAAAAACTATGCTTAAACTAGGATTAAAACTCAAAAACATAAAAAAAAACAAACAAAAAAAAAAAGATTTAACATGGTAGTAAAATATGTTGTGTCCAGGGGATGGAGGGAGTTTATTGAAGTCTTCTTGGGCTCACATGGGAAATCATTTAAAATATAAACTTGATATTCAGTCTAACTTCAGAGCGACAGAAGAGCCAACGATATCTCCTGTTTTCTCCTTTAATGAGTCGACTCTTCTTGTTCTTTCAGACCAAAGAACTACAGACTCTTCACAACCTGCTCAAACTCTTGGTACAGGACCTCACCACACGGGTCAAGAAGGTTTCTGTCTCATTTCTACTCTGAAGATCACCTTCTCTTGCTCAAACTGCTGACAAATGTTTCTGCTGCTCTAAAGTCTGGTCTCCAGAACTTCCTAAAAACTCTCAAAGTCTCTTCTGCTGCAGGTTGCTTTGTAGAACTGTTGCAGAAAACCTCACTAAACCACATGGAGGGGCCTCAAGATAGTCATCCAAATGAAACCATACAAAAACCAAACTAGCACAACCCAAACGCTAAAGTCTCCTGCAGCCTACCAGAGAACCTCTTTAAACAGAGAATCAGGACAGGAACTCTTACCTTCTAGACAACCAGTATTGGTTCACAAACAAGAATACAGAATGTGTCTGACCAAAAACCTCTAAAGACTCACTACAGCCAAGATAAAGACACAACTCAGCTGCACCAAATCCACTAATCACTGCACACATTAGCACCATGTGCTAACTGTGGCTAAAGAACCACATTTACCAAGACAACTATCCAGTACAAAGCCCTCAAACACATCAAGAAACACATTAAAGACGATTTTACTGCTGGAAGCTGCAAGCCAACGCCTAAAGAACAAACTGAAGCAATGGAGCCAAACCCAGGTGAAGAGAAGCAGAGGAAATGTTTGTCTGCAGCTAAATAAAGCAGGAAGACACTGAGCTGCTCAGGTGTTCCTGATAACACCAAGCTGCTCAGGTGTTCCTGATAACACCAAGCAGCCACCTGGACAGCCAATCGGAACACAGCTTCCTGGAAGTCCAGAGGGCTGGGTTAGTGAAGGAAATTTAATTTAAAGTTGAAGCAGAAAGTTAATAAAGAAAGTTGAAAACCACCTTCTGATACCTGAAATCTCTGAGTTTTCTCACAAAGAACACCTGAACATATCAAACTGGCTTCATAGTAGAACCATCATTGTAAAAAAGTCATAGTATGGTGTGTTGCTCAAAAAACATTAGGACCCGGCTGTCAGGGGACAAACATGTAAGAAATATGAGAACAGAGAGAACCCAACCAGTAGGTCACAGTTTATCATCCCCCAGTCATCTCCTGAAGTCCATATGGTGAGCGACATCAGTATCTGGTTGTTCATTTACCAGAGGATGCTTATAATCATGCTGATGTGGTCTGTACTCTACAGTATTTTAATGACTCAATAAATGCCTACGTTGTTTTTTTTTTTAAAAATGCTTTTTAGTTTTTAATAAACATTTAACAGCCTATATGTAATCAATAAATGGCCTTTGCCTATCTTAAGAAAAATTCACTCAGAACTCTATGTTAACAGTACTAAATAAATCAATAAATACATGCATACACACATAAATAAGTTAATACATTAACTGTGTTAAGATAAGATTTAGATTTTAAAAAAAGTTGTTTATGTTTTTGCAGAATCCAGTATTACTCACTGGTTGGTCATTACATTTTGTTAGTTTGATTTCACTGTTTAAAATGATGCCACCTCTTTTCAGACAGAACCTGTGATAATAAAACAATACAAAATTTTTAGTTCCGTGTTAATAAAGCACTTAAAGCTTTAAGTATGGCTAAATGCTTTTTTCAAAATTAAATATATCACTCCTTAGGTGGTAGTGGCCCCAAGTTCAGTAAAGTTGGAAAGATATTCACAGATTTGGACTTCCAGCATCAATAACTCGTTAGATACAGGTTGTCAAAACATAAACGGTGCCTCTTTCCCATTGTTGCAAGGCAGACAATGTGCTACAAGCCCAGTTTTATCAAAAGTAGCTGTCTTTCAAGCTACAGGAATAACATTGGTGTCTATGGAGTGAACAGGGTCCGTCTGCAATTTGCAAAACCGCTGCAACAGTAAAGAGAGACAAATATTCAATAACTTCACTCTTATACATTGTAGTGTCACTAAAATCACTGCAGCCTTCAACTGGCTCCTGTTGACAAAGTGTTTTAACAGAAATGTAAATGCTGTAATTTGATTCTTTTAATGAACCATGTAACTTGAATGGATGCGATGCTGGTGTGACCACAGTGCACACGTCTGATGTTGCTCATAGTGGTCCAAGGGACGCTCAGGGAGTTTGTGTGTTTGCTCAGACTCAGGAAAAATTACAGGGAACATTGACCACAAGTGCTTAATCCGAAATAGTATCCTGTGCATCAGTGCACACTTTGAGATTCTCAATTAGAGGTGTTTTGCTTTGTGCCAGGGGTCTAGCCTTCTTAGAACATACTTTTATCAGAGAGCCTTTCCTGATTTTACTTATGTTTTGAACTATCTTTTGTTACTTTCAGTAATCTTTTACTCTTTTCAACACTGTATCGGTATTTATAAACAAAACTGTGTTTTTATTTGTCTTGTAAACGCTGATATTTTATGACCCATCTGCAGCGAGCTCAGCACTTTTTTGTACATTTGTATCTTAGAACAACAGAATCTCCCCTTGGCCATCAGTCAAGCCTTTCCATTCTATTCAGAATCAAATTAGAATCATAAAAGATTTTATTGCCAAGTAAATTTTTACATACCAGCTTAGTTTGGTTGAATATACCCATCCCTCCTCAGTGTTATGTAAAATATCACATTTTTCCACTGATATAAGATATGACGTGTGTTTCTGTGTGTTTTCTATTAAATGTATTATTCAGCTGCTTGGCATTTTGATCTGCTTTGCCAGTTGCTCAGACTCTTGGTATATTATTACCACCCTTCCATGTTTTTTTTTTCTATTTTGTAATTTTTATACTGCTTAAACTTCCAAGACTTTCAATGGGAGCAACCGCAAGCAATTTCAGTATTCCTGATTCTGGAGATGCACTGTTCATGCGCGTGCGTGAGGGTGTGCGCGCGCTCTCCCCATCCCGAGGCCCCGCCCTGAGCGCGAGGAGTCCCCCCTCTGGTCTCCTGCAGCGTGAAGACAGAAGGAGGGGGAGGGGGAGGAGCCGCGTCGTGACGTCACGGCGCCCCTCCCTCCCAGTTCAAATTTACATTTTCTATGGGTCCTGACTGAGCGTACGTGTGTGAGTCCAAGTGTGTGAGTGAGTGTGCGCGCTACAGCCATTGAACAGTTTCCACACGGAGACACACCTCAAGCTTCCACAGAAGAAGTGATCCGGAGACGCACCGATGTGGCCCGAACCACTTTGTCATTTTTAAATATTAAACAAGTTGAGTTGGAGAAGTCGGCTCGGGTTCGACTTTTTGAGGTAGGTGTCTGTTGTGAGTGTATGTGTGTGTTTGTGTGCGTCTGGAGCTCGTGTGTGTGTGTGTTTTTCTCGTGGGGTTGTTTCCACTAACAAAAGCAGCACGCTTTTAATTGTCCGTCCGAGCTGAGCCGCAGAAGCAGCAGGTTTTTTGGGGGTGTTTTGGAAGAAAAAAAAAGTGAAAGATCGTGATGCGAGGAGAGAGAGAATGAGATTGCAAAATACAAACTCTTGGTTCATTGTCTCCTTTTGTTGCAGCGCATGACTGTAAGCGACGGGACAGTGGAGAACAAACACGTTGAGGTTCAGCATGTACAGACAGCACTTGGGTGTTCTTTACAGCACATTGATGCTATTTGTGGCAGCTTATACTTGGGAAAATAAACAGTGGAGGAAAATGTTTATTTGTTGCTTCTGTGGCGTTTAAAGAAGATGCGATGCTTGCGGATGATGTTAAATTTGGCAACATTTGTCATCAGATCTGCTAACATCTGGACTCACTGTTGTTTTTGAGCAATAGTAGTTCATGCTAAGATCATATATTTGTGTTTATAATCCATAACACAAGATTCTTAACAGATTCTTAACTGATAACAGAAGCTGGAAGTAATAAATGTGACCTATTTGTGTGACAAACACCCCATAAAGAGACCTTATTTTGTGGATGATGTGTATCTGAGTGAGTCAGATTCTGTGTGACCAACAGCCTCCTGTGTCAAAGCACATGGCTTTAGTCAGAGCTGACAAACTGGCCTGCTGCTGTCATCGGACACACTGTCATGTGAAGTGGTGCATGTTTGTCTTTTTAAAGTCGGCAACAGGTCTGTAAGTCGACAGATTTGTTTCTTTTTCATAGTGGCTTTTTGCTTTCTGTCAAACTTTAACAAGATGGTAAACAAACTGGGCAAATCTCAATCTGGAGCCAGCAGGGTTGAGTGTGTGTCTGTGTGTGTTTGCTGGGTGGAGGCAGCAATAGAAACCTGGCAAATACAAGCAGAGCAGCCTTAAGGTGAAGTAGCTGAAGTCCAGGTTATCTGACGTGTTTGAAGGTAGAATACAAGTGGCAAAAGCAGGTGATTTAAATGAGTGTATTTTGCCATCTAGGTGCACAATTTTCAACAGTGTGGGTGTGTGTTGGGAGGGGAAAGTTCTCGCACATGTGTTAGTCATTTGGAGGGGAGTCAGCTAAACGATTTACATCTGTTTTCTGATCTTTGAACCCCCTCCTTCCCTCTCTCTCTCTCTCTTACTGGGTCTCTCCCTGTCTTCTGTTTCCCGTAAGAGCTGATGCTGTCACTGTTCGTCAGAGTGCATATATGAATGTGTGTGTGTGTGTGTGTGTACGGACCGAAAGTGCTGTCTGCTCCACTGTTACTGCACTCGAAGGAATTTAAATATGTGAATGAAATGTCTGATTTTCCATCCCATAATGGTAGGCGTCCATTAGTGGTTCTGGTGCGTTTCTCATATGTATGATTATAGAATCCATGACCTCAAGAAAATCAAGGTATTTGGGTCAGAATAGCTGTGTGTGTGTGTGTGTGTGTGTGTGTGTGTGTGTGTGTGTGTGTGTGTGTGTGTGTGTGTGTGTGTGTGTGTGTGTGTGTGTGTGTGTGTGTGTGTGTGTGTGTGTGTGTGTGTGTGTGTGTCCATGAGGGGTATAACTGGCAGCCGCCTCTGTGTTGACATTGTTGTCTCCCACAAGCCCTGCTGGTCTGTATGTGGGCACAAAATCTTCATTACTCAGCAGAGTGCACTGATCCTCAAGACCCACATCGCACGAGAGACACTGTAACTGTGTTTCACTATCAGGCTCTGCTGCTAGCTCTTCACGCTGGTGGTGAAAGACTACCTTGTGAAGTGTTTTAAAGTCTTTTCCGTGGTAATGAGCCATGTAAACAAAGAGACGTTTCAGAGGGTCTCCGCACTCAGAGTGGAGTCCTCATGGTTTTACCAAACACATCTCCACTCTGTCCAGTTCCAGCCTGCTGGGAGAATTTTATGTGTTTTTTCCTTTTTCCACTGCTAGAAGCTGTGACCTTAGGGCTGGGTATTGTTTTCAGTTTTACCAGTGTTTCGGCATGATACTTGTATTTTTGATGTCAGGATAACACTCCTTTCCTCAATAGGGAACATAATGTTTTCTTCTGAACACTTTAGCGTTGTCTCGATGCAAACAGCTGCTTGGAAAATTGGCAAAGTTATGACCTAAGTCAGGAAATATCTAATCATTTAATCAGGAATTTACACAGCAGTTGTGATGCATTTTGTAGTTTTTTTTTTTTTAGGCCATCATCTGCTCACTAAATTGACTAAATTAAATTCAACTTCTAAGCGGTTTCCAGTAGTAAAATCCCATAAAGCCATTATAGCTTTACTAATTTTAGTTACTTTTCACTCAAACTTCATAATTGAATTCAGTTCATTCGAAAATATCCATCCCTCCCTGGTGTTATTTTTCTAAAATATCACAGCTTTTAGCTGTGCATCCGCTAACATCACGAGAAGTGAGCACACTTTGATGAAACACGTGTTTCTGTGTGTTTTCTATAAAATGTATCGGACAGCTGCTTGGCATGTTGATCTGTTTTGCCAGTTGCTCAGACTCTTGGCGTATTACTGCCCCCCCTCCACGCAGGCTGTATGAAATATTATGATGCAATATGAACACTAGTGATGCAATCACTGAATGTTATAACAGGACAAGGGATCTGTTTACACTGTGTGATGGTTTTGTTGCCATGGTGTTGTGATTGAGAAGTATACTGATATAGAGCTAGCATGGGATACATGGCGGGGAGAGAGTGTGTGCCTGCATGTGCTTATGTAGGGAAGAGGGGGATCAATTCATACCAAAGTGAGACATGCAGAGGCTTGTTTTAGCAATCTCAAGGCCTGAAGTTGATTTACTCATAATGGATAAGGTATGCACAGCAAAGACTAAAGCAGAGACGTGCACACACACCCACCTTCTGAGACTCGGCTTTTCAGAGAATCCCATTGATTTTCCTGCTGTTAAGCCAGAGCTTCAATCACAATAAAACACCATTACTGTGCTGACCACTTTACATAGTCTTGGAGGATGGATGGCACACGTGCACAAACACAGAGTCTAAATGCTTTTCCTCCTTGCGGCTTGTTAGGCTGAAGTCTGGAGAAATTGGGAGTCTGAGCTGTGTGTATTGGATTAAGTTCTTTGTAAGCCAGAATCAAGATATATGATCCTGTCTTATTACTAACACAAACGTGAACACACACAGAAGAACAGACCCACTTCTTTCTATTACAGCCTGAAGCCAACTGGGCTTTCAGAATGTAATGCTCACTTTGGAAACTTCCATCAGACAATGAAACCACATGATTGCATTCTGTCCCAACTAAAAATATGCACATATGTATTTTGTGTCATGCCGAGCATAACGCATAGAATCTGAGAGAACAAAGCCTTTTCATTTGGCCTGTTTCTGGACACCTGCTTACCTCGCTATCTGAGTGTGTGTATGTGTGTGTGCACAGTCAGCGTGCACCCCTGTGTGTCTGTCTGGATAACTGAAGATTGTCTGGTTGCTCAAGGTAACAGTTGTTATTGGGGTTTTCTCTACTGGCATGTAAACAAAGGAGAACCTCCCAAATGCTCCCTGGTGTGCCCTCCAGCCAATGAGATGTGAGATCCCAGCTGGGCTCAGCCAGTAGACGGCGAGGAGGGGCGGGACTCTGCTCCATGAGGGGAAAAACAGCAGTAAAGCACAAAGCTTTGAATCTGGAACTGGAACAGACAGCAGAGCCATAACAAAGACTCTTCCTTTATGGCTAAACGGCACTTCACACAGCTTAGCCAGACAAAACAGTCTCGGCATTTTTACTATATGGCTTCAACACCACTAAAAAGAGATGGTTGGACTGCATTTAACTGATGTATGTGAGAAATGTGCAGTATATGGGAGCATGTTTACATCCTCAGTAAGGGGAGCCACATGAAATGTGCATGTGTCCTGTGAATTTTAAGTCTTTTGTGGGTGTGTCTGTGTAGCATATATGTCTGCATCCCGAGCATGTGGTGTTCTCTTCATCTGTCTCAGTCCACCTGTTCTCATCAGGTCTATACATATACATACAGGACCATGTGTTGGAGGCCAGCTGTGGAAGAGTATAGACCAGCCTTTTGTATCTGACTGGCAGGTGTGACCCCAAACTGTACCCCCCCCCCACACCAATTATTCAGGACATGTGTTCTGAATTGAGTCAGCACTTTGATTTGAACCTGTGAAAGAAAAATGCACAGAGAGTGCAAACGTATGTATCTCACTCAAAGATGTCAGTGTTTGAATATACGTCTAGGTCTGTGAGTGTGTGTCCATATATGCATGCTGTTGTGTGCCCGAAGCAATAATCACAGTGCAGTTTCATCACATTCCCCCAGCGTGACTCAAAGTGGCGTCTGTGCCTTTTCAATCCATCCCATTCTTCCTGTAATCTGCCTCACCCCGGGGCTCATACCGTGTGGTAACAGGACAGTGCATGAGCATGAATGAATCTAGTCAGTGCTGGACACAAATTGTCAAACTAAACATGTTTCAGTTCTAAGGGAGAGATCACAGCTAGACATGATTAATTTGTACCTCTCTGAGTAATATCGTCTTCACAGAAGGCGTCAGTTGCTCCAGTCATTTTAACAGCTGCTTTATCTGATCACATCAGGATACAACAGATGCTGTTTGCTCATACTGCAATCAACTCTTAAAAGGTAGATATGGAAACAGTGAAGCTGCCATTGTAATCAGTCATTGAGCAGAAGCAAGTACTGTGGTTATCTCAGGGCTGAATGAAGGCCCAAAATTAAATTAACAGTGTGCATGTAGTCATTGCTAAAGTGATGTGTTGTGAATTCCACTTTATAATAGAAAAAAAGACGTTAGTTGTGTAGAACATAGACACAAGGGGCGGAGTTGTAAAGGTTTCTCTGTTTTGGCTAATTATCTGAAATTATAGTGTCTGTTGAACAGCAAAGGCCTTGACGTGAGGGGGAGAGAGTTTAAACTTCCATTTGCCACTTTGTCGCCTTCAGCTGGTATTCAATGCCCTGATTTCTGAAGAGGTTAGTTCCCTGAAATGCAGACAATCCCTAGCTGATTGTGATGACTTCTTTCAGGCTTATGTGTGATATATTGACTAGCACTGTTGCTTTTTCTTAAACACACAACATTGAGGTAACATTGATAGAGTACAAAATCAGTTGCATTTGTTTTTAAAGAACTGGAATATCAAAGAGGCTTATCTTATGGTCTGAGCAAAAAACTTTTTTGTGGTTTTCTGGTTGGCAAACTGAAACAGTGACACTGTTTCAAAATGATTAAAACATAACAAGGACATTTATGCTGTATGTACACCATCACCAGTTTGCCTGCAGCAAACCAATATCAGCTGATATACTGACTGGAAGATTTACCAGCCCAGATACAGTACACTGTAAAAGAAAAAAATGTTCTCTAGCAGTTTTTAACTTAAATTTTTAATAATTCACTATTAATTGACAAACTTTCCCTTCATTGCTAAATTACAGATAATATCTAGTAAAATTACAGGAAATTATGAATGTGCATGTTGTCCTAAAATTCCACTAATAATAGTATTATTTTACAGATATTTGCCATTATTTAACACAGTCTCTTAACAATATTTCATGATTTTTTTGACACCGTTTTGTAGCATCCTTACTGCCTTTTTTTGGCAAATTCACATATATATATATATATATATATATATATATATATATATATATATATATATATATATATATATATATGTACTTTGAGTGTCGTTTTAACAGTCTATAGAGCCTCCTAGTCTTCTCTTAATGACTTCAGTGTTTGAAACAGACGCATACTGCATAGCTGAGAGCCTCACAGCTCGTTCCTCTGTCACATGATTCATATTGTACTTTCCTTCTGTGGGTGTTTCCTGCGTGTTTGTGCATCTGCGCTTTATGAACCCTAAAAACCCCGATTGTAAATTCCCATACGTCCGAATCTCCCTTGTGACATCATTGTGTCGTATACTGTGGGAGCAGGGCGGGTGCTTCTCGAAGGTCAGTACATGATGAGGCCCCCAGAATTCCCCAGCTCCTCTTCCCCTTCGCAACAGACCCCCACCCCAAGGCAGGAAATACAAAACAGATCTCAACCCCCAAACTCCCCAGCATACTTTTGAGGAACCGTTTTCTTCTCAGTCTCTCGTTCTTTGTTTGCCCCTTTAGATCATCTCAATGCTTTAATCGTCTTTAGCCAGATGCTATAAATGTTTGATGTGTATGTGGTCAAAAACTACTTGAATAATGATGACATCACATCTTCATTTTCCAGCCACTTCTTTACTTATTAACTGTAAATTTGAGATACTTGGCATCTAAAGTGAAACTGTTGAGAGAAATGGTGAGGGTGGAACTGTGTGTTTGAATCGTGTACAGATAAATACATTTTTGCCCTGTCCTATTGCTCTTTTTCTTTTACATGCACTACTTACTGAAGAGGATCTGAGTGTAATTTGTGCTCACACTATTTTGCCTACAGACGCACGTAGAGTACAAGACTGAAAACAAACACAGTGGGTATGCAGGCTGTTTGACCTGAATGCGCTAGTCTGTGCAAGTGAGTGAATGTGCTTCCCATCATGATTTATGTGTTGCCATGGGATAGGCTTGTAAATGAACATGTACGCACATGGGTCCTTTGCAGGGATACGATCTCATTGTCACTGCTGGACCCTCAAACTCTCTGATTCCCCTTTACTTTTTTCTGTCATTCTCTCCCTCACTTACACACACCCCTCTGCTCTCCCCCATCCCCTCCCCCTCCACCGTCAGTTAAAAGCCCATCTATCTCTGTGTTTTAATTAGGGCCTCCCCTGTTTATGGCTGAATGGCCGCTTCATTAAGGGAAAAGGCTCGGAGATGCACACCCGGATCTGTCCAGCTTGTAACACATAGCAAAGGGGGAGGAAAGTGCGTATGTATGTGTGTGAGAGAAAAAGAATGGGGTGTGGGGGTTGCTTAAGGGGTATTGATGACGCAATTTCCCCTGAGGGGTGGACCTCCCATCTGTGAGTGGAATAGACAGGATCTGGCCAAAAACTAGGGAATGAGAAGGACTATATGGGACACAGAAGAGGATGTAGGAGCAGAGATTGATATGTTAAATTAAGTTTCAGTAGTTGTCTTTCTCTGGTGGTGAATTTGTATTATCTCTCTGATTCAACACCAGCTGATCTGGTTTATTTCTTTTTGTCTTCATGCATGTAAAGTAAAAGTTGCCAGTATATTTTTCTTTCAATCTTCTTTTTTCCCTAAAATGGCAACTGAGAAAAGGCCTTGAAAAATGAGAGATAAAATGAAGTTGTTCTCTCTTGTTACACATTGAAAGTATTATTTTTTATACAACCACCAGGAAATATAACCATGACTACACTTGGATTCTCCTCTTTCAAAATTCAGCATCCTTTCTTTATGCTAAATGTGTCCATTATCAGCTATAATGTGGATCAATCCCCTTTTTGTAAACGTGACCCCTGTGTACCTTTGTGCTGGATACTGTGAAAAACAAATCCTGGCTCACAGATGATGGAGTGGGTGTGGTCAGCCATGTGTTCACAACCATTGATGGCTGACTGGCCAACTCCACCCTGTGCAGCTCCTCTGGATGGTCTGTTCTGTTCTGGTTGTGCTCGTATCCTAGAGGAGAACTGTGGGGTCAGATGGCAGAGCAGACCACCAGCTGCTCTCCTTGCCTTCGTTTTCTCTTTCTCCAAGGCTGGAGCAGCAAGAGGGCCACTCCTGAAAGGCTATATCATGTCATTATTCCTTTCTCCATGACTTTCCGTGTTTTCTTTTCTTTTTTTACCCAGTCTGTCCACCTTGGCACTGATCCCAACCTAGATATATCTGCCTATTATTTTCCTCTTTCTTCTTGTTCATGTCAGAAACAATTTTGTAATTGTTTGTCTCTCCTGGAGTATCCACTGTTGTTTGTCTGGTCAATTTCTGTTCTCCTCTTCATCCCTCATCACTATTCCATGGATGCCCTTCTTGTTTGGGTTAGACCAGAACAAGAGCTTTTCAGGCATATTTTTAAAAAGTATAAATGGACATGTACATTTGTGCGCAGGGTACACATGGAGAGGGAAGATGCAGGCTGGAAAACAAATGCAGTGAGCTTAAAGAACTTCTCCTGCACCTCTCACATTATACAGAGCTTTTCGATCCATTCATGCTATAACAATACTGATTATAGTCACATTAATGTTGTTTTTGAGGACAGTTTTTTGGTTGTTGAAAGTTAATTGGGACACTTGAGGCGTCAGCTTGTTATCATTTATGTCCTGTCCTTTAGTGCTGCGTAACTACATAAACTATGGGGGATGGCAGATCTCCACGGCGACCTGGAGGAAATTGAGAAATCCGTATTATAAATGCAAGTGTGCGAGCTGGCCACAAAGACGCAATCACTTGGCACAGTGCAGCCACTCTACCCTTCTAAAATCAGTCATTCTATCAGTTCTAATGCAAACTGCCACCCTGGGGTGCACTTTCGCACACTAGTGCAAACACATTAAACGAATTACCTCCTCCTTTAGAACTCAGAAAAACACAATGCATGTTTTCATTTCACTTTAATACAATAAAAAAGAATGTGGGTGAGCGTGATATCAGAGCTGTGTTATTAAAACTATGTGTGTATAGTTTCTAAATGGATTCCTGCACTCCTTTTTATTTGTTTACAGATAAAAAGGAGTGGTTGATTGGATATTTCCTGTTGTTTTCAACCGGCTAAGTTTGAAAAAATTGACATTTCACAGTAAGTAAGATCCCAGTCAAGGAGAGAATGAACAGAAGCTGCGTTTGGTTAACTTCCTTTTATCCTTTACTAGTCTGCCTTCTGACCCAGTTTTCCCCCTTTCCTTTTTTTGTTTTCACTAACTTTCTTAGTATTTTATCCTTGAACGCTTGAATTGTCTAAATGCTGTAGCCTTTCAGTTGGACATGCTGGAAAGTAGCCTCATTATATCTGTGTGTGTGTCTGCAGCGAGGGTGTGTCTCCAAAACACAATAAGCAAACTGTTTTAATTGGATTCCTTGAAGACCAGTAAGCGTTGTCCAAAAAACTGTGGACCTACATGCTTAGAGAACTGCAAACATCCTACATGTTCAATAGGAGATGTAATGGAGGTGCAGGTATTAATGTGTGGAATCTATTGTATGTATTGTAGTGGCTTTTATACATTTTTAGAGTTCTGAAGCTCACAAATAGCGGGACTTCTGCAGTAGTCCTTGAAACACAAAGTGCAGGCCCTTATCTGCGCAATGCTGGAATATGTTAGCTTGGCTAGCTATATTACTCCTAAGGTGCTGGACTTGAACTGATACTCCTATGTAGCTTTTAAGTGAGGCCGGACGGGACATAAAGTAAAGCATGTAAAACTACCAGTGATAAGGCTGGCTTTAAGCAGCGCTCCAATTTGAGGTTTCCAGGTCCCTTTTGAACTCCCTACGTTACTTCCCCTCTCCCCCGGGGCCACAGAGGAAGTGGGAGCAGATGTGTTAAACTAACGGACACTTTGACAACACTGCCAGTCTGTAGGTTCCTCTGCCTCTGCTAGTCTGCATTAACAGAAACCACCTTTGATGTACGCAGCATGTGTGGGCTCACACTTAGCTACTCATTACAGCCCCAAGCTGCTCTGCCCATCTATGCCATCTCACATTTATAAACACTGCTGCCATCTAAACTGAACTAGTTAAATGTCCTGCTTTTAAGGACAGATTCTTCAAACTTGACTCTAAACCTTTAACAAGATGGTTTTTGGAGTTTATTGTAAGCACAGATTTGTGGCATGAATTCGCAAGCAAATGTTGTAAAAGGTCACTAATCTGAGATTAGCAGGGAATGCAGTACTTTCCTTGTGTCAACACATTCTATTATATTCATCAAGGGTGTTTTATTATGTGACATTTCTCTCTTTTTGTTCTGCGCCCCATGTAGCAACACACAATGTTTATCTTAGGCTTCTTTGTTATGTAACTGACATGGTTTGGTTTCAGGGATGCATAAACATCGACCTCTAGTGGGGTCTTTAAGTCATTACACCATCAATCTTTTGGGTGCATGTTTTGATTCTGAGGACAGGCTCCCCCCCCCCAGCTCTTGTGTTCTAGCACGTGCAGTGAAATGCATCTTTGGTACAGCTGATGGTGATTGGCTCGCTCAAGATCCGAAACATCACGCTTCGTTTTCAGTCTTCATCAGTGTGTCCTTATCAGTCACAGGCAGGAGAGCCCCGTAACCAAGCAACACCTCCAAATCACAGGCACGACTGTTGATGAATCTGACTCAGACTGTGGGTGCATGAGCTTGTTGGCTAATATTGAAGCAAACAGATCCAGTTAATTTAAGGATAGACTGTTAAACCGCTCCCCTGTTATTTTAAAACTACCATTGTGCCATAAAGTTGATATTATTGTGCCTACAAGATAAATATTCCACAACATTCCATAAAGTAATAACTGTGTGAAGCACTGGTTTCCTTATTCGGGGAGAAATGGTCCTGAAGTGCAAGATGTGTTGACTGACAGTGAGTGGGACAGAGCAGGTGAGGGAGGGAGCAGAGGGAGAAAGAGAGAGAGAGGGGGAGAGTTTGTGAGCGTGGCTATAAAACAGAGTTTGAACTCCAACCAGCTCAGTACCAGACAGCTGTGCAGGACAAAGCAGCTCTCCTACGCTCGGATCTGCAGCACACTGATAAACAGGACAGCGTGCTTTAATAGCTTTTCCAGGGTAAAAAGAATCCGAATCAAAATAGCAGAGATGGCGACAATGTTCAGATACCCCGTCTTTCCTCATCTGCAGGGTGAGTTAATCCAATTTTTAACACTGAAAAAAGTCACATGCTAAACTGTTTGACAGCTTACAATGTGTGTTTTAAAGGGAAATACATATCTTTGCAGGCAGTTGTTGTTATGTTTCTCATGTGGTTAATTGCACTGTTTTATCTGCTCATCATTTAAAACTTCCTGCTTGGAATAAAGTGCATGTAAGCCATAAATTCATATGGAGTATTTTTACTGAGAAAAGCAGACTGGTTAGCAGCAGTTGCCATAAAAGTGATTCACTGTGGTGTTGGCATGCACTGTGCAAATAATAAAGGGTATTGATTAGCCATTTCTCAGTTTTATCATGCTTGTTACAGCAGGTGAAAAGATGAGGGCTTTCCACACGTTAATTATGTGTATGTAGATGGGTAAAATCCTGTATTTACAACTGTTGTAATGTAGGCATTTCTAGTTTATACAAGTTAAATGCAGAAAACTCAGTCATTACTGACTGTGTATAATTGCCAAAGGTTATGTGCCCACATCTGGCGATCGTGACTTGGAATAGCTGTGATTTTGAGGTCACGGACAACAGTGGAATAAACCTCTGGGCTAACTGTGTATTAGTAGAGTCTTGAGTATCTACCTATGTGGTTGGAATGTGTTAAAGTGTGTCTCTGTGCTGTCCTGGTTCATCTCTTCATTGTTTTGTTTCTGAATTTTTACATCATCTGACAGAAGGATGAAATGCTCCTCTTCACTCACTGTGGAACAATTATGTAATTCCACTGCTGGGTCTCTTCATCACTAGAGAGAACATTCCAAAAACTCTGTGCTGATGCCAGAGGATCAAGCAGATGCTCATATCAGAGTTTGAGAGGATTGCATTTTCAAAGAAATAAAACATTTACCTCCCACACTGAGATTCCTGTCACCTCAGGGACAAATACATGTCTTTGTTTTCTGCATCCAAACCCATGCCCCAACAGTGTTTAAATGAACGTGTTCTTCATTATTTCTCTGTCCCTTCAGATCGCTGTGATCCTGGTCTGTCACTGTCACCAGGAAGGAGTGTCATGGCGGAACCAGACTATCTGGAGGGAGACTGCGATGAGCTCATCAAACCCAAGAAGCTGATCAACCCAGTCAAGAACTCCCGCAACCACCAGGACCTGCACCGAGAGCTGCTCATGAACCAGAAGAGGTGAGGAGAAGAGAAAAACACTTTCAGTCCCCCTTGATAATTGTTCCTTGTGCTGCTCTTATCTGTTTCCTGATAAGCGCACGGGTTTCTGAGATTATTTTTATTTTATAATGACCCACCCGATGTCTAATCACGTTTTATGACACATGAACAAACCAGATCTGTGTTAAACAAAGATGTGTTCCAAGTCTTGTGATGACAATAAAACATTTCCTCACGTGCAGTACAAGACTGGAATGATAAAGGTTTGGCTTTTATTGAGCTGTTCCAACTCTTCCTAGATCAACGTCATCATCTGTTTGTTTGTTTATGGCAATAACAAGTTCCCCCTTATCTAAACAGATTGGAGGGAGGAAAACAGTGCTGACAGTGTCCAGATCCTGGCTAATTTAGTTTCATCTCTACTAATAGAGGATGCAGTAACTCTGCCACTTTCTACTAACTGCTCTTGTATCCATGCAGACTGTACTGATGCTCCTGGGGTGTGTCACTTCACTGGTCCCACTAACCTCCAGCGGCAGTATTATGTAAAGCTCAGGATATAAATCTTTAATAGGAGCTATTATATAAAACCTTGAGTGCATTAGTTTGTCAAAAATCGGTTATGTAAAGGTCACGCACACATATAGAGCACAGGATAAACCTGGCCTGGGTGCTGATATTAACACGGGATCCTGCCACCGAGGATTTAATGCAGCCTTGAGTCTGTGTGTGTGAGAATCCATCAGGGTATGTTAATGCACATGCATACTGCGACCCGCGATCGCCCTTTTGACACTAAATGTTTGTATTTGCTCTCACCATACAGCGCGGGAAGCTTTGTGCCTGACCTATAAATAGCCATGTAAACACACATGCTGTTGACAGCTGTTACATCACAGCAGCGATGCTCTGTTGCAGGCCGAAGATTGTGGCACTTTTGTAATGATGAAAACAGAGCATTAAAGAATGATGGAAAACAGGCCAGGAAGAAATATATGGTAATAACAGCAGAAATTGGAAAAAAATAGAATTTTTTTGTTTCCACATTGCTGCGAAATATTGTTTCCAGTCGTCCAGACAGAGGATGGACTTAAGTCTGTAAGACAAGCCTAGCAGGGTTTTGGGGGTAAAAGAAATGTTTTGATTGGACTTCTGTATTATGTGCTGAAGTATAGAAAGACTGGCCTGCTGAGTGGATTAGTCACAGTGATGATAGTGGGGAGGGGTGGGGTAGGTGGGTGGATGGATGGATGGATGATGGATGCATGGATGGATGGCTGTATGAAGTGAAAAAAAAAAACATGTTATGTAATCAAGATTACAAAACAGTCTCTGGCTGAGGGCCTTTTCTCTGCCTTTGCTACCTTAGCTGCAGTGACCCTCCTACACACACACACACACACACACACACACACACACACAGAGACACGCATATACATACGCACACATAGAGGAATTTCAGAAATTCAGCCGACAAAACTGGTGGAGCATTTTATTAGACGGAGCATACATTCCTCCCTGTCTACCAGACAGTGTGCATTTGTAAAGGGGGGAGTAGGGGGTCAGTGATTATGCAAACGCTGCCCACTGTGAGAGAAGGCAGGAGTAAGCATCTTTATAGCCTGTCTTATTGCCTTCAGTGACCTTGACCTCCTCCCTGCCTTTCGGCGTGTCGGAAACAGACCGACCCAGTCACATCTTCACCCAGCCTCCAGCTCTCTAAGTGCTTTCATAAGACCCTCGCTGACATGAAAGCACGGCGTTTAACTGCAGTAGTGACTCTAGATAAAGTACTGTCTTGTTGCACATTAACTCCCACTGCTTGTTGGAACATTGCGAGCCTTGTTATGCAATCTCCAGAATTTAATAATATATTTAATTAAGGCGTTGTTGTGGTTGAAATGTAGTCAGGTGGGCACACTGTGTTTTCTGTGCAGGCTGTCACGGTGAGAGGAAAAAAAAATCAGTACCCACAGGGAGAGTTAAGCCATCTGGATCATAGGGTTTTATAAATGAAGTAATGAAGGTCACAGAGATTGGATTTTTGACCAAGCACAGACTCTGTTTACTTGTCTTGACGTATTTTTTTTTCTTCATATGTGGTACTTTATTGTGCCCCTAATCCTTTGTGGGCTTTGCCATTTATTGGTTTTTGCCTTTTATAAGAGACTCCAACCCCATCTCTGTTCCCCTGTGTCTTATGTAGTCCTATACCCCTGTCTCATCCTCAGCCCCCGCCCTTTTCTATCGTAATTTGGAAGGGTTTGGAGCATTACGTAACATTTTCTATTTTTGCTTCCCTTTGCAAGACTGTCTCACACTTTGCTAAGACATTCTCTATCCTCTTTTTGAATTTTGTGACCCAAAGCTAGGTAGTTGTGTAACGATCCCACTGTGCTACCAGTGACTTAAGAGCGCTGCCACGTGAGGAATGCATTTACAGGGTGTTTAAGATACGGGTTGATATTTTGGGATTGTTTTCGAAACTTCAAGGAAGAAAAGAAGAAATGGAGTAAAAAAGACAAATGGTTCCAACCCATTTTTCCAAAATCAGTTCCAGTGCTGGCAACAGTCATATATGCAGATCTAGAAGTGTAACAAAGTGCGATTAGTAATCCTGAACATCTAATACAGAACTGCATGTCAAACTACAAAGAGGTCACGATAATCATCTGTTATGCATGAAATGTGATGCCAATCTGCTCTAAATGGGGCTCTGCGGTGTCATTAGCGTGTTATCTGAGGTGACTCATTATGCTTGATTGTTGTAACGTGCTGTGTCACTGATTGCCTCTGCACAGGGGTCTGGCTCCTCAGAACAAACCCGAACTCCAGAAGGTCCTGGAGAAGAGAAAGAGGGAGCAAGTTCTCAAGGCTCAGAAGGAAGAGCAGGAGGCTCACAAGAAGAGGAGCGACCTGGAGATAGAGCTCATGAAGAGGCAACAGAAACTAGAGCAGGTAAATGATTGATGGAGGTTTCACTGCAACACTTACGCATGTCGACACAGATGGATGCAAATGTTTTACAGTGTCTGAATCACTCATCACTTTATTTTGATTGTGCAGACTGTCACGTGTGGTTTAATATTTGCTTTAGGTAAATTTTGTAATGTGTTCATTCCTGCAGCTGGAACTGGAGCAGCAGAAAATTGAAGAGGAGCAGGAGAACACCCCCGAGTTTGTGAAGATGAAGAGCAACCTGCGCAGAACCAAGCAGGAGACCGACGGGGAGGAACGAACCACCTAAAAACCAGCAGGGGTGTCTGGGTCTGGCTGACTGTGCGCATGTTTGTGAGCACAGAGGTGTCAGGAGTGTGTGTACAAAAAGAGAGAATGTGTTGTGTCTGTGGCGCACGGTGGTGACCTGACCGTGGCCCAACATGAACTTCCTGGCTTTCCCAACCCAGCTGTTCCTTCCTGCAGTGAGGAGAGAGACTTTTACAGACTAAAGACCCCCCCTCTGTCTGCCTGCAACGGGCCGCCAGTACTCGCACCCATCCAGCAGCACACGGCACCCCGCGGGAGGGATCTAACACGGACACGTTACACGCTTTTCAACAGGAGGGCGAGCAAGCTTCCAGTGAGCTCTGATGGAGAAACAACCAAACACACACACTCACACACAGGAGTTTTCATCCCCTCTGTTTTCACTCCTTTCTCCACAGCAAGCTGTTGTTTCTATTTACTGTTATTGGTGTTGTCATTGTTGTTGTTTTTTTTGTTTTGTTTTGTTTTTTTTTTGTTCTCATCTTTCTGAATCTGATAAAGGAAAAAGTGGACACTGGATGAACTCTTGAAGCTGTGTAATGTAAAAGCCAAACAAATGTGCTTTTGTTATTTATGTTTGTAGCTTTTAGCCCAGGTTATAGGGGAGAACACTTTTACTACTTCTGTATTTTAGTTTCATTCTCCAGCATAGTATATGAAGCCAGAACGGGACAAAGGGAGTGTGTGGTTGTGTGAAACACTCAAGTATGCTTCTTTTTTTTTTTTTTTTTTATTCTAAACATGCCATTTCCTCAGCTAATGCAATTTTTGAGCAATAGTAGAACTCCCAGGCATGAGAGTGACTTTTCTTTATATATTCTGTTGTTTTGTATGAATAAAAGTGTTACTTAATAAATAATTTAAGTTTTTGTTAGGTTGGTTAAATACGAATAAGCCCTGAACTGTGTGATCAGTCTTTGTGTGCTTTTGTGAACAAAGACTTTGGAGGCCACGAGGTAAAAGTAAAAGTGTACACATGAAGGCCACTTGTTATAAAAGATTTTATTGACAGATAGTTCTAGGCTCCTGAAACAACTCTGATAGGCCTCATTGAACTTTCAGTATTTTGCCCTTATTTCCAATGAAGCCATAGATTCCACTAATTTAAATCAGTTAATCTTAAGTGGGTGTTAACTGCATGTGTAGTCTTCACCTTTAAAAAAAAAATCTAAAATGATTGCACAATGTGAGAGACTGTAATAACTTTGAGTGTTAAAGTTCACATTCAATGGTTATTTAAATACCACACACAATAATACTATTGGTCTAAAGTTCTGGTTTGTAGATCTCCAAGAGGTGATTGTTTATTCTCATGGGATGAAACCGATTTATAACAACTTAACCTTGTGTTTTTCTCCAGAATCTTCTTTAAAATAAATATTATTTTAATTTTAAACCTTTAAAACTTCCATCTATTTTCTTTTATTTTATGGTGTCTTGCTGGAGTTTGTGGAATTGTTATGCTCTTAAAAGGATGTGATGCAAAAATAGCAGCATGGCGGTACGCCTATCAGCCATCACTGTGGTAAGTTTAGCTTATTTAGTCTGGAAATGATGTTGATTTGACCAACACTGCAACAGATGTCAGACATCTAGATGTGCATAGCTGGTTTTCAGTGATGGATTTACAGATCTGGAAGCGGAATATCAGAGATTATACTATCAAGCACAAGAATGTGAGTCATCATAGAGTAATGGCTTTTATATAACAGTGTTTTCTAGTATTTTGCATATTTTTATTTTATATTTTATTGTAGATTTGATATGTCTATTGGCACTGTTTGCAGGAGTTTGTGCGTTTTGCTGTGTGGTGTAGGACGTTAATAGCAACCAAATTTGTGAACACAAGCAGAGTTGCACACTAAAAGCTTACACTTTTTCATCAATTAGAGCATGTTCATTCTAAAAAGGAAAATTGGCTATTTCGTTGCACTAGTAATATGGGTTTATTTGAAATCATACAAGCTGAACTGTTTTTAAAAAGGTAACAGAATTTGAAGTTTTGATGAGTAAAACCGAATAACAGCAGTCTAAAATTTAAAGATGAGCTCAGAATGGAAAGTGATTGAGAGGAGGCAAAAAAAGAGGAAGGAATTTCAAAATAAAGCACCAGTTCCCACATACAAGGAATATTCAATCTAGTGCAGCGGTGATTGCAAAGACCTATACATAAGAGACTAAACAACTGCTCTACTGATGCACATAATAGACAGCTGCTCACCTACTCCTAGGATAAGAAATAATCCTTTGAGTACAGCAAAGTCCACCTTCTGACAAACGATTTAAGACAGGAATACAAGAGGCTGTTTATGTTCAACTAGAGCAGCCATCTCGAAGCAGAGAAGGAGGTCTTTGACACCACTTATCAGGTACTTAGCAGTCTTGAAATATTTCCCTTGAGAGTTTCACTACCATAAACGTCAAGTCTCTCTTAGCCGGGCCACCTTGCGTTGACCCTGACCTGACAGTTTGACAGTCATTTACACCTCGAAGCATGTGAGTCTTCGGTCACCCTTAGGCCATTAGCCAGAACATCTCTTGGATGAGAGGTGAAGCATTTTTAAGAACCAGAAAGAGAAGTCCAGGTGCTTTTAACTGAAGCTCTTAGGATTGTCATGATCTGGATTATGACCTGCAATGTTCCAGAACTATGAAGTGATTTGGGAATTGTCATGAATTTCTTTTTTCATCACAGTTCAGATAAAATAAGTAAACATGTCAAAATAAAATTTGAGTATACCCATAAAAATTCTTGTAATTCCTGCTGGACGCCAACATTTATCTGAAATAATCACTGTGGCTATTCAATTACACATCGAAATATGTCAGAATTGTGCTTCATCAATTTAAAAAAAACCCTCAAATCTACTACATTGGTTAAAACATGACCCAAGAAATGACCCAAGAAAGCTTTAGATATATGTTTGAATTGTAATTTAAGCTTTTTTTAGGCTAAAGGATAATCTTTGAGAATCACAGGAGTGCCATAATAAAAGATAAATCTGTTTAAACAAATAAGGAAATAAATGTGTAAATATAAAGAGGAGTAAATAAAAAGATAATAAATAAATAAATTTGTTTTTAAAAAAATAAGGAAATAAATGTATAAATATAAAGAGAAATGAACAAAATAAAAAACAAATCTTTAAAAAAGAAGGAAATAAATGTGTAAATATAAAGAGGAATAAATGAAAAAAATAATTAAAAATTAAAACATATGGAAATATAAAGGATAAATTAAAAAATAAATAAACATAGATAAATAAATAAAAAATTAAAAAATAAATCTGTTAAAAAAATAAGGAAATAAATTTGTGAATATAAAGTGGAATAAATAAAAAATAAAAACAGAAATATAAAGTATAAATAAAAAATAAATAAAATAAATAAATTTAAAAAACAATCTGTTAAAAAAATAAGGAAATAACTGTAAATATAAAGAAGAATCAGTCAATAAATATAAAAATATAAAGGAAAAAGCAATGACAAAATGGAAAAACAAAGGGGAAAAACAAAGGGAAAAGGGAAAAGCAAAGACAAAATTTACCTTTATATTTCCATATTTTTTAAGGTTTTTATTTATTTTTCATTTATTCCTCTTTGTATTTACACATTCACTTCCTTATTTTTTAACAGAGGTATTTATTCTTTTATTTATTCTTCTTTCTATTTGCACATTTATTTCCTTATTTTTAAACGGATTTATTTTTTATTTATTCCTCTTTATATTTACACATTTTTGTTCCTTATTTTTTAACAGATTTATCTTTTATAATGGAACTCCTGTGAGTCCATGAATCCCGACCAGCAGGGGGCAGTGAAGCGCCGCTGATTCGTCTCATATCAACGAAGAAAACTTGACCCACACTCTCATCAGTAAGCGACAAAGATGGCCTCCTGCGGGCTGCTCCGCTCCCTGTCTTCCAACTTTTGCACAGTTTTGCCTTTACTTGCTCGCTCGGTACCTCTGTCTCCTCTGCAGCTGGCGTCTAAGCCTTATTTCGGAAGAACAATCGCCTCTTCTAGCTGGTTATCAGCAGGTACTTCGCCGTAAATTGTGTGTCAGAGCAGCCTGTTAGCTAACATTTGGTAACATTAGCTAGAGAGAAGGACATGGTAGCTAACGATGCTGCTACTGCATGTTTGTGTATCTGTCTGTCCTTCTGGCTGTCACACTCACCAAAAACTGTAAGATCCTCTTCGTGTTCTGAGTCTGTTGTGTTATTTTTGCAGCACTTAAATTCACAGACAAACACGAATGGATTCGAGTCGAGGACGGAGGAATTGGGACTGTCGGTATCAGCAAGTTTGCACAAGTAAGTTTCTTGGATGTGCACTAAAAAGGCTTCTGTGGTGCACAAACATACATGCATTTGCACAAACACACTTTGAAGTAATTGTTTTTTGCTGCTTTGTTTGACCTTGTTTTCTGCTCGCTTGCAGGAGGCTCTGGGAGATGTAGTTTACTGTGGCCTGCCAGAGGTGGGAACACAGCTGGCTCAGCAAGGTATGAACAGAATATGCTAACCAAGTGTTACTATAAAGGCATATGAAGAAAATTTCACTTCTTGTGGATCTATAGCTGTCAGTACTAATATATACATAAGCTTTTTGATTATTGTAGTGTCAAGTTCATGTGCTTTTGTTTAACTAATTTTTTAAAGTGCAGTAAATTGAACTCAGCTAGTTTTGCACTTCCACTACTCATTAGATGACATCAGTCTAGTGAGTAATCCTGAATGCAATTGACTCACCTTTTAACGGCAGCAGGAGAACTTACATTAATAATTTGAATGAACTTGAAATGATTTACAAACGATTTTCTGTGTTTTATCAAAAATTAAAACAAATCCACAGTGTCCTCGGAAGTTCAACCAAGTATAATAACGGTGCTCTTTGGAAGGGGACACAAAAGTTAAGAAAAACGATCCAGTGAACTCATTTGGCAAAAAAATGGTTTTAGTTCAACTCAAGGTCCTCTAAATTACATACAAAATAGGTTTTGGTCATTTGGTCAGTGGCTTTAAAATAGATCAGCATTTTAATGTGCTGTTTGGAAATTGGTTGGAAAGTTATTCAGTTTTTCAACCCCACAGGGATTCCAAAGTGTGGATGTTATAATTTGAAATCATTTGACTCTTGGTTGTTTGGTTAAAGCCAAATCCAATTAAATTAAACCACATGTAGCTTCACAAAGGATCTAAAAAGTCAGAATAACTTTGCATTCTTTACTTGTGCAGTGGCTTTTGAGATCACCAGACTTTGATGTAAGTGAATTTGTTTGTAACATTTACTGTCACAGATGAGTTTGGAGCTCTGGAAAGTGTAAAGGCAGCCAGTGAGCTTTATTCCCCTTTGACTGGAGAAGTTGTAGAGGTCAATACACTTCTGGCAGACAACCCGGGTCTGGTCAACAAATCCTGCTACAAAGATGGTAAGCGCACACGTAAAATACATAATTCAGTCCATGCGTCAAACAGTGTCAGTGAACAGTTTGCACATTGACCCATTTGGTAGAAGGTAAATAGTTTAGGCTTACATAAGAAATTAAATAGTAGCCACTTGTGGTTAAAGAATTATTCTGAAAGGGTGTTTGTACAATTTGCATATTGCAAATATATGCACACCAATCTTTATTTGTTTTTTCCAAAAATCATTGCCGTTATCCTTCGACTGGTGTATTCTTGCATAATAAACCTGTTTTAGGAGTCAGTGCATAGTTGAGCTTTTTCTGTGAAACAAAGAAGGTTTATACTTGTACAAACAAATGTAGAAGCAATATTTGTCCTTGTTCCAAAAATAGCACTATGTCTTAAATTAAAAATGAATACATATTAAGAAATAATTAAAATTTTAGCAACTATAATAATTTACAGCATTGGACTAAGAGGTTTAATTCTTGAACAGTAGATGGCAGTATTGTAACATAACAGAAGGCTGATACTGCATTATGAACATAAAGCTGAAGTTGTTGTATAAGTACATTGAACTGTTTCACACCATCATATTTTATGTGTGAAAATTATGAGGTATAATTTATATCTTGCAAATGCTGTCAACCTTTACTTTACACCTGATCCTTTCCAGAGATTTTGCATGTTTTAGCCCATTCTTTGTGTATTTAAAATGAATGGCAAACTGTCGCTTTACATTTCTTTGTTCATTCTGCCATACCTCCAGGCAGTAATTATTTAATTTCATTCACAAACAAAAGCCACTTAAGAGCAAATGAAAATTTTCTGCTTCTCTAACATTTTAAAGCAAAAATGTCACTCAAAGCACTTCAACTAAAATTTTCACTCAAGCTCTTCTGTGTGTTTAGAATGTACCTTTGACAACAACAACAAAAAAACATGCATGGTGCTTGCTTACTCAAGTACCTTCAATGGCTTTACAAGTTTAGTTTCACTCTGTAATAGATAAATGCAGCTTATTTGTGAAAGAGTACTCTTGAAAATGAAGGCCGTGGCATTAAACACACAGTACTATGCAAGAGTTGTATGCACTAAAAATAAAATGAAAATGGTTTAAAAAATATGTGGCTTTTATTCAATAATTATCATCATACAAAGTGCAGAAAACCCAGGAAAAAAGCATCAAGCTAATTCATGGTGTGATGGTCTGGCTCTAAAATAGCAATGGATACGTCATGCCTCTGTTTATGTAATGTTTAAATCAGCGCTCTGTGGGCTCATATAACCTGTTGCAGGTATCCTTGTTTCTCCTATAAACAGTTCTAGACAGCTCTGCCCATATGTTTGCCATGTTTTGTATGTTAACAGCTGGTACCCTGATGGTATTACTTGATGAATACGACTGTCAACAGTTAAAGTGCCGAAAACCTTTGCACAGTGCAGTGTGGCTTGGAATAAATTGAACAATGTTCGTCCTTGATTCACAGCTAAACCTGATTTTAATATTATAGGTTGGCTGATGAAGATGACCATTGCCAACCCTTCTGAGCTTGACACTCTAATGGATGAAGCGGCATATGAGCGATACATTCGCTCCATCGAGGACTAACCTAACGCCTCTTAATAAGTGCTGTGCTCCCTCTCCCTTTTCAAACACCACTGGCAGGGAGATGCACTAAATGTGCCTGTCAATACAACGCAATGCTTAGCACCCACCAGTGGAGCATTATAGCTCCAGATTGCTGACCTGCCAGTGTTGTAGAGCTGTGAACATTAGGAATCCTTTATCTACTGTTACAGACTGACTTTAGGGGTCCTGCCAGTCTGCATTGACTAAACAACCGTTGTTGAGTTCTTGCAACCTCAAATCCCCCAAAACAGAAGAGACTGAGACTTACAGTCAATAGAATAGTTTCCAAACATTTCAGTCAGAGCTTGAAAACTTGAAATTCTGTTCTAGGACACTGTTAGACTTAAAAAGCACTTTGATTTGTATGTTATTATTAATTATGTTGGTCTGCATTGCATGTATGACAGCTAAACTGTGGACATGGGACCTGTATTATAGAAAATAAACATTTCCTTACACATTTGGTTTACTTTTTCCATTTATTTCAACCCAGCATTTAGAGTTTATATTATAAATGTGTGAAGTATTATTAAAAATTACATCTTGTACAGCATCATTTCACCCTTAGAAAAACACAAAAAGGCTGCCCAAGAACCAAAGATATTAAAAATGATGCTTCACAATAAAAACTACTTGAAACATGAAGTTGCACCAATCTGCACAGGCTAACTTAATCCAGTGTTTTTTTATGAAGGCTGGTATAAAATTGCTTATTACCTGAGATTAAAAAACATTAGGAACATTTCCAACCCTACAGTAAACTTTGTCTCTGTTTTATTGGCATGAATGTTCCCTCTATGCACATTTTTGGGTCTGCTGTAGATTAGATGTTCACAGCTCATCTTTACACTTTACCTCCATTTTGTACATTTAAATTTAACAACTGTTTGTTGACTTAGAATCTGTAATGTTTAGCCTTGATCTCTGTGTCACTTAAGTGAAGTGACTGCTCCACCAGGTACTATCGAGAACCTGTCTTTGGCTGTTGGAGTCCGTCTGACTCTGCCCCGAGGTGAAGGAAGCAGAGGAAGTCCCTCCATTCTGCGATAATCACTCTCCAGCCTCTCTCTTCTCTGAGCTCCCTCATACATCACACTGGCAGTAAAGTCTCTCTCATTAAGGAAGGCGATGGTCTCATCCCTCTTGCGGCTCACGTATCCCTTTAGAACAGCGTTGTAGGGGTTTGATGCAGCATCTGCATCCGGGTCTTCCAGCTGGTGTTTGAATTCCATGCGGGTGATGACAGGCAACAGGAACTCCTTCCCTTCCTTCACCACAGCTCCACCCATGTGCGATAAGCCCAGAGCCTCAGACACCAAGCGTGGGGGCAAAGGCACCAAGTCACAGCCTGATCGCTTGTCCACATACTGTCCAAACTCTCTGCGCACCAAAGCGACATCTTGCAGAGACTGATTCCTCCGGCCCTCGAGGTCTGTGATGATACGCTCTGGATACGTCTGTCCAAACACCACACCTATCCAGTGAGGAGAGCAGAAGATTTCTGTGTTAAGGTGCACATAAATACTTTACATAGCTTGATTCAGAACGGGTGGTTAGTGCTATTATGATTAATGAAAGAACAGGTGAATCTGCAGCCTCACCTGCACGACGTAGCATGGACGCAGGACATTTCCAGGGTTTGTGAATAAGCTCATCAGGAATATCTGCAAGTTCTGGACACCATTTCCTAACGTAGCTGCCATAGGGGTCACAGGTCATTGCTGCATCAGTGGGGTGCATGACAAAGTTCCAGTGATCCAGGCCACACATGCCCCCATTCTGCCACATCATAGCATCGATGGCAACATCTGCATCCACCAGGGTGTCCTAAACAAGCATAGATTTTGGATACAGTCAGTAACTAGTACTTTTTAGACCGTGTTTTATTATTTATGATGTGTATGTGAGTATATTCGTGCCTGTATGCATACACATCTCACCTGGAACCAGCGGTAGCCCTCTTGCCAAGGCAGGTGGAGATACGCTATGAGAAAAGATGCCACCACATGTCTCATGTAGTTGTTCATCCAGCCAGTCAGCCACAGCTGCCTCATGGCGGCATCGACCAGCGGGTAGCCAGTTTTACCTCGCTGCCATGCCTTGAGGTGGCTACGATCACTGCTCCACCGCAGAGCCTGCAATCACCAGTGGATGAATAATGCTTTGTTAATGAACATCATTCTTCATCGTATGTTATGAGCTTTTAATTACAGATGAATAAAGTGTGGTGTCTAACTGAAAAATCAAAAGTTTAAATTTTATGATATCGCTAATGTGCAATCAGCATGTCATCTGTAGCCGATTTTTACCTTGTATGGAGGTCTGAGGGATTCCCAGGGGAGGTCAGGAAACAGGGTTAGCTGCCAGTAAGCCAAATCTCTCCACGCCAGCTTCCGTTGGAACTTAGGGGGTCGACAACGTGCTCCTTTGGCATCCCATAATAGCCAACGTGGACTGAGCTGACCAAAGTGAAGGTAGGGTGACAGGGAGCTGGTGTTTGGAGCATCTGCCCTGCCGGACTCTTTCTCATATCTATACACACCTAGGAAACATGGAAATGATCATATAGTGTTGTTTAAATGCCACATTTGTTAACAGTCCTTCAAATACAGTTTATAAAGTGCACGCAAGATGTCTCACCATCATGAAGAAAAGCGTCTAGTCGGGCGTGTGCACCTTCTTCGCTAAAATCCCAGGATGTTCGTATGTTAGCTGCCCAGTCAATCTGAATACAAAAATGACCACAGGAAAATATTGAGGATATAAAAGGATATAAAGCAGGATATAATCTTTATTATATTTTAGACTTGTTGCTTTGTGTTAGTGGGCTGTTTTGCAACGCTGACTAACCGTTGTGCCATCCTTCCTTCGGGGCATGCGAGCAAGGCCTAGTGTATCCAAAGGTGCACCCTGTGGCCAGTGGGAAGGTGTGGGGAGAGATACTGGAGGGTCAAGAGGAACCCCTAATGTAGACGATGGGTTCTGTTTGCAGCAACTCATGAAGTGAGACACTGAACCTATACCTACATCGCGGAAGAAGACAAATAGAAGTTCAGCAAATATTTCAACTACAAAACACAAATATTTAAGCAAGCTTAGCACACCAGATCCATTTTGTTGTGACTAACCTCGGAGTCCCACACCCTCTGTGCTGACAGAATAAGGGTCTCTGAGACAGTATGAGTGGAACACCCTGCATTCAACACCTTCTTTCTGCAGGGCTGACACCACCGCATCATCCCTCTCCTTCAGCCAGGGCTCATACAAAGCATTAGCCAGCACCGTTCTTGCCCCAGTCTCCTTTACGAGCTCCTTAAGTGTCTGCAGAGAAGATCCCACCTCATTCCCCTCTCTGTTTGCCTTGAGGAAGACGAGGTGGCTGCCGATTCGCTCCAGAGATGAACAAAAACAAGACAGAGCCTGATGAAGCCAATATTTACCTGTTAAAAAAGGCACGACATGGTTAGATGACAGTAGGAAGACTTGCAAATTAAAAATCTTTAGTTGTATGGAAGCTCTGATTCCATTGTGCTTTAGCAAAGATTTTAATTATTTCTGATTCCTTGAGCAACCTACAAGCTCCCCCCATAGCCACTGTAATCCCTGGTCCCTCCTCCTCTTCAGGGCTCCAGATGAAGACTGGGATGACAGGTGCACCCACCTCCAGTGATCCCATGAGAGCAGGGTTGTCACAAAGTCGCAAATCCCTCCTGAACCACAGCAATACCGGCGGTGGTGCTGATGGAGAACCGGGCAGGCCTAAAAGCTGCTGGCCAGCACCTTTTCTCCGCTGCCTCCTGTTCTTAGAGCGCTTTGGTTTCTCTGATTGATTCAAATCTTCTTCCCCCATCATTTCATCATCTGCTCTTACTGTATCTTGCCTGGAAACAGGTTGACCTGTCCCAGGTGTCTGCTTCTTACGTTTGTCAAGCTGTATGCTTTTCAGAAGCTCAGTCTCTTTAGTTGTCTGTGGTGGACTCTCCTTCCTCCAGGGTCCAGTTTGTGCTGAGTCTGTATTTTTTCTTGTGCCTGGTACATCTGCTAGCTGGGTGTAGCTGCTTCCCTGAGATTTGGAGCCTGAGCTCAGTTGAACAGAGCTGCTCTGATTGTGTCTGTCTCCAGGCTGCTGCAGAAGTTGGCACTCTTGGCTGGGGACTGATGGCTGCTGATCTTTCATTTCCAGTAGAGACAGAGCCAAAACAAGTTCCAGCTCATCATCTTCAGTCTACAAATGAATTAAGACAAACCATTTTTATTATAGTTAACATCATTTTTAATTTGCAGCAGCTCAAAATGTTTGGTAACTCTTTCGCAAACATTGGCAAAAATGTTTTGTGATTGGTTTACATTATGGAGAACTGATGTTTATAATAGAAGTAGTGATAAGCTGGATAGTTCTTTGTCAACACTAAGTTTATGGGGCCATACATGTGTTTTGTAAAGGCCTACAGGTGTTTTAAGTAACATGAGCTGATTCGATCCCTACTCAGGAATGACTGTGTGTGTACAGACAGGGCTTAATTTACACTCACAGAGCAATTTATTAGGAATGCCATACGAAAACTGGGCAGGGCTTTAACTTTGTTCTCAAAACAGCCTCAGTTCTTGACCAGGACTCCACAAGATATTGGAAGCATTTCTGTCAGAGACTGCTCCATGCTGACATGACTGCATCACAAAACATCTGCACATCTGCAGTCATGCTGGGAATCTCTCATTCTAGACCGCTCAATGCACTATCATGTTGCAAAACCAATTTTGGACAGCTTAGGTAAAGGCCATCTTACAAAAACCTACATCTGGCATGATGATTCATAATGTCAGAAGTGCCAATTAGAATATGGGCATATAAAGATGCACATGGTCAGCAACAATACTCACACTAGCTGCATAACTGTGCCTCACTGGTTGCTTTTTGTTTTTGCACTATTCTAACTAAGCTACACAGAATGTGTTGTATCTACTCTCAAATGTACGTCGCTTTGGATAAAAGCGGCTGTTAAATGAAGTTGTAGAACTGTACACTGTTGTGGTCAGAATCCCAGTAGATAAGCAGTTTTCTGACTACTCAAACCAGCCCATGTAGCACCAACATTTGACTGATGCAGATCTGTATCTGCATGTTTTTAGGTGTGACATGTGATTGGATAATCGCATGAATGGACAGGTGTGCAGTACAGGTGTTCCTAAAAAGTGTGTGTAGCTGTATCTCTGTTACTCCATTAGTCAGTTTTGTTCCACCTCTGAAAGAAGAACAACTTGCACCTGAGCATTTGTACAAGGTGGGTACTACAAATAAAATAATGTTCAAACATACCATATCTGTTTCATTCTTTAATATTTACCTAAAGTAATTCTCAGTCGAGCTTTGCCAAACCTGAATAAGTCGAGTGCGCAGGTGCGATTAGCTTTTAGTTAATTTAACCCGTCATCGCCGTCAAAGCAAGAGTCCTTGGTTAATTTCTGTAACAAACACTATTATTTCAATATTGTTTTTAAAAACGGTAAATTTCCTTCTCACGAGTAGGCATAGCAAAAAAGCTTAGTATCACGTAGTCAAAATACCAAATAAACGGACCTGTTGCTCAATTTAAGCTAACTGCAGCTAAACTAGCTAGCTAAAGTTAGTTATTTACTAACACATTAGTCACAACAACTTCACTCACAAGGTAAATTTGGCCTCTCCTGGTTGTGAACAATCGCTAAATTTAGCGTTCAGGGGTAGGTAATAGACAGTATACTAACTTTATATTTAAAAAACATAGTTGTTGTCTTGCTCTTATTTGTTTTCATGGGAATTTTAAAGAATTCTGCTTGTCAGTGATCGAGAAAGTGTATTGAAATGCATCGTATGGGCTATGAGTGTACTGACCTTGGTGAAATATTCCTGGTAGATGGAGATAAGGATGGAGTGAAGGGCTCTGTTGGCCGTGGACAAAGGCTGGATGAGGGACGGGAACACTGTGCGGGTCTCTCGGTGCCCTAGGATGGACACACACATGGCGAAGAAGCCCTCTGGATCCTCCCGACCCACCAGCACTTCCCTTAACATCTTTCTCACCTCGGTTTGGCCGTCAGCCGCTGGAGGAGGCATCTTCCTGTGAAAGGTAACGATGAATTCTAACTGTGAAATGCTGTCGAAGCTTCAAGTTTAAGGCATTCATGTGACAATCTGCCTCACGTTCTCCCCTACAACCGGTTACCAAACACCAGCTGATTTTCAGTTACACAAGCCATGTGTCTGTGTTTTGTAACCTGCAAAACTAACCATTTGTAATAGTGAAAAATCACCAGTAGAGGGTGTACAAATCTAATAAATAGGAGCTATACAGGGAGGCTGGTGATTCCCGTAGGTGCTTGGCTGCTTTTCCACAGCATATGATTACCAGATTAGACTCCTCGTTTACATTTCAGTGATTTGAGATCATCATAGAGAGATATAAACTAAATAAATGATATAGGAAAGTCTGTTTTTGTCATAAATGTGAATCTCTCTCTCTGTCTCTGTCAACTATATAGACACTTCTCAACCAAATCACACCTGCAAACTAAAATGTTTTATTACAAGGGTTCCCAAAAGCTAGAGCCAATCAAATAAGTATCCTTGGTTCAATTAGAGGAAATGATTAGATTAGATTAGATGTAAAAAAAAATAAATAAATAAAATAAATTAAAAAATTTTTTAAAAAAAACAAAGAGGGAAGCATCTGCCTCAAGACAGTAATTCTATGATTTTTACATAGCCTTCATCTTGACAGGAATGTGTTCCTTTTTAAGTGCACTCTGTGATGTTAGACTGAAAAACAAAGCCAGGAGACAGTGTACCCAGCAGTGAATTTTTAATCATGGTCTGTATTCATGCTGTTGAAGGGTTGCTAAGTAATTGATTTTTTTAATGAGACCATGAATAAGCTTTTGAATGCACACAGCAGGGGACAATGATTTGTGACACTTGTGGACCAAACTATAAAATGCTTTGTATAGTTGATAAGCTGCGCTTGTAGTACTATTTTCCAGGAATTACATATTTTGCTCATGCAAAACTCATCTCATGTAGTCATCCAGAATGTGACTCAAGGTTTCAAATACAAGGCCGTTCATTCTCAGTTATTCAGACTATTATGTGAAAAGTAGTCAGAGTGTATGAGGCGAAGATGTGTTGAGAGCTGTGGTATGTGAAGAGAGCAAGACAGAAAGAGAGGGAGAGAGAGAAAGAGATTGAGAGAGAGAGAGAATCAATAGTGTTTAGACAGAGAAGTGGAGTCTAAGTGTGTGATCAATAGAGAGCAGAGAGGAGAGATTAGCTGCTTTTCTCTCTCAAACTAACACTGACAAATTGGTGAATTGGTGTATCGGCCCTTGGGCTAAACGGATTGACCTGCTGTTTCCATGTTCTGCCGTGTACTGTCAATAAAGATCTGTGTTCATTGTGGCTCTCAGTGAAGAGAGTGAATGAAGCACCATAAGAGAGAAAAAGGGAAAGGAAGGAAGGGAGCTGAAGAAGTAGAGACCTGGTAAAGCAAAGAGTAGCCCAGGTGCCCATGTAGCCTTGATACTCACAAAATGTCCACACCTCAGCCTCATTAACACATTCGTGCACTCACATGTGCATCCTCGTGCACACTGTTATAAAACCATAATAACGTCTCCAGGAAAATTAATGGAAAGACAGATTAAAAACTAAGTGAGGAGAAACGGGCCACTGGTGTAGCTATTTGCAACTCATAAATCATTCTGGCACACCCACGCGCATGTAGACACACGCATAGACACACACACACACACACATACACACACGTACTGTAATTAACCACAGGCTATTTACTCTCTCCTGCTGTAAATTAGACATGCAGACACAGTTATTACATTAGGGGGATCTGCCATGCAGAATGCTAACAGGAGGAGGAGGGGACACTCGTACACACAACTGGCTCATACAAACATAAACACACACATACATGTACACAAGAAAGAGGGTATGGAAGAATCATAGACTGACGGGAGTGAAAATGAAGCTGCAGCACAGAGAATAGGGGCCCCCAGCTCTTTGTTCCCTGCTGCATTTCATTATCTGAAACGCCAGCCAACACACACGACACACACACACACACACACAAACACAACGCACCTCCCCCTTCCCTAAAGCTGTCTGCCTTCACTCCATGCACACAGCACAAAAAGAGGGGGAAATAGAGATACTGCGTCAGTGCCATTCATTGGCATCTGGACTCGGTCATGACAAGCATGTCTGCACGGTCATCTTTAGCAAATCAGCCAAGCTGCTCTGAGTTGACCACCTCGCTTCAACCTGTGCTCACAGAAAGCCCAAACCCATAAATTCTATTTTAAGCCGAACAATAGGAGATGAGGACTTGATTAAAGCAAGTATTGATACTCCGTCTCTGGTAGCTTGTCTCCATTTAGTTCATCTGAAGTTTTTTTTTCTGTCTTTCTGGCAGTCCTTCTGTTAGTGTGTATGTGTCCTCCGGTTCCCCCCTGCCTCCCTCACCCCTCTCTGTCCCTCTGTTTTCCCACGGTGATCGATAGCTCATTACAATCATTGACTGCAGCTCATCAGCACCTGTTAAGGTCTGGAGAAACAGAAAAGGTGCATGTGCTTCTTAGAGTGCATGTCTTTTGATGCAAGCCTATTGATGAATATAAAGATTGGTTTTGAGTGAGTCATAGGTGAAGTCTGACATTTGAATAGTTATTTTTTGATTCGTTCTCATTGCTGCGGGTGCCTAGTTTGTCGCTGCTTTATGGTCCGTGGTCTTGGGGAACATCTTATTATGCAACTCACGTGGGTACCATGGTTTGTTGCTATGGTGATTGCCAAGGGAGCCAGAGTATTATAGGTGTTTATCCTAGACAGGAGCAAGGCTACTCTCTGTCTATCAGGACATGCTTCAATTTACCACACGGTTTGGACCACCCATTAAGATCAGCACAGTTACAGGGGGACAAAGGGAAAGCCCAGAATACAACACAGTCAAGTGCTGATGCGATTTAGAAGAAAGATTATTCAGTATTCATATTCCTGGAAGAAAGACCTTGTTCAAACACTCAGTTGTTGGTTTAATGCGTCACTGCAGGGTTTGTTTTTGGAGAGGACAGACTGTGAGCCGAAAGAAGCAAACAGAGAAAAAGAGAAAGATGATGAGAGCCGATTAGAAACTACAAAACACGGTTAACGTAAGAAAAAATGTGTTTTTAAAAAAAAGAGAACGAGAGAGACAATAGTGAGACCTCAAGAAGTCCCCCCTGGATTCATTCACAGGATGTGGTCTAAGTAAAGAGGAAAACTGGTGTAAGAATGTGAAGTTTTAAGGAAAAGGGGATATAAATAGAGTGAATACAATGGAGGACTGAATAGAGAATAAATCTCTCACTCCATGCATAAATTACACACATCATTTACATATTCATTATGTTTTGTGTTCTAATGAGAGTATTTGCTTAATAGCTTTACCACCACTGGCAGCTTTTGTTTGACACAAGAGAATTTAAAGGAAGGGGGGAAAAAAGAAAAACAAAGGAGCAAGGGTCATCTCAGTAAAGTGGGTGAGGTCAATGGTACACAATCAATTTTACGATAATCGTATCAGTAATATTTCTGTATTGTGCGTGTGTGAACAAGCACAACATGCTCAAGGCTCTTAGAGATATGAAATGAAGTGCACATGATGGGGGCTGGTAAAAGTTAATTAAAACAACACAAGCTTTCTCCAAACTCAGGGCTCTCTTCGTCCTTCTCCTCTTGTCCCGATGGAATAAGTAACTGCTGCTGTAATTACTTACATGGCAGTCACTGAGATCATTCCCCCAGGTGCCAAAAAGTCTTCCAAATGACAACAAAGACTGGCGATTTGCAGCGTACCTGTAAGAAATGAAAAGTTGCATATGCGTAAGTGAAGTAATGTTGAGTACATAGACACGTGCAGCACTACTTACAAACTGAGGGGGTAAATGATTTAGAAAGTGATTGAAAGAAATAAGGGAAAGAGAGGGATGGAAATGTAGAGACAGGGGGAAGGGCAACGGAGGGATGAGCTACAAATGAGAGCGATGGCGGTGGCAGGTTGGCACAGTGCCATCCAGTCAGGACTTGAGCGGGGGCGGGTATGGGTATGGGCGAAGGGGCGAAGAGAATAAGAATGAAAGAGGAAGAGAAACAGACCTCCATACTGCTACCATGGTGCCACCTTGGCACAGGCATAATGGGTCGTAACGAACGGGAGTCTGGGCACAGCAAAGGAATAGCAAAGCGTAGAAGTAAGGAAGATGCCAGCAGACAGAGGATGACTCAGATGTAGATGGATGAAGAAGGCACAGAAGGAAATTGAAGAGAAAATGGACGATAATATAAAACTGTAAGATTTAACTCCATGAAGAGCATCAGTCATACAAAGAAAAACGGCGTTGGAAGATCTTACATTTTATCCATTTACCGACTTTTCTTTCTCTCTATGCCAGCCGCGGTGTGCCAGCCAGCGGGCAGCATGCCAGTGTACAGTCATGGCATACCCGGCGGGATCAAAGCAGATGGCGAAGAACTGTCATCGTCGTAGACAAGGGGACTCACCTCTGAGGATTTCCTACTAATCACCGTTTGTTTGTTTGGACAAAGCCAAAAAGAGGTGCCCGGGCAACGGTTACCAGCGATTCTGTGATGGCATCTTTTCGGGGGCGGCAAGGGCACAGGGAGAAAGATGGCATGCTGCCAAGACAACATAATACACACATTTGTAAACAGAAACCTCCATACGGTGAGCAGAACATTTCGGATGCCATGAGTGTTTTCGGCGATGGCATCCCCTCAAGGGAGAGACTAGAAACAGAGATGGCACCATGCCAAACTCAAACTGTGAGGCATTCACAGCCGCCATCAAAAGCTGTACAAAAATGGCAAAAACGCAGACATAAAATAGTAGAAAAAGGTAGAAATAGACACAGAAACGCAGCTGTGGCGGGAGTATGGGACAAAAACCATTTCCTCGATGCCAACTCTGCTCAGTGCCAACTGCTGCACTGAAAGGAAGCTGCTGCCCATTGCAAAGAACTAAGGCAAGGGATCGTACCATTCCACTATGGAGAGGAAGAGTATGCAAAAGAAGAGGAATAATGAGCAAAAGAATAAAGGATATAGAAGAAGAAAATATGAGGAATTTTGTGCTTAACGAAGAACAGTGGGAGTGGGTGGACAAGGATGATGAAGAGCCTCTTTCCTGCACTTGCACACCTGGGATGTTCTTAAAGGGATATCCCCTCAGACTGCTCTGTGTTAAAGGGAGGGATGCATTGGCATCATCTCCAGGATGTCAAGCTGTGTTTCTCTATTGCCAGTCAAGGAGGGTGCTGCAGTCGTCAGGGGCGGGCAACTGTCTGGGCATCTCATCTGCAGCTAATTAACAGCCACACACTAATTCTAACAGCCGATCATAATTAGCGATTTAATCGCTCGTCAACGCTTTTCTCCCCCCCTAAATTGTGCCTCCTATTTGGACACGTGCGGATAAGCTAAGGAACGCCGGATCCCCCTCCCCTCCTCCTCGTCCTTCTTTCCTTCATCCTTGGCTCCAGACTCCAGTGGGATCTTAATTAAGCCTGGGCTTCATTATGCAAATGGAGTACAATAAACGACAGCAGAGGTGGAGCTGGATACAGACTAAAACGGAACGGTGGGAGGGGAGCACTGGAAGTGGAAAATGAAGAGATGTGGAAGGTTACCAAAATTGTCTATATGATTTTACTGCGTTACAATAATTGCATATTGTTGTAACATGCACGTCTTCAGTTTGCCAGCGCTATTTGTGGTGTGAGAACCAACATTTCGCACTCTGATGCTCCATCTCTGCTGCCACTGGGAAAACTTCTCTGTAATAACACTGGATATGCAGAATGTCATCTCTCACAAAGAAAATTCATAAGGGAATGGTGACAATGAACCCCTTAATATCACCAGTTGGCTGTTGTCGTGGATATGAAGAAAGATAGTAGATATGGGGACAGAGAAAAGAGGCAGACAGAAACACTGACAGTGGCAGCAGCATGGCAGCTAATGTCATCTCAGTTTAATCATCGCATGGGATCATGGGGTTCATGAAAATTCATTTGCATATCATTAAATAGAGAGAGGTTATTTGGTGTGGGCAGCCAAAATGGGATTGGATGAAGGAAAGAAAAAAAAAAGGAAAATGGAGGGGCTCGTTATTAAACAGCAATGTTTTATAGTCCGCCAGCCGATTCATTTAATTTGGGCGTAATTAAAATGTGTCAGACTCAATCAATCATTCCAACGGGGATACTATCAATGTTTCAGTCTGAAAAAGACTAATCAGTGGATATGCGGTCGGACATTTTCCAATAACAGTCTGAGAGCTTTACTCTACTCTCAGCTTGACCGATCGACTTTTATTTCTGATTTATCAGAAGCAGTGTATCAAGCATGCAGTTTAACTTCCGTGAATTGTGTCAAGACATATCTATCTGACAGGTGGTGATGCCATCCTGTGCTAGTCAATAAGAGGGTAGCTCACACTGTCTTTTTGACCTTAGTAATAAGCTGTCCGTGGTGTGTATGTATGTGCATGCCCGTGTACATTTCTCATTTGCATAAGTGATGTAATTAGACCACCCTTTCACATGCAGATCAGTTTGACAACACGGCAAACACTCTAACACACACATACAGCCATACACACGCTTATACACACGACAACACACGCTTGCCGCCGTGACCACCCCCATATCATGGGGAGTCTGTTGTCTGTGAGCAGAGAGTGTAAAGATTAACATAATCCAGCTAATAAGTGTGAGTAATATTCACACAGTGACGCGTGGCAAAGACACTGTCCTGCTGATGCGTATTTGTATCTCATTATAGATGTAAAGTACTGTGGCCGCCAGTAGATAGGGAGGGGAGGCGCGTGTGGATGGGGGATGGTGTGGGGTCACAAAGTGTGGGCCTGAATGAACAGATACCCAAGAAAAAATAATAAACAGCAGTATTTTTACTTTTACAGTTACTCTGCCCTGAAAGGGAGGTGTCGACGTAGCATAAAGACAGATTACACAGCATTCCTCATAACCAGAATGCTGGAGGTTGGTTAAGGAGGGCCTTCTAATGTCTCCACAAATTCAGAAAGACAATTACACTGATTATTCAGTCTGTTTACAGTACTAAAAAGCCACAGAGTCCATTTTTGCAGAAGAATGTAGGAATTATAAATAGAGTGTATTTGCGCTTGCAGGCTAGCTCTGCCATATGATTGATTAGGATGGTGTGACGACCATTAAAAAGTCATTTAAAAGATGGATAGGGACCACATTTCCAAATAAAAACCACTTTATACCTGATGAAGTGCTGAACAAACTCTCCTTCAAAGACATTTACTGATTACTCTCGGGGTATGACTGAGTGTAATGTGGGAAGTACCCATGAACTGTGTGTACCTCTGCATCAGCTGTAGACGACTCCAAAGCAAATGTCTGTGTACAGTCAGGCAGTGGGTGATGCAGCTTGCATTTTTGAAACTAAAATTTGACCATTTAGATTACAAGAAGCAGAAGTGACATTCATTTGGACAGAGGTGAAGTCTATCTGCGTACAAGTAGGCGCACACAGAAATAAACGACACAAACAGGCCAACACACGCACACACTGATTGAAATGTATCTGATAGCACAGCGTCGCTTCAGCCGAAACCTTATCCTAAGAAGCAGAGGTGTATCTAAATGTGCGAATGTATTTCGGCTCTGTCTCTTTAACTCGGGGCTCCACCACAGCAGCATGCTTTGGGATTCATGCATAAACATGAGCTGGCCTTTCAGCTCTCTCCTCACATAACCAATCTAAATCTAAATGAGCCCCCACTACAGATACACCAGCAGGCAATGACATTACACCCCCTCCCCAGCCCCAGCCCAACCCCCTACTCTACCCTACTACCCCCAGCGACACATATACACCAGCAGGCAATAATTTCACGCCATCCCTCAAAGCCCCCCCTCTACCTACTCTCCACACACACACTCGTACCCCTTTTTGCCGCAACCCCACCAGCTGCACAGTACTCATTTGATTAAGAGGGGGAGGACAGGGAGAAGGAGAAATGGTGGGGGATCACTTTATCAGGATGACTTTCTAAGATGGCTATCATCAGCTACGAAGCTATCTCAAGCCCTCTTGTGTGTATACTTTGCTGTTGTTTTCCCCGTGTATCTGTTTGTCTCCTCCCTGCAGCTCCAATCAGAACATAACAGTTTCACGGTTACATTTTCCGTTGTCGCATTTCTGTGTAATGGTTAAATAAATGGCTTGCTGCTAGAGAAAAAAGGGAGCAGATACCAGATTGTGCCTGACTTGAGTGTGACTCTGAAGAAACAACACATTCCCATGTTCATTTAAGCTTTTCCTCTTTGGCAAGTTGTCTCATCAACCGCAGGAAAGATTTACATAAGAAAGAACAAAATAATAAAATCTTCTCTACCAACCTAAGCTGTGGTCTTTGAAATGTTGCATATGAAAATCTGTGTGTCCTAAATGTGCTGTAGTGTGCAATTTTCCACCCCTCTCTCCCAGAGTCGTAAAACACATTATCATCATCAGCAGCAGCAGGAGCAGCAATGTAATTCATCCGAGGTCGTTAATATTCATCATATCATTTAGTCACAAAGGAAACTCATCTGGCCGAATGTCACAGATGTAATTAATGAAGTGACCCCAGAGGTCATGGCTCCATTCACCAAACGCCTTCCACACACCACCATGTTACACACACACGGTTGCACATCAAAAGCCTTCCAGCCAGACACACACCGACACCAAGCATGCAACCTGGAATATGAAACACATATATAACAGGCAGACACCCTCGCATACCACAACATTCACAAAATGGCTTCTCTCGGTAAGACCAAAGGGATGAGACCAGAGCGTGCACCAAAGCAGACTTTATTTAGCTCAGTGGAGTATGGGGAGGGAAAGGAAGAGAAACACACACCAGCAGGGAAGAACTGGGGTAAGGAGAGTATAGAGACACACTAAACCACTGGAGCAGGACATAAGGACAGGTGCACATCACAGGTATCTTTTTGGTCATCACTATGGCAACAACATATCCAGAAAAAAATTAAAAGAATTGTTTTACCTACAGTAAGGGTAACAGAGTCTCTTCACCATAGAGGACTCCAATATGTACATCTTACAGTCACTAAGTTCAAGAGAATACGAGAGAAATTATATTCGAAATAATCAGTATACAAAAAACTGCCTGTGTGGTATTTGGAATGCACATCTCTGTACAGAAGAAAGCTCATTGGTATTGTCGTAAACATTGGTTAGTTTAAGAACAAAACATGACAGAGTTAGTCAGTCCACATCCTTTGGAAAGTTGGCTGTGATGTCAATCTGAGCTCAGCAAAGCTGTTTTAGCTGGAGAATTTGAAAATGCAACACAGAAAGACACCGTACCAGTGGAAGGTTTGGGGCTGAACTCCTTCAAATACCTCCTTCAAATAACTATGCAGTATCTCCACAAGGGTGGAGAAGTTAATGCACCAAGAGGGTTTCTCTGAAACTGGAAGCTTGAAAAAATATTTCTGGTATTACGAAAGCCATTACTGTCTTCTGAGTAAGGGTAATTAATAGGATACTGAAAAACAAACTTGATGGAATTGAGCCCCACATATCCATTTGTTTTTGACAGAATAACAGAGGAGCAGTTTATGAACAGCATCACAGGTATCATTACAGTTTGTAGTCATTAAAGCCTAGTGGTAAAGCGATCAGAGCATGCATCTTTCTACAGTATCGTTAGAAACTACAGTACATTAGCAGCAAACTGGACATCCTTAAGGGCTGAAGTTCAACACTATGGTATAAAAGAAAAATAAACTGCAACATTTCTCAAGAGAAGTAAAACTCTTCAACCGCTATAATACAGACTGCCATGGCTCTAGTTTGGGGTTTTGGTTACAGTCTCCAGTGTGCTTATGAGAGGCAGAAAACAGTAGCTTAGATACAGGGACTCCTTCCTTCTTTAAAAACAGCAATACATCGTCAAGTAAACAGTAGCGCTTATTTTTGTAGGTCATATGGTTAAAGTATTATCACATCTTTGGATTTTTGTCTTAAAGCATTAATTATTGTTTAGCTATTATTGTTATATTATCATTATTACAGATAGAATAAGGACTGGTTGCAAATGAACACAGGAAAAAGGTAGAGAGAAAAAGTGGAAAGTAGGTAGGGAGGGAGAAGGAGGGAAAATAAATTAAGTGTACAAAAATAACATCAATAACATCCGAAGTTTTTCTCAACTTTGCGCAGTAGCTCCCTATCTGTAAGTGGAAAAGAGAGCTATGTCTCAAACATCCAATGAAGTCTCGAGTCAACCATACAAAAGCTAAATACTGTACATTTACCCCTCAGACTATTAAACACTTTAGTTTCAATAAGGTTTTTTGTAACAATCTATTACTCAGAGGTGAAAAGCTCAGATCTTTGAAATACAGAGATGTTTTTCGTAGATATCTTTTAATACTTAGTCCAAGGTTAAACCAAGCCTTTTCTGTTTTAAAAACAGAAAAGTATAGTATTAAGATCACATTTGAAGCGGAGCCATGTTGAGCTGTTGACCTGAGCATAGAAAGCTTTACATTAATCACATAACATTGGTAAGCCATTGGTATATTCAAATAGAACGGAAAGGCAGTAAGTCACCTTACCTGAACATATCAAAGCTGTCATAATCTTTTCATAATCATGACACTATATCGAAGCAAGACAGTTTATCTCAATCCATAAGATTTATATTAAGAAACTATTACTAAACACACACAATGTAAATTTGAGTTTGGTTAAAGTTTTCATATACAGTATAATGGTTGAGTGCTATAAAAAATAGTTTGCCCCGTTCAAGACAAACTGGCCTTTACGTTCTGTGCTATTTGGGCTGTTATCCACTAAAGGAACATAGAAGGAGTACATGTACAACAGAAGACTCATCATTGGCTTTTGGAGGGTGAAGCTGCATTCTAGCACCGTATCAGTCTATTGGTACTCTGCTCACCCATGCCAGTTGCAGATCTCACTCCTTCACCGTACAGACGTCAGCTCTGCAGTTTGTTATTGAAAACAAACATGTTCAAACTAAATCCACAGACATGTAAAATTTTGGTTATGAGCTTTGGAATCTGAGTCAGTCTTTACAAAAGCTCTATGCAAATACCCCTGTGTATTTCAAGGATATTATTTTGTTTTTTTCTTCTTCTTTTTCTTCTTCTTCTTCCACTGTTAACTGCTTTGTTTTTCTTCAAGTTTATTTTTTGGAGCTCTCTATTTACACTAAAATCTCTTTGACAATTTCTTTTCCAGCCTCATACAGACTGGCACTACATGCTACACAGCTAGTCATCTAGCACTGTCTGGTGGAGGGCCCACTATGAGTCTGTCATGCAGACTGAGAGGTAGACTGCAGGTCTAGCTGGGCAGTGAGGTCACATACTTGGAGAATGCTCTTTGGCCTCTGTGGCATCTGGTTGGGTTTTATCAAGGTGGTGTTTGGTTGTAGTAAGGTGTCTGACAGAATAGGGAGAGGAGCTCTTTTCAACAAGAAAGGACAGACCAGGAAAGAGTTTAAGAACAATATGAAAAGAGGAAAGCTGTGGTAAAGAGGACTTGGTTTGGGCTCTCTCCTACTTTCTGAGGAGAGTGTTTCTCTTTGGGCCACTGTGGCTCTGCATCTTTGGGGTGTTCAGGTTACAGGGTTGGCAGCAAGTGGACAGGGTGTATGTTTAGAGGTCGACAGCAGTTGCAAATGGGATTTTGGTGAGAACATGGCTGAAGGAAGCAGTCTGCCTCTCTAAGCTCTGTCTCTTTCCCCTGCCCCTGCTGACAGCTCAGCCTGCTCCCTCTCTGCAGAGTCAGAGCTCAGGCTCCTGGCCCTCTTCTCCTTCGCTCTGGCATTCTGGAACCACACCTGAAAAAATATTTACATGAAAAAATTTCATTTATTAGACTTAAAAGACTTGATTGTTCTTGTTTGAGCATTTTTAATCTGTAATGAAGAAATTGATATATTTGAAACTGTTACCTGAACCACACGGTGAGGCAGTCCCAACTCCTGGCCTAGTGTCTCACACTCATGTCGGTTGGGTGTGCGGTGGCTCCTGTAGAAATCTTTGAGCTGCAGTACCTGGAAGTGGCTCATCTGTGTCCTTTGGCGCTGCTGCTGTTGGTGGTGCTGCTGCAGAGTTTGTGTCTCACCCCAGTCTGAGCTGGTACCCCCATGTCCTTCAGGACTTGGAGACCCTTGGTCAGCCATACCGGAACCCTCTTCACATGCATACTCCTCGTCATCTTCCTCATAGTCATCATCCTCCTCTGGGTTGTTTAGATTTGTGGTTGAAGACAAAAAAGTCACAGGTGGCTTCAAAGTGAACTCTTTGTTGCTGACGACATAGCCAGGGTTTGGGATAGCGTTGGAAGAGATAGATGGACCTGGTCTGTCCACGACAGATGACATAGCCATCCCAGTCTGCCCATTGGATCCATTGCTTATTGATAAGTTGTAGCCAGCTCTTTCTGCCTCTGCCCAGTGACGTGACCTCATATGGGCATCCAGAGCACTCCTTACCTTGAAGAGAGCCCTGCAGAATGGGCAGCGCAGGTGGTTCAAACCGAGCTGGAAACTGGAACCTGGTCCCATTGACCGAAACTGTCCTTTTCGCTCTCTTGCTCGTGTATTCTGAAACCAAACCTGTGAAAGAAAGATGTTCGTTTTAAAATTCAATATAACAAAGAGCATTAAATAGTTTTGTTTTTTTTCTCATCCATACAGTACCTGAACAACACGTCTTGTGAGGCCCACATCTCGTGCAATGCTCTCGAGGACTCCTCTGGTGGGGTTAGAGTCCAAGCTGTAGCGCTGATACAACACTTCAAGTTGTTCTGGGGTGATGGTGGTTCTCTGACGTTTATCCCTTCTGTGCTCCTCCTCAACCTCTCTACCGCTCCTTTGGCCCTCAAAACTGGTCTCTGATATATGCTTTGTACTCTGCTTTATGGGTGTCAGGGAATTGGTTAGGGTGCCGCTTGAGTGATCGGAGAGTGTGTTCTTAATTTGTATGCTGTTTAGGTGCGAAATCATGGGATGCGTGGGATTAGGGTGTATCTGGGACATAGCACCTGATAGCATTTGGCTGGCCATTAAGGAGTGGTTGGGGTGAAGCATCATGTAAGGCATGGTTCGGTCTGTGAAGCCAGAATGAAGAAGTTGTACCTGGGACTGCGCTGCTAGGAGGTGCCTAGTCTGATGTTCCTGCCACAGCTGGAAAGATGGCAAGGACACTGGGCAGACACTGCACTGGAACTGAGGCTGGGGTTGGAGCTGGGATTGTGGTAGGGTTTCAGTTGACAAGCAAGCTGTTGCATCAGGCAGCCGACTGTGGCTTCTCTCAGACTCTGGAGCAGAAGGGAGGCTGGATGAAGTGTCAGCAGCCTTTTCAGTTTGAACAGAAGGAGGACTGCGTGTATGGCCCTCGTCGGAATGAGACATAGACAAGTTGGTGGGTACTGTTTTTTGTGTAGAGAAGGCAACCAGAGGCTGAGGTCTTTCAGGAGTACTTTCTGACAGCAGCTTGGACTCGGGTTGTGGACAAGATCCTTTTTTTATGTCCTGAACAATTTCCTTATGTTGGATGTCTGCATCTGAAGTTCCATTTTGAGTATGAACAGGAGCTGGGCTTGTGTTAGCCTGAGGAGAAATTATTTTGTCTTCTTGTTTCCTTGTAGGTGGTGTTTGTTCACCTTTGGCTGTTAGATGGTCACTGTCTGTGCATGGAGTGGATGAATCAAGGACAGGCGAGTCAGGATGGGTGTAATACTCATAAGTCAGATCCATGGAGTTTTCATTCTGGGAGTCACCTTGTCCTTCATCCTCACCACTGTTATCTGTATTATCATCATCATTCTTGTAGTAACCATTTCTCTGTCTGTATATGTTGTCAAGTTGGTTCCTATCCTCTAATCCATCATCTGCCACTCGATCTTGGTTTTTGCGGGCTCTCTGTCTAGCATTTTGGAACCATACAACAATCACTCTGTTAGGGAGGGACAACAAAGCTGACAATCTGTCATATTCTTCCTCTCTGGGGTAAGGAGTGGCCTCAAACACCCCCTGTAGGGTCTCCAGTTGTTGCTCTGTGAAGCGAGTTCGGGACGAGCGTCTACCCCTATGGGGCTCTCCTCTATGCAGGTCTGTTGTCTGAGGTTGTGGGGACGTGTTGGCTGGGAGGCCTGGGGACAACGAACATGGGGAAAGTGTCAGTGGCTGGTTTTGTGCTACTTCCTCTCTAGAGTCCTCCAGGGCAGTGGTTGGGGGGTTATTAAAATTGTAAGGGGAATCCTTGTCTCGCTGGCGTTCTTTAAATAGGGTGTTTCGGAACCAGTGTTTAATGACTTTGTGTGGCAGACCAGACAGTGCAGACATTTTGTTGATCTCTTCATCACTGGGGAGGCTATTGATATCAAAATGCTTCCTTAGAACAGTTAGTTGCTCTTCAGAGATTCGTGTTCGGGTTCTCTTACCCTGCTGTTGTTCAAGTATTGACGGGCTAACTTGACTTGGCTGTCCTGTTTGGATGGGGCTGGGCTGAGATGGCTGACCCAGCATCGCAGGATTAAGCTGTGGAGGCTGACCTAACAAAGCCGGGCTGAGCTGTGGTTGCTGAGCTAACAATGCTGGACTAAGCTGTGGCTGTTGCCCTAGCAGTGCTGGGTTAAGTTGAGACTGATAGAGTTTTGCTAGCTCAGGGTTCACATTTGCGTCTAACCAAGGCTGGGGCTGAAGAGCCACAGACTGCATCACAACTGGAGGGAGGAGAGGTAGCTCCATGGGAAAAGGAATTGGTGGTAGTGGAAGCTTTGGTAAGGATAGTGGGGGCATAGGAAGCTGGGGTAAGGGTAGAGGGAGCATAGGTATTTTAGGCAAAGAAAGAGGAATGGAGGGTGTGGTCTGAGAGGTAACTGTAGAGGATGTGCTTGGGATGGGTGCCTCTTGTTGTGGAAAGTCTTGAGGTTGAGAAGGAGAAGGTGGAGAAGAAGGTGCAGGGGCACTTGGTGTTAGATCTGTAGCTGTGACACCTGTTTTGGTTGTGGGATCTGAAACTGGCAAAACAGATGAGGGTTCAAGGGTTTTAACTTGAGGCTTAACTGGTTCCGGTGCTGGTTCTGATTCTGGGCATGTGGATGGGACTGGAGCTGCAGCTTGAGTTGAATTCTCCCCCAATTTAAGCTGTGTGAGTGGGTACATCTGGTCATACTGCAGCCTGTATTCTCTGGAAAACTTCTCCAATGCCGCAGTAGGGAACAGCATCCTATGAATGTACTCCTGGTGGCTTTTTAAAATCAAGGCATCTGAAAAAAACTTGCCACAGTCTCTACATTTTTCTCCTTTTTCACAGCATTTTTTCTCTTTGTTTGCCGAACCCTCATCTTTGCTCTGTTTGTCCTCTTGTGGCAAGCCTTCTGTCTCTCCGTTGTCTTCTCCTCCTTTGTCATCCTTGTTACAGCCTTCCATCTTTCCATTCTGCAGTTTACTAAGCTCGTCTCTGTTCTCCTCTGAGCCCACTTCCATCTTGTTCATATCAGAGCACTCTTGGTTATCTGGTATCATTTGAATTGCTATCTGCTGCTGGTGCCTGTGTCTACTTTGTATATATTGCAGTGCCAACTCATAGCCATAACCCTGCAGCAGGGCTCTAAGAGGCTCCCCATTTGCAGCAGCATATGGCACTCTGGGTGGAGGACACTGCAATCCAAGAAGATTAAATGAAGAAGAAACTCCTTCCTCTGTCTTACTTTCATTTTTAAGAGTAGGAACATGCATTTCTTCTTTTTCCTCCTCAAGACCGGATTTGTGTTCTTTTTCCATCTGGTCGATGGAGGGTCCCCTGCAGACTGTATCAACCTTGGCCTCACACTGCAATTGATGCTTTGTTTGGCTAATTTGGTTAGTTGAATTTGAACATTGTTTCTGGGCTTGTTTGTCATCAGTTTGAGACTCCTTTTTAGCCTCTGCCTTGACCTGTTCTTTTGGGAGAGGACTGACAGGTAATGAATGACTAAACTCTGGGCTCTTAAGCATTAACTCTGGGTTGAGTGTCATGTCTCCAGACAGATAAAATGGCAGAAGAAGTTGCTGCTGTAGAGAGAGCAAGTTGTCTGATGCCAGGGAGAAGTGTTGTTTGAGGAGATTCTCCGGTCCTAAGGGAAGGTGCTGCATCATTTGGGACTGAAGCAGAGCTGTATGCTGTTGTAATTGAGCTTGGACTTGGGCCTGGGCTATCTGCTGCTGCTGTATTAGCATTAGCTGGTTTCTTGATGCTAGAAGCTCTGCCACTCTCTTTTTAGCCTGCTGGCTATCTGTTGGATTAGAGAGGGTTGGCTGGGCTTCAGCTACTAAGCCAGAGCCTACTAGTGAAGAGCTTGAAGAGCTTCCTCCATCTGGCCTCTTGGTGAAAGGCAAACTCTTGGGTGTTTCTTCTCTGGTGGAAGAGGCCTGAGCAGCAGTAGTGGAGACTGGAACAGCTACAGTAGATGCTGGGGTCTGTGGAGCTGGGTTTTGGGCAGCGCGAGCTCTAGTCTGATGAAGGACAGAGCGAAGATGTATGTCCAGCGTGGAGCTCTGGCTGTAGCCCACGCCACACAGTCGGCAGCGGTACGGTCTAGGATCTGGGCCACGAGGAGCTTCTGGGGCAGCAGCACTTGTGCCAGAGTCCTGCAGGGCTCGTCTGGCCCGGTGGAGATGGGACACAGAGTTATAGTGGACCAAAAGAATTGTTTTCTGAGTAAAAGATTCAGAACATATGGTACATTTATAGGGCCTAGATGGATCCAGATAACGGTCCATTGTGGGGTTAGAGCTCTTCTTGAGAAGGGAGCTGGAACTAGGTTCAGATATGATCTCTTCTTGTGGCCCTTTCTCTGCCTCAGCAAAATCCTCCTCACCTCCATCAACTTCAGAGACCATGTCCTTCTCTTTATTGTTAAGCTCGTCTTTTTGTTCCTCCTTTCCCTCTGTGCCATGAGATTCTTCATCTATATCTTCTTCCTCGCCCTCTCCAGCTTCTTGACCTACTTGAGGTGACAAACTAAAATCTTGTTGAACTGTATTCTTATTATGCTCCATGTATTGCACAGTATGAGGCGTCAGGAGTGTATTCTGTCCCTGTGTGTTGTCCAGCTGTGAGTGTGTGTTCTGCATGTGTCTCTGCAGGGCCTCCTGACTGCGGCATTGTCTAGAACAGAGGGGGCACTCTGTCGCCGCCCTCATGGCATGGTATTGCCAGTGTAGCTGCAGCTTCTCCTGAGTGGGGAACGCCAAGCTGCACCTGCTGCAACGGAACCGGTAACCATGGCGATCAGAAAGTGGAGGGGGGTCGCTGGGGGGGGAGGTGGGTGGAGATGAGGGGGAGATCTGAGTTGGGGACTGAGGAGCCAGTCTGCCATTGGAAGGGTGAGTGGTGTTGTCTTCTAGGGGTGGGGTGAGAAGAGCTGTGACATCTTTGGGTGCGGCTACATCTCCCTCGGTGTTTTCCACCGAAATGCCTGTAAAATGCCCAAAAATAATGACTGTGAAATTTTAAATCATTTTACAAAAACACAAGTCAGGAAAACAATACAGTCTTTTGACCAAAAGAACATGGTTTGGTGTCATTTCTTCTTCAGCTAATGTCTAAATAGTTTTATCATGCATTTTACACCAACCTTTGTTTTTCTGTGAATCAGTGGAGGTGGTGGAATCTGCGGTATGGGAACAGTTTGCATTGTTATTCTTGGTTGTTTTATTTTTCTGAATATCATCCGTGTGTGAGTCTGTCTGTAGTTCTGTCTCCAGCTGAGACTGCGGTTGTTCTATGGATGGTGTGACCTGGAAGAAAGAAAAGGTATGTTCTGTCAGTTTTGGTTGCCGCTCAGTGTTGTTTTACCATTTCAAAATAAAAGAAATATGGGATATTGCCATGTTTTCTTTAACCAAGATTATGAATAAAACATGTTTAATTGTACAGTATAATAGCAAGCAAATATATCAATATGTATAAATACAGAGTGCCTGCTCTCCCCATACTGACATCATAAAACATTAAAGTGTATCGTTACATCTTGCACCTGCCTGCACAGCAGTATAAGCAGCAAGGCACATCAATTTGTTAATAAGTATACATGGTTGAGATATGTGCGTCTGCCCTTCAGTTCCTGCGACACCCTCCAACATGCCCCAAGGGTTTAATAAAACTTTACTGAGCTGAATAATGAATTTATTTAAAATCATTCTTCATATAGAAATCCTCCAACCCCACAGCTTGAAGCAATGAGAGCAAATACTATATCTATGTGAACAGCTAGCCACCCTAAGGAAAGGACAGACAGCCAAAGATGAGATTTACATGACAAGAGTTTTCTCTGCGTAACAGCTTCATAAGAGCGAAAGAGAAGAACAACCACACACACACACACACACACACACACACACACACACACACACACACACACACACACACTGCAGAGAAAACTGAAGGTCAGGCTTAATCTAGAGAGCGTAATTGGAAAGCAAGGTACATAATGGCCATCATCACCTCAGTCTGAATTAATGAACCTCAATTACTATCAGAGAGAGTGAGGGAGGGGTAGGAGGGGAAGAAGGGAGGATGGGGGCTAAGGGGTGTAGAATATGAAAAAGAGAGAGAGCAGAGAGAGGGAGGGAGGAAGTATGGGGCAATGAACAAAAAAAACTGCTTTGGAGAAAGACAGTGAGTAAGGGAGGGGTAACGCATAAGAAATTGAGAGAGAGCTTGGGAGAGACAGAATGGGAGGGGCAGGGACAGAAATTGCAGAATAGGAATGATAGGAGTAGCTAGAGGGGGGGAGGGAGGGACGGCAGAGGGGAGAAAGGGTGAAAAGCAGTCAGTGAAGTGGAGGGAAGAGAGCAAGAGACAAAGGCCACTTAGCATACAGGCCAGGGAGATGGAGGATGGTGATGTGGATAGATGACCGGTCATTGTTAGTTGGAGAGACACAGTAAAAAGCATGGGGGCCCCTTTTTAGCTTGACTGCACTTCTGGTAATAGAGGGCTACTTAAACATGCATTATAGAAAGACTGGCTTTTCCCTCACTCACTCAGTCAACCCCTCTCCCTTCCACTCTAAAAGATGCGCATGCACATGCACACAGAATGCACGGCTGCATCAAAGATGATAGCGGGGAGCTACTTAAACATGCATTAAAAAAAAGCGCTGCCTTTCTCTCTGGTGCCTTCTTAATGGAATTGTCTCCCTACATTTCACTCTCCCCCATCCCCCACAGCTTCGCCTTCTCATTTTCTTTTGCTTCCTGACGAACGCAAACACAACAAATACGCAGTTGCAAACACTTACTGTGCTGATGAGCTTGTCTACACAGTCCTGTGCCACACTGTGCACATGAGTGAGATGCTGTCGAAGGTGTACGTATGGGAGTTTAACCTGGCACAGAGGGCATTGGACAGTCTAAAAGAGGGAAGAGAGGAAAGGAGGAGAAGAGAGGGAAATGAGGGAAATTGTTATTAAAGTATTAAATTTGCAGGCAGCGAGGGACCATAGGTGTGCAGGGGTTTGTCAGATTACACAAGGAAATTACACGTCTTCTAATCTAGAATTGCATTTACTTCATCCTCCGGTACATTTTATATTCAAATGGACATGCTTAAATTATTAAAATGTGTGTCAACTGCTTACCTGCTGGTTCTCATTTTGCTGGTGTTTTCTGGGGCGTTTGGTTGAGATGGAGTTTTCCATTTCCCCACATCCAGAGGATGGACGTTTGACTGAGGGCACTGAATCCCTCTTTTCTATTTCCTCTTCTCTTGTTTCTTCTTTCAAGTAAAAAAATATATGAGCACATAAATGAATTTATATTTACTATGTAATATATTACGAAATCATAATTTTAGTGACCTAATAATATATTGTAAACGTTTTCATAAGCAGCCGAATCAGCTTTACCTGTCTCCTCTGAAATCTTCTTTGCCTCCAAGTTACATGTGTCTTTGGTTGTGTCCAAAGGACCAGTGCTGGTCTCACTGGAAGTTTCCATATCCTCACTGAGCTCTCCTGGGAGATGGCAAGACAAATAATTATGTTATGCAAACACAGTACTTCATACAATATGTTCTCACAAACTATCTCTCAAAAAGACCAATGTCTTTGGACCACACTTCATTCTTCTTGCTTGCCTCCACACACTATTGATCAAGTATTGATTCCACATTAGATTCCCCTCAGAGGTGGAGTAGAGGTAATATGAACGTACAACACAACAGTTCACCTCAATAAGTCTTAATCTGCGCTGAGCCAAATCACAGGATAAATTTAATTTAGAAATGAACTGTTAAACGGTTCATTTTAGATGTTTAGCAGTCCACATACTCCAGACAATATAAGTTTAGGATTTTATAATAGCTTGCACAGACTGTAGAATTGTGACAAGCCTCCACCTCCCACAGTCCTTGTACAAGGGATTTGTATTGGTCCATTGATTAGCAGGTGCTAGTTAGCTGCTGTCAGGGGTGATTGGGGATATAACAAGAATGTGTATCGACTAATCACTTTGCTTGATCAATATCTCAGCAACAGCCATTACTCATTTTCTCCCACTTTTCATCTTAATCCCCTGTCTGCTCTCTGATGTCAGCAAGCCAGTGCAACATGAAATCAAATACACCCACGCAGTTCATATTCTCACCTGTGACACCATCAGGGCTTTTCCTGATGGTAAAAATGGCTGCCAGCTCCTCTCCATCCATAGGCTGCAGCTGTAGTAGCCCTTCCCTCTGCTGATGGGTTGGCGTTTGACTGTGTTTTAGTACTTGGAGTTTAGAAGAGGAGGAGTGGTTGCATAGAAGACAGTGGAACAGCCACGAACCTCCATCAACCTCACCATCATACTGCTGCAGGAACTAAAAGTAATGACGTAGAAAGAAAATATTATGGTTGGACAACAGTTTCAAAATATAATCTCATTACAAGGAAACACGAAGTGCATTTGGGCTTAAAGTGCTTCTTGAAGGTGCTAAAACAGTAGGCTTTTGGTGTAGAGTGTGACAAAATTTGCTTTTATATGCTTACTCTGTAAACTCGGACGCTCGCCTCATGGTGTGAACTGAGGGAATGCCCGCGTAGCTTCTCCAAACTGCTGGTCACGTAGTCACACAGGTTGCACCTCAGCTGAACCGGGTTCCCCTTAGCAATGAGGGCAGCCCCCTCCTGACCCCTGTCTCCGCCCTCCTGGAGATGAGCAGCAAGCTGGTACCGGGTGCGGTGTCTATCGGTCTGGCAGTGCAAGGAGAAGTTAGCCCTCAGCGGGGTGGTGTAGCCACACAGTCTGCAGTGGCAACCACCGGCAACTAAGGAGCACCACTCAGACTGAGGCAAGGAGCGAGGAGCATTCAGATGCTGCTCCACAGACTCTAGGCTGTCAGATGAAAAGCAGGAGCAGACAAGGCATTGGAATACACCCTGGGAGAGGGGTCCAGTGGGGGACAGAGATGGGGCGGGAGGGGGAGAGGGGGAGGGCGAGGGAGAAGGAGTCAGCGTAGAGCCAAGGGTGACTGGCTGTTCTGTGACTTGCTGACTGGTCAGTCGCATGTTCAAGGAGAGCTCGGCGCCTAAAACAGAGAGAAACTGTGAACCAGAATGTATACACTTTAAAGCATTCATCCTGAATTGCAGCAAGAGATGCGATACATTACCCACCTGTGTTTTGTAGGTGTTTAAGCTGCGGGGCGAGGCTCCGGCAGTGAGACAGATAGTAACCTCTCTGGAGCCGTAGCATGTTATGTGTGTGTTTTTCGCTGGTGGTGTGTATGCGCAGGTTGCGGGCAATGCTGGTCTCATAGTCGCACACATCGCACCGCCACCGTTTACCATGAGAGTGGGAGTGTGCAGGTGGTGTGAGCTTGGCAGGCTGGGTAGCAGGCGTGGGAATAGAGAGTGGGAGCTTGCTGTATGGCTGCTCATCCACTGCGTGACCATTGGATGAGCTGCTGTTGTTGGTAATGTGAGAGGTGTGTATTTGACCATTCGAGTGTCCCCCGTTTTGAACGTTATTAAGGTGTTTATCCGACTGCATGTGTATGCTGAGGTTGCCTTTCGATGAGGTAGCATAATCACACACCTCACAGCGGTAGGGCTTGTAGCCACAGGCGTAGGTTTCACCTCGGGCTAAGCGAGGATGGGGTTTCCCCGAACTGCAATACCCACACACTCCTCGTGTTGCACCACCACAAACACACTTTCCCCCAGAGGCACCACACACACACTGGCCTCCTGTCTCCGGATGTTTCTCCTTCATATGGACTTGCAGTGTATGCTGAGACTTATAGTGCCAGTTACACTTAGGGCATTTCAGGGTTTTGCAGGAATTGCGTGAGTGCATTATGGTCATGTGACTAGTCAGTGAATTAGGAGAGAGGTCTTGGTTGAGGTTTTTAAGGACAGCTTCTTTCTGTTCTCCATCTTTGTCTCTCTCGTCATCCACTTCTGTGTCTAGCTGGCTGTCATTTGGTTCTGGAGCTTTGGCACCATCTCCATTGGAAATGGAAGAGTGAGGAACCCCTACCAGCCCATCATCCTCAGCAGGTGTACTGGCAGGCTCTGTACCTGCCAGTGGAAAAGCCAGAGAAGACTGCTGGGATCTAAAGCTCTGAGGAAACCCAGAAATCCAGCCCTGATCTCCCTTAATGTCTTTTACCTCTGTCTCGCTCAGCAGGGCAGATGAGGAGGACGGACAATTGAAGTGCTTTGGAGAGATGGGAAAAAAAGGGGAGGGCTTTGGAGAGGCGGCTGTTTTGCTGTCGAGTGTGCCACTGGCCTTTGCAGTGCTGGAAGAAGAGCTGTGCTGGCTCTGTTGAGGTAATAAAGAACATTTGGATTTGGTTTGGCTTTGGTTTGAGATGGCCTCCTCCTCTTCCTTCTCCTCTCCGCCTCTGCTGCTGAGGGCTGCTGGGAGGCCCCCTGTAACTGTTGCCTCTCCCACACCTACACGCACCTCCCCTTCTGTCTTCCTTTGCCCCGACAAACATCCCTCCCCGAAGTCTTCCTTCATCCCCTGCTTTTGACGTACTCCATTCTCCTGTGGATCTCGCCCTTTTTCTTTCTGCTCACCTCCCTGGGTCTCTTCCCCAGCCTGGGACCCCTCTGCGCCCTCCTCCTGCTGAGGCAGGGTCAGGGGCTCTTTGGAAGGGGCCATGGCTGAGGTATGAGAGGATGACCCCTGCTCAGGAATGACCGCCAGGGTCAGGAGAGGAAGAGATAAAGCCTGGAGACTGAGGTCAGCATCTCTCTCCTCTCCTCCCCCTCCATCCCCTCCTCCTCCCTCACCACTGTCCATACCAGAGGCTACAGCTGCCACGCATTACGACCCCACCTGTGTGTTTCAGATACAGAGAAAGAGAAGAAGAGAGCAGGACAGACAGAGACAGCAGAAAAGTGAAGTGAAAAAGAGGAGAAAATTAAATACATGAGTCATGTAAATAATATTGCATAACAATGGAGGCATTGATTAAAGTCCCTGGATAGCATCTGTTCAATATAGCCTTCACAGTGTGCAATCCAGAAGCTGGTTACCCAGGGGTTAGCGTTAGCCCTTAATGGGAAAATCAATAGCATGAGCGCTAAACTAGGTAGAGGAATGCGGGTAAAGGCTACGCAGGAGGTCTATAATATTCCTCAGGGGATAGGATTAAATAAAGAACTGAATGCTTCTGAGCTAAAGGGCTCCCACTAAATTGCCACACTTAGATAAAAGCAGATAAAAGAACACTTTTTTAAAGCAAATGTATCAGTCTCAACATCTTTTGCTGCACATTAGTGCAGAGATATTATGAGGCACCAGGATCAACATTTAGTACATCAATTTTTACACTTAGTAAACACAGTATAGTATAATGAACAGCTGTGTTTACCAAACAAAATACTGGTGGAAAGCTTCTGCAAAAATTGTTTAGATTTTAGGCAGGTATTAATTAAAATTGTATTTTTTGTAACATTTTGAGTTTGAGGCTTTGCAGTACAGCGCATTTTATTTTGACTTCCACACATTCTTTGTGCAAAATATTGTATCCACCTTCTGTAAGTTCTCCTACCTATAAACACACATCTACATAAACACAAAAGCAATATTGTTCATTAAAATAATTAATCCTTTCTTGTAATATACTCAAGATTTATTTGTCCATGATAATGAAATGTGTAAAACAACTATTATTTTAAACAGTTAATTAGTGTCTGCAAGTATGCATATTTTAAGACGTGCCTTTTGAAATCATTAGTTTTAATTAAACTAACAGTGGGAAGTGACATTTTACATACATGAAGTTAATCATTAAAATCTCCCCCCAAAAATGAGCGTTTAGGTCTGACAAAGATTCTCAATCACATCAGCACAACAATGCATCACTACAGGGACTTCCTAAAAAATAAATCAAACCTCTCCCTTCTTCGGTTTCTGATGAATGCCATTCCAGACAGATACATCTCTGTTAGTCAGTGTGTGTCCCACAATCTCATTACTGACCTTTTTTTTAATCAAGTAGAGACCTTAATCTACCCTTTCACCTTCTCCTTCAACCAACCAACCCCCTCGTCCTCCTCCTTAAACACCCCTTCTCTCTCCCTCTCTCCTGTAGCCACCCCCTCCCCCTTCTCTGCAGCTTTAAGATATATGGCTCATATCGGCACTCTGATAGTGCTTTAATGTACTGTGTTTATGTCACAGGCCACAGACCCTTGCCCACTGCAGCTGTCCACTGTCCTGCCAGAGAGTGCTGAGGGGCTGAGCGGGCCTGCCAGCAGCTGAGAACAGTCTCTAATCTGATAAAGATTTTCATTTACACTGCAATCAATAACCTGGGTCTATCGGCAATGTAACTATTTATACAAGCATTCCTGGCTCTCTATCGATCACAAGTGCGGGAAACCATCATTTAACAATGTGTGTGTGTACGTCTCTGTGTGGCAGTGTGTGTGCATCCTGTAGTGCAACTGATTCTGATGATGTCAATTAGGCACAAACACAGAACACCTGAAATTTAACATGCACGAGCATACAACTTTCTATGGGTTAATATTAAGATATGAATGCACATTACATATTAGTTATTAGCTGATCATAGTGCTCACTGCAACATGAAATTATTTTCAAATAGCAAACAAAAAGTGTATGCTTGATTCCTTGTGTGTGTGTGTGTGTGTGTGTGTGTGTGTGTGTGTGTGTGTGTGTGTGTGTGTGTGTGTGTGTGTGTGTGTGTGTGTGTTAAGAAAAGAGAGAAAGGAGAGAGAGGGGTGTGCGGGGGAGAGAGAAACAGACAGCGAGAAGAGTTGTGTGGCTATACTTTACGAAAATACCTTTTTTTTGCCATTATAGGACCTGGACAAAAACAGCTGGATGTGGACAGATACTGTTTTTTTTAACGCAGCTGTTTTTGCGTGAAGACCTATCGGACCGTATACAATCTCCGCCAGCCTCAAGGTAATAGCACAAAGCTGTATTTTTATTTCTTTTTTTCCCCCATTATTCTGGCCACCACAGTAACGGGGCAGTTGGAGAATACCGGACGAGCAGAGCCTTGAATAGTTCACTCCCCGTCTCTGTGTTGTCAAGGCACTGGCCAACCATCAGACTACTTCAGCCTTTGTTTACAGTGCTTCCTACCCCAGCTAAACCAAAAGTGATCGCGTTCACTAACCAGTAACAGGTGACTCAATGCACAGGCAGACCGACAAAAAAGCTCTATTTGCGAGAATTACAGGCTTGCACTGACCAAACACCCTCCTCCTCCCCACCGCTGGCTCGCTTCCTACCAAGCTCCCCGTAAAATATCGTAAACAAACGACACACTTACATTTCTGCAGCGACTCTGGTACAAAGCTCCGCACGCTGAATGTGTAGTAGTCCAGAAAACAATCGTATAGAGAGCCCACTCATTCCTTATGAATGATCCTCTGCGTTTTTACGGAGCCAGGAGGGGAAAAAATGGGGAGAAGGAGAGAGAGCAGCGGGGTCCAAGTTGTTACCAAACAACTGTGTAATTAAAGCTACATATAGGCTGTAGTAAACAGAAGATGGGGGACGGAGGGGTTTGTGCGAGCTCCAGAGGTAGAATGAGTTCTGATCACTGTGGGAGGAAAAACACTTGGCTCTTTATTCCTGCTAATTAGTTTCCTTCAAAAAATGGCTGAGATTACGCCCAGTGCGCATGTGCGTAATTGCGCAGACACCGCTAATTAGCCCGTTTGGATCAATAGGATTCCGCGAGAGAGAGAAGGGAGAGGGAGGGGGTGACGGACGGAGGGAGGGGGGGAGAGGCTACGGGGACGCATAGAAAGACGAGTAGAGGATAAATATTAAAAAGTAGAAGAAATTACATCTGAAACGTTAAGTTTTATTCTGCGATATGTTACTGTGGCGGAAAATTCCGGTAATCCATTTTGGATGGGAATTTAGAAAGATCTAATTTCATCTCAAATATAGCTTAGATAGGAAACAATATATAGAAAAATCTCCAGTTAAAGACGTCTTATTATAGTGCAAAGGACAATTATGTCGATACACAATCAGTATTGACCAAAAGCAGACATTTAACACCAATACTTTTATGGAAGAATATACGACATAATAAAACCTGCCACAAAATGACACAAAAATGCGACGCTGTCACCGAGATTCAATACTGAGGAGCACAAACACACCACAAGGCCCTGGAGGATTGTTTTAGGAATATAGTATTGACGTTTTTGTTTTTTTTTTTTTTTTTTTTTTTAAGATAAAACACTGGTTAGAAGCTCGTATACAGACACTGTCATACTCTTAAATCGCATTATTTTCGAGAGAAATTGCGATATCTTCGTGATGTTCCACCTGGTTTGTAAAAGTTGAAACCAGATTACTTGCCCATGGAATTTTGAAGACTATAGAGAGGTCTAAAAATTAAAAATAACAGTAAAAAGAGAAAGATTTCCTCTAAATATGCTTGAATATGTGAAATAAGGCATTTCGCCTTTTTCTGTTTGGGCTGAGCAGGTTATTCAAGGCTGGAGGTCTGGGTTTGGAACGCTGATCTGTAGGTTCATATTTTTTGTTATGAAAATAAATAATATCTAAAAATTATTTCAAGCTAAACTGACGTGTCCATTCCTATGTTAGTCATCAAGAAGACCTTTGGTGTTTTTTTTTTTCTGCTCCGGCCGTCCCATCCTCGCTCCTCAGCTCTATTGTTATGATAATACTATTGTTGATTTCACGCTGGATGTGCAATCTGTCGATCGTCCATTTTTTAGAAGGAAAACTGCATTCATTTGTAAGATCAAATAGTAGCTTTTCGTCTTCCTTTATTAGGCTTTGATTGCCCAAGCTGACTTCTTCCTTATTTAACAATAATATAAATTACTTTTTAGGAAAGTAAGAGAGGCTACAGTGTTGCTGCAGAATATTCCTATGTAAAAATGTTGTAATATTTTAGTATTTCCACAGCAGGTTAAAAAAGGATACAGCTCTCACTACAGTATGTTACTATCAGCTCACTGTTGCGTGAAACAACCCGCATTACAAGGCCATATCGGAATAGTTTACATGAATATTAATATTTTTTCTTACGCTGGTTTTGACTGCACTGATATTTTGGATTTGATTTCTCTTGGTTTGGTTGGATTCTTTTCTTGCATTTGTGCAACTCTAAATACGTAAAGAATCGATTCACTGACCAATTAATGAAATGCCTAATGATTTGGCCTACGTTTGTAGTACATGCAATAATTTTTTTACGATTCGAATACGTTTAAAGTGATTGCCCGGCACAGGCCACGATCAAAGATTGCATCTTATCAAAAGCATAAATCAGTCACTGCTCTGTTGTTTTTATGCCTACATGGATTTTCTGCAGTTATGACTGCAGTTAAGTACGTGACAATTTGTCATTTTGTGAACAAAAGACAACGACAGTGAGTGGTGATATAATTTTAACGTTAGTCCAGACATTGTCTGCTGTGTGTCACTCCAGTGTGGGTGTGTGTGTGTCTGTGATTTTCTGTGTGTGATTTTGTGTGGGTGTGTGGGAGTGACAAAAACAGGTGCCTCCAAATTGATAGGTTTAAATAGAAAGAAAATTTTAAATATTAATAGAAGCTAAAGCAATTTGGAGATCTGTGGTTTGAGAATGTTTGTCTTTATATGTGCATATGATTGTGCTGATTTAACATGCCTAACGTATGCTTCTTTAATACATGTAGAAGAGTAAGCTGTAAAACACATTTTTAAAAAGATATGGCTGCTTATTACACTATAGTGCAGTGACACCACCGTTAAATGCTTTCAAATCATCTCTCTTATTATTTGTATTCTTTATTGATGTAAATTTTCATTTGTATTTGAATTTGCTCGTGCATTTTTTTAGCTCCATTTGAAACAATGAAAAGACAGGTGAACACCTTCGATATGCTGGTGTGCGGGTCTGCATTATGTATGTTTGTGGGTCACAGCCAAAATACACATAAATGCACAGTTATTTAAAAAAATACTCCACCCATAAAGTCCAGGTTTAGCTAATATAAAACAGAATAGAATAATTGTCCTGATTTATTTAAACGTATGCCTTGAGAACGTTCGCCACAGATTTGATCAGACGCTGCCTGTGACTGGCACTGTGAGGTAATTTCCATAAGGATAAATATAAAGTTAGAGTATTTTGCCATTATTAAAGCTCGCATGAATTCACATTTACAATTTAAACACATTCTGTGTCTGGCAAACACAATCAAACATGCACAAGCCGTACTGTAAAATGCACCATGCTTTCCATGCCCTCAGGTGTATGCCAGGGGTTTGTTGTTTTCACTGTAATATATAGTTAGCCCTTCCACCAATTTACCCTGTCAGTGCTAATGGGACAATTAACCACTGTGATACCCCCCAGGCAGAAGGAGAGCCAAAAGCTCCCCAACTCCAAACTTGTCTTTATGACATTTATATGACAAAATGTGGGGGAAGCTGGGGACCCATCTGACACCTTGGAGGGTCCTTAATGTCACTCCCTCCCTTGCTCCTGCCCCTTTCTGCCCCAGGGTATGGCACTGAGCATGAAGTGTAATACATCATGTACAGGAGAGGCTCGGGTCATGTTCAGGAGGGAGAAAACTTTGTACTGCGTCCAAAGCTTCAATGGGACAACTCAGATTTACACGCTGTGTTCCGTTCTGCGTGATTATAAATGTAAACCTGCCTCACAGAAACGCACTTCCAGTTAACATACTCCAACTTGACCTCTCCCTTCATTTATGCCTTTTTTGGTGTCTGTAAGTCCCTTTGTCTGTGCTCACATTCCCCCTGTCCTTCTTACATCCCCAAGGAGGCAATAACCTCCCTAGCAAGAGCTTCCCCTTGAGCCGTTGTCATAGTAACTTGTGGGCTGGTCGACATGACAACCCCACCATGGTCCAGAGATAGATGATAGGCCAGAAATGGGGAGGGAGAAGGCATATGGGGGGGATTTGCACCCCCTTTAATTTGGTTTGCCTGATTCTGATTCAAAATGTTTTTCCCCCTCTCTAAAGGCGAGGTGCAGCCAGCTTCCACCTACTTTACATTTACGCAGGTATTTACAGACCGCAAACGCCGTCTGAGCAGCTCGACATAGCAGTTACCTGCATATCTTTGCAGCACCTGAATAGACGTTGTAATGACAAAATTAATATCTCTCAAGTTTATGTAAGAAACTGTAATAATAAAAAATGCAAATGCTTAAATATTTGTTTTCTTTCTTGTACTCCTAAATAGGCCAGAAAAGCTGCAGTCTTTCTCTGCCAGAGCAAGTGACTTTAAATGGTGAGTGCAAAAAATAACTGTGTGTTTTCACGCTTTGCCCTTTTTGTGAACTCCAGAGTCTGCTTTCTACTGTTACAACCAAATTCAGTAGGAGGAAAAACGGGTCCCAGGAGCAAAAAGAAAGAAAAAAACCCACCTTCCTCAGATTCCACAGAAGTAGTACTATGACTGTCCCAGTACCAGCTGACGTAATGACTGTTTGACACGTTAAAAAGGTTTAGTATTGCTACAGTTTACTACATTAATATGCTAAACTTGCTCTGTCGAAAAGGATTCATGACTATTTTAAAAATAAATTTGCAGGAATATTTACTGAATATTACAAGTGTGCAATAAGCAGATAATAGTAGCGGTTCGCTGCCTGAGTAGATTTACTCAGAAACATTATAGTTTTCTCTACAATTCTGTGGGTCCATTTTTTTTTTTTAATAATCAGGAGAACTTTCCATTAAATGGAGGACTCTATAAGAGGAAACATCCTCTTTAGACGTCGTACGGCGAATGATGAATCCCACCAGCTCCAGGGATGCTGCCCCTCAGCTGACCCTGATCTCTGACCCCTGGGCAGAGGGTAGCCAGCAAAAAGAGATATATCCTCTAAGAATCAATAAATATCAGATTAATCAGGACTATTAAATAATTTTATTTTTCCGATACATCAAGTGTTTTATATTTAGAAAATATTCATAGAATAGTTTTACAGCCTAACAAAGGACAATATAAATGAAGTCCAGACAAGAACAAAAAATAATAATAATTAAAACAAAATACCGAAAATTTAATGACAAAAAACATTTCAGAGATTCATGATTCTATTGGTGAATGATTATCTGATTGTAAACCTTTTTCATTAAAAACTGCAACAAAAAAAACAATGTTTGAGTTAATCAATATTTACATATTGTTTGCCAAGATAATATGCATTAGGTGTAATTTTTAAATATTTGACATTTCATTTGTTACCTTAATGTTATAAATAATTTTCTATTGACACACTTTGAGGTAAATGTTTGCCTGTGACGTGTGTGTGTCAGAAATAGGTTTGCTCAAACACTGGGCTGACTCTATGCCATGTTGAGACTTTTCCCCAAGAAACAACACTGAAAACCTCATCTTCTACCTCAGGTGTTTCCACATTTGATCATATTACAAAGCTGCACAGTTCGGCTTTGTTTTTAATCTCTTTCCTCTTTACTGTCATTCTCACTCAGTCGCGTTTCTCATCAGGCCTCGTCTTTGTGTGACTGTTTCTGTTTTGTTTTGGATATATTTGACGTCTGAGCGTCCTGTCATTTTTTTGTAGCCGCTGCCTTTGACAGATGAATTTCCCCTTGGGGATCAATAAAGTGTATCGTCTCATTTAATCTCATCTCATCTCATCACCATGGCTTTGGCTTCCTACAGGAGGACATTAATAACGTTAATGTTGGATGCAGATGAGTGTGCCTACAGGTAGTCAATATTTAGATTGAGTCATACCCATCTGTTCAACCATCAGTAAGAGGAGATAGATAGATAGATAGATAGATAGATAGATAGATAGATAGATAGATAGATAGATAGATAGATAGATAGATAGATAGATAGATAGATAGATAGATAGATAGATGAGAGTGTTAAGTGTTGTTTATTCAATTTCCACCACTTCTCATTAAATGGCTCCGCTCCAAAGACATGCCTGCAAAACTGAACAACAGCGCCCCTCAATGGATAGATTTGTAACTGAAGTCAATGGAGCAGCAAAAAACAGCAAATGTCTCTTCTCGGGCACCGTACATTCGCGGAAGTTGTCAATGTTATTGAGGGGGAGATTGTGGCGGTGGTTTTTTTTTTTGTTTTTTTTTTTGGGATAGTTTAGTGTAATTGATAGTCTTCCTTTTCCATTCCAGGAGTATCAACATGGATGATGAATGGGAAGAAGAGGTATGAAACACCAGCACTGCGTTTACTGAATAATGGTAGCAATATTAGCCTCATGTGGCTAACACGTTAGCTAACGTGTCAGAAGGGTCCTGGGCTTTATATATGGATCACATGACGAAATAATTTCAGCTTTATTGTGTTAACTTTAACTGTACAAGTGGGAGTTTCAAGGGCAAACGATTTCATTTTAGCTTGTGTGTATATTGAATTTATCTACTTTCATGCCAATGCACATATTTTGGACTATAAGATGTGTAAAACCCTTTGTAGAAGTAGCAGCGTTGTAAAATGTGTATTTGTTTCTTGAAATTTTCACATGCCTGTGTGTCTTCAGAAGAGCCTTTGTAGGCATTATGTGGAAGGACATTCATTATGCACATTCCTGCACTTTAAAACATCATTCGTCTTTCTGTGTGTTCAGGAGCAGCTTGTTGTGGTGGAAGTCTCTGGTATCATCAACAATGACTTTCTGTCCAAGTGTCGGGGCACATGCAAGATACTGGTGAGTTCAGAGAAGTTCTGTGTGTTGTGAGAAAAGAAAAGAGCAATACTGTTGATATAAACGTCCCTGTAGGTGTCTCAGTGCAGTCTCACAGATCTAGTTTCCCTGTTTGTGTTCAAGGATATTGACAGTGAGAGGCCCATGATGCAAGTTGGACAGTATGTGTTTGCTGGGGAATATGAAGGTAAGATTCAACCATAAAAAATATGAAGAAGAAATACAACTACTTGTGTGACTTAACCGACTTGTGCCTGTTGTTAGAAGAAATTTTCCCTCTGATCCTTTTCCTCGTCTCACTATTGTCAGTGATTGACGGACTGAGAAACATTATTTCCAAATAGAAAAGTAATGCTGACTGAAAAAGTCCATATTAATGCCTAAAGATATCCTCGTCATTCTCTCTTCATAGAGGCTTTAGGAACTTGTGTGCTGTTTGAGGAGGCACCGCCAAAAGGTAAGGCTCTCCTCCAACTTCTTAGATGTTTATATTTGTATGTCTGTTATGCTTGAGGTTTTTTTTTCCTCATGCTTTCCTGTGGCATAATGTCCGCAGGAAAAGCCCACAGTGCTCCAGACCTCAAGTACATGTGCCACACTGTGAAGAAACTGACGATGCAACGAATATTTCTCACTGAGAAGAGAGAGGACGAAACAAGCTCAGGTCAGCCATAAGATCTAAGGGTTTATCTGTTTTTCTAATGCAATAATGACACAAAATCTTATACTATTATTGCTTTTAAGTAAAAGATATACTATACCTTTTATCAGCGACCCGACAAAGACCTGTACTCTTTGTTCTAACAGTCTCATTACCTCCACATTCCCAAAGTCTGTACCACTCTCAGTCGATCCTCACTCCAGTTTTGAAAATGACAATCAGTTCTCAACTAAATTACCTGGTTAAATAAAATAAATGACTACATTTAACTTTGCACAACATTGTTAAAACCCCAAATGTGACAATTTTGTTGTCCCGGCAGGAAATGGTGGTGGTAAAGAGAGTGAAACAACCTGTCAGTCCATTCAAGAAGGAAATGGTAACCAACAAGGAGCAGCAGAAGAACATATGAATGATACAAATTTGAAAGACTTAGCAGAAGGTTGATATATGAAGATATTACTTTATTCTGAACTCCTTATATGAGGATGAGACACCTGGATTTGTATGTCTGTGAGGAACTGCGTCTTTGAAAGAGACAATTCCACAGCAGTTAAAACACTCGGGCTTGTTTGCATGTCCTTAAACCTGTCACAGTGTATTGGGTGGAGATAAGGCTTGTGTCCCCTCCAAACAGTCTGGGTTAAGAGTTGTTTTGATAGAACATTTGTACGCAGGGAAGCGAGCACTGTCATTAAATGGTCAATTCACGACAACAATTCACAGTGTTGCCTTACTGGACGATACCAATACTGTGAAAAACTTGACATTTTCAGTGTGGTAGGTTGTGGTGCCTTGCTGGATCAATCAGTATAATAACATAAATAAGAAGCAAAGAGGTATTTTGAAGCAGTTACAGGTAGATAGCAAATAGTGAGGAAAACGCTACGTAAAATGCGTGGCAAATGCCAAGCTCACACCTACCAGTAGGTATCGAGTGAGTATGCCTAAGTTTATACAGTTTAGCTGTAAAAATGAGAATTTATTTTGTCACAATTTGTCACAACCTCTTCCTGAAACATAATGCCCCTTCTTCACTAAGTCTCAACAAAACGTAAATATGGTTAAATTAGACCGACAGGAAAACAGGTCTTAATAAATCACAATATTAATTCATTCCTTTTAGATTCATATAGGAGGGCAGTGCTTCTCTGGTATCATCCATTTATGTCCCCAGTGACCACAATGAATACCATCTAGCAAAGGGAGGTTAGAATATGAATGGCTCATTCTCCAATGATGGATCATCTACTGAACAACTACTGAATTACTGTGTTGAAGCCAAAAGAAATTAAGGCTTTAAATTTCTTTATTAAATAAACAGGATATTTTTAAATGTGAGTCAAATTGTGTTTGTTTATTTTTGTTGTGTCTAATATTTGTTGTGGACATTGCATTTGATTACAAAACTCTGTCAATGGGGTACAGTTTCATTTATCTTTTTTAAGCTGCATATTCACTAAATAAATAACATTTCTTTGTGGTATATTGTGCTTGTAACCTTTCACTGAACTAAATAATAAGCTGAAACGCATTGCTTTCGAGCTGTTTGTGTGCAGCCCAGTAGCTGTCAGATTTATGAATGAACTGGATTTTGTTGACTTTGAGGACGTGGCGGTTCTCGGCCAATCCAATCAACGGTGCTCCCGTGAAGTGGACCAATCAGCGAGCGACATCACACTGGGCTTCTGGGACTGTGATTGGTCGGTTTGCGTTTTAGCACAGGAAGTGCATGGGTGTGTTTCCGAAGGGAGGACCGAAGGCAGCAGCGACGAACTTCCCTGAAGACGCCGGTGAGTTGTCCTGGTAAACTGCTGTAAAATGGAAAAAGTGATTTAATTGTGTTTTTCCTATAGTGTCCGCTTTGAAAGACGTGTTAAGGGCGATTATATCGATACTTATTTGTACGGTTGGACGAGTAAAAATGCTATTCAGAGAGTTAAACTAGCGGTATGCTTGGTTAGCCAGTCTGTTGTTGGTTCCTAACGGTGGCTAATTGGAAATAACGGTCACAAGCTGTTGCTGTCCGAATATGATACAAAGACAAGATTTAAGACGTAGAGACTTGCAAAAGTGAGAGCCCAGACGGTATTTTTTGTCGTACTAAAGCAGTCAAGACAGCAGCGAACGAGTTTCTACAAGAGGAAAGCGAAATAGCCAAAACAGGACACATTTTCTCACCAATAAAACATGTCATTATTATTTAAAAGGCAACCGGTAGAGGTGGTGCAGCTCAACCTTTTTGCCCAGGTATTTTGAAGTTTTTCCATCGATGTTTCGAGGGAGAACATGTTTTGCTTATTGCTTCAGTTCTAAAAGCTAAGACACCTGACAGCAATTTGCTCTGCTCTATATTTTGAAAGGGAACATACAGTCAGCTGCTAGAATATTAGATTAATCGAGCTTAAATTAGCAGTCCTCTATTTATTTCCACTTCAGTGTGAGTCTTAATGCTGAGTTTGTACTGTTTGAGCTGATTTAACTTAAGACACGACTCAACATTTTGGTATGTGGCAATTTTGTACTATAAAATGTGCATTAGGTCGCCCTTGTTGGTTTAAGTGCTGTGGGTGAATAGGGTGAATCAACTCTTCTCAAGGACAAAACTTAACTATGATGACACGATTTTTTAGGTTTTATGTTAACCTATGAAGGGTGGCAGCCAGGGGTTGTTTACAAAAGGAATTTTGTACAATTACTTTCAAAGTTGTCAATTTAAACGTTTCTAAATTGTTGTATGATTGTGTCAGTAAATGATGATTCTTTTCTTTACCAATTGGCTTTATAATGTATGGGATAGCAAGTGCTACTAAGGATCGAAAGTACAACAAATAAGGGATTGCATCAGCTGGAAAAGATTAGCCATGGTTGAAGCATTTGGCAATACTGTGAATCAAAACTTTGTATACTCTAAACTGGCAGGTAGAGTAACAGTCTCAGTACTGACAGAATGCCATCATAAAATGTGCAAGGTAAATTTAGATAAGCATAATATATAAATAGGGTTTAGGAGGAACCTCTGATTGAGCATTGATCTCTGCTTTTTGGTGACTTTTTTTTCTTCTTTAAACTCTGGTTCAGACGGTGTTTGTACAAACGCAGGATGGAACTGCGTCCACTTGTCATGTGCTTTGCTCTCTGTGTGGTTTACGCCACCAGCAAACCCACAGAAAAGAAGGACCGTGTTCACCACGATGAACCTCTCAGCAACCGAGAGCACGATGACACAGAGAACTTTGACTATGACCATGAAGCCTTTCTCGGGCAAGAAGAGGCCAAGACCTTCGATCAGCTCACACCAGAGGAAAGCAAAGAGAGGCTCGGGTAATAACACATTTTCTGCTGTTTGATTGTCTGCTTGTAATATCAGTCCTTTTGTTAAAGCAGACACTAGAGGGCTTATTCCGTTATTATGTTTTATGAGGTTTTATTTTTCCATTTATGCCTATGGTATATTCTTTGATGTGGTAATGACCTAGTTGCACCTCAGGGAGCGGCAGCACAGCTCATCTGTGGTCAAAATCCAAAAGATAAATAAGGAAAGTTTGCTAAATTTTCATCATCATTTCTCTGCAGCATGTTGGTTGAACGCATAGATGAGGATAAAGATGGCTTTGTGACTGTTGAGGAAATGAAGAACTGGATCAAGCACGCACAAAAGAGGTGGATCTATGACGATGTGGATCGACAGTGGAAGAGTCATGATCTTAATGGGGATGAAGTGGTGTCCTGGGAGGAGTACAAGAACGCCACATATGGATACATTCTCGGTACTGCTGCGGACAGTTTTCACTTTATACATTTGATGCATCCCAGTAGTATTACCTTCACGTACACACAAATTTACTTTGCCAGATTTGTACACATGTTGTCAGAAGTTGTGACTTCTACCCTGCAGATGACCCTGACCCTGATGATGGCTTCAGCTACAGGCAGATGATGGCTCGTGATGAGAGGAGATTCAAAATGGCGGACCACAACAACGACATGAAGGCCAACAAGGAAGAGTTCACAGCCTTCCTGCACCCTGAGGAGTATGACCACATGAAAGACATTGTAGTGCTGGTGGGTGACACTTTTATGAAGGTTTTAAGTGATGACACTGATGTTGTATCTTTTCAATTCTTTCTCACTGCACTGTGCTCTTTCTTTCTATAGGAAACTATGGAAGACATTGACAAGAATGGAGATGGTTTAATCGACCTGGATGAGTACATTGGTGAGTCCTTACAGCTCGTTAGCATACATCAGTTTGTACCACAAGATTTTGGATTATCAGTTACGGCAAACAATGACATAAAGATGATGCAAAGTTGTTTCAGAAACAGTTGTGAAATGTGGGATGTTTAGTAATGTGCTATCGTAAATATGTATTTGTAGAGCGAAAAGTTGCACCATTCTTCCTTTCTTATTGGGCTCTAGGTGACATGTACAACCAGGAGGGAGACAACACAGAACCTGAGTGGGTGAAGACCGAGAGAGAGCAGTTCACTGAATTCAGAGACAAAAACAAAGACGGGAAGATGGACAAGGAGGAGACCAGAGACTGGATCCTGCCCAGTGACTACGACCATGCTGAGGCCGAGGCCAAGCATCTGGTTTATGAGTCAGATACAGACAAAGTGCGTACTGTAAAGAATTCCACATGATTTCAGAATTCATCAGAAATGTGTGTGGACTTCCTGCATCCATCCCTGAGAATTAGCAAGGAAGTGAAACTACATGTGTGAAAAGACACACGAGTAACATAACATACATGTGTGTTTGAGTTTTTGTGCCGCAGAGTTTTTGAAATGCTGACATAATTTTCTTCTACTGCTACGGCAAACTAAAATGACAGTAAAATGCCTTTTGTAGGCTTTTGAAATGTGTTAATTGTCTAATTAACCCTCTGAACCCTAAAATGGCATGATAGCGTTAAAAAAAACTTCACCAAGATTATACCATTTGACTGAAAGAGAAAGTACAATAACAGAGAAATACAGGCAGTAATGGTACGGTAATGAATGTGCTATACTGCACTATAGACAGTATTAAACTCTCTCTACTTCTAGTCATTGTTGTACTGTTTCCAAATACATACAGAACTTTATGTTGCAGTGAAAAGTGAGCCCACAGTGAGTGAAAATGTGACAGAAACTGTCCAAAAACCACATGGGGCTCAGAGTATTAAGGTGGGGATTGGCATATCATGTTCATTGCAATAGCGATAAAACCTATAATTATGCAAAACAACACAAAATACCTCCATGTCACTCATAAATACATTTAATCTTTGTATGCCGACACCAGTGCTAGGCTGATCATTTTTGTTTCTCTCTCTGTTAGGACGGCCGTCTAACCAAGTCAGAAATTGTGGACAAGTACGATCTGTTTGTGGGCAGCCAGGCGACTGACTTTGGAGAGGCTCTGACTCGACACGACGAGTTCTAACATCCACCTGCCTCCGGTGACTCTGTGCTCATCTTGTGTACAACATGACTGCGTCGACAGGATATGGAGTATTTTAAACAAGATGAGCTCGCTCGACCCAGCGCCACGGACAATAATTTATTTGATTTCTTGAATGTGCCCCGTTGTACACACACTAACACTAAGTCATGTGTACATGCTTGACCAGAGTGTCCTCACGTTCTGTTGCACCTCTCATTGGAGTATATCGCCAGCCTTTGCTCTGCTTCCACACCTTACCCTGTCCGGGCCCAGATCAGGGATAAGAAGTGGTCATCAACACGGTTTTAGATTTTTTTTTCTTTGAAAGGATGATTTTGTGAAATAGCCATGTTTTGTTACAAAGCCTTTTATAGAATAATTAAGTTGAGGCTTGCAGTCTACATAAGAGTTTGTCTCACCGTTTCATTTTGCGATGCACTGGACTGACTTTCTAGTCACCAGAATTTGTACTATTCCTCTGTGTACTCGGGCCCAAATTGAAAATGTTAGTTGCTGATTCGCTTGTTAGACATTTTTCATTCGTTGAACATGATGCGGTAATGCTGGATTATAGGATGTTTGGAACAAGGAGTAAATATTAAATCCAATGACAATGAAGACCGTTTGGCCTAGTGCAATACAGTATCATTAGTGGGACATTGCTGTGTTTGCTATACTGGTCCCCAAAGCATCCATGGTACCACAAACTGTCCTGCTGTCTATTTTTGACAAGAGCAGTTTGTGTTGTGTCTTAGTTGAAGGAATCAAGATGATGTTTTGTCTGATGGATGCTTTGTACTGAAAGCTGCCTCTTTTTGTTTTTGTTCCTTATCACCTCAATAGTGTGTGTGTGTGTGTGTGTGCGCGTATGTGTGTGTGCATGAGAACCTGTGTGTACATATATTCTTGACGACTTCCTATTTTTTTGTTTTGTTGGGTTTTTTTATGTTATGTTTTGAGTTTTGTTTAATTCAGCTGCAACTACTAACTCATCTGTGTGCCAAGTAAAAAAATCTTTGTCCTATTTTGTAAGCAGTTTGGGGGAAAAACATTCTCCTCCCTTTGAATATTATCCTTCCCAAATATATTTGTTATGCTTGTATTATCTCTACCACCATTTATAACCACTGTTAATAATTTTTATTGGCATAGTATAATGTGTATGATAATGTTTTTTACAGGCTCACTGCAGCAACAAGCCTTTCACTAGTGACTTTACTGTAAATAAGTTGTTGTTCTGCAAATTGAGCACTCTAACAATCAGGTCCAGTTTTTGCGATTGAGAACAATGTCTCAATAAAAACAAATACAAATGGTAGTTGTTAGTTTGCTGCATTCTTTTGACTTGATGTGGCAGCTGCTATTACATTTGTTCTCCGGAGAAAGCAAAAAAGACCAGTGTCTCTGTAGCTGCCTTCACTTAGAATAAAGGATTTCATAAAACCTTTTATGGAATTGGGTGGAAGTTGAAAAATGTTGAAGTTTCATATCCTTTATAGCTATCAGCATTGTTTCCAGTTTGCTCTGTTTTCTGTGAATCCTCTGTTTCCTGTTTCCATTCATGCCATTGACTTGCTGACCTCTGCATTGTTGTTTCAGATGCTCCTTTTCTCATCCTTTCTATATCAGCCGCGTTTCCCTTAATCCCTCCCCATGATGAAGCAAACATCGGCATATTTAATTTACAAAGTGCCACAGCTGAGATGAATACGGATTTAATGTTTGTAGTATATTTTTCACATTATCACCTTAACTTTTATCAAGCAACTGAAGCTTAAAAGGCCAATTTCTTGTTTGACATACTTTGTCAATTTTTAATTAATTCAAATAAGGTTTAATTAACATGAAAGATTTATTCAGCAGCTTTTCCTTTTTAAAGATGAGCTTAAAGTGAAGTACTTTGAACTAAACATTGTTATTCACCACCAAAACTGACGTGCAAATGGAAACTTTTGATCACCTGAATTCAAGCTTTGTTCTCTGTACTTCAGCCGTCTAACACCCTTCACGAAGAGCCCTACCCTCAAAGATTTTACTAACAAATGTCTTTGAGTTTATACTGCATGGTATCTGCACAGGTTTTAGAAGAGCAGCAGGTGAAAAGCTGATGTTTGATAATTCTGCAGAAACAATGGAAATGTTTTCAGAATTTTTTAGCTGAATGTCATCCTGTTTTTTGCCGCATTCATTCCTCTTTTTAGTGCCACCAAGAAGCACACCCGTAGCATGACGTTGCCACCACCATGCTTCACCATAGAGATGGTGTTTTTTTTTTTTTCGCAGATGTGCTCTCAAGTCCTGTGGGCAACCACCAAGCAGTCTGTCTTGTGGTTTTCATGCCAGAGTGGCTTCCCTTCACAATTCAGCAATAATTGAAGCCACTGTGCTCCCTGGAACACTCAAAGCTTTAGAAATAATTATTAGTCTGATCTATGTCACATGGAGATCTAAAAGACTTCCTTGGACTTTCCAGCTTGGTTTTTGTCCTGACATGCAGTGTTCATTGTGGAACATTAGGTGATTTCCTACATTATAAATTAATTTTATGACAGCTGGACTCCAATCAAGTTCTACAAACATCTAAAGAATTATTAAAGCAAATAAGATGCACCTGACCACAGTTTAGAATGTCATAGCAAAGGATCTGAATACTTTTCTCATTTTGTCATTGTAGTTTGGGAAAATCAGTTGAACCCAATAAAATTAAACTATCCTCAATCCTCTTCTCAGCACAATTAAACTTAACATTTTATGTCAAAACTTGGCCATACCCAAACCAACCACAATGCCTATGCCCCTAACTTCTCCATAATTTAATAAGCACTCTTGCCTCGTTTTTTGAGTCAAACAGTAACTTTACTCATGTTCACAGAAAAAAAATGACGATGATAGAGAATAGTAGAGTATACAAAACAATCAAGAATTTTGAACAACACAATACAGAACTCTGCAGCTTTTTTAAAAGCAAATCATCACAGAACCAGATGGGTTGTAAAACTGTGTCTGCAAGTTTACCTTTTCTATGTTTTATAAAGGGTGAAGCATTCCACAGTTCTGAAGGTGAAATACAACATGGACTACGTTACCATGGACTTGGGTGTTCTGGTTATGACAGGATTTTTGAAGTATCCCAAAGAATCTCCATCATATCCCAATTCCAGACACTGGATAAGCTTCTATCCTGGTTTTGAGAAACCTGGTAAGGCATAGACGGAGTAAGAACCCTGGGATACTAGTGACATCACTGATGGGAGTGTTTTTTTTCATAGGAAAGAGCACAGCAGCAGTTTTCACAATGCGATTTGTTGTAGATCTACCTTTATAAAATACAGCATCATTATTCGTAAACAAAGAAAATACATTTTGGTTCATGACAAGATGGTGCATTTGTGCTATTTTTATTGTGCAAAAATATGCTGTATCCTCATAAAATCTATCAAAATCTTAACTGGATTTCGTGGTCATGGTAACTCAGTTCCTGTTGTTTAGCTATGTGGTACTAATCGCGCAATATTGTTGATCTAATCATCATGACTGTGCTTTTTTGTGGACATACATAAGTGTTTTAGCATATACTGTAGATGTCTTCCTTTGTATGGCCCATCATGTGTGTGGTGTTCTTTAATTCTTTACATTCTTACAGCACAAGTGTTTTATTCTTGTTTGATGGCTTGTCTGCTGTTATCCATCTTCACCATAGCTCTTCCGTTCTCTGTTGTCTGCCCCGTCATTCTCATTGCCTGCGGTATCACTTACTAAAGGTTATAAATACAGGATTACAACGAGCCATCACTCTCAACAGCTCTTCTTCGTCTGGTTCTAACTCATCATCACTGTTCTTGTCTGCATCTTCATCTCCTAGAAAACCATCATCGTCCTCATCACCCGCCCCTCTGCCTTCTTGAGTGTTTCCTGTTTGGTCTGTTTGGTCCAGTGATGTAGAGGGTTGGTCCAACTCTGCGCTCAGAGTCATTGGTGTTTGCTCTGGCGTTTCTGGTGGCGTATCAGGTGGAGATGTATCTATATGTACCAGCGTGGCTTTCAAAGGGGCCTGCTCTGGCGTGGTGGGGGGTGTGCTCGTCTGCTTGGGGACCGGTGTGGACAGTAAAGGTGAGTATGAGGGTGTCTTCACACGAGGTTTGTGTAAAGGTTTATCAATTTCTGCTGAAGCAATTCGGGACTGACTGCATGGAAGACTGCACTGAGAGGAGGGGCTGGTGACAGGGTCAACAAGGTCATCGTCGGTGGTCATTTGCGAATCAGGACAGGTTAAAGGTGTTGCAGGGCAAGGGCTAGGGGTAGATTGTTTCTCATTAACGTCCAAGGTCGTATGAGGTGGTGAGTCAGAGTTTTCTTTCAGCTGAGCAGCATCTTGAGCCATTTGTGTAGACCTCGTGTCGACCGTGGCTGGGTGGAAGGTGGGTGAACTGGTGGAACTTTTGGTTGGTGTAGATGCATTATTATTAAAGGTCACAGGGCTGCGCACAGGTTCAGTGGGCATGAAGCTGGTATCAGGCACAGCAGTTGTTCTGGGTGGAACGGGTCCTCGACAGGAAGGGAGGTCTTGGTAGGTGTAGACGCCTGGTTGGTCCGGTAAGCTGAAGGAAGGATTGCACGTTCCATATTCTTCATTGCTGTACGATGCTTCCTCCATGTGTGGCATAGCAGTTCGATGACTCACCTGTGGGGCAACCATAGTCACCAGGTTAACATCTGGAATAAAACCACTCTTGTATTAAAGAGACAGGGTGTGTAAATGATCCTCATTCCATTTGACAACTTAACCTCAAGTTACTGGGACCAAGTGAATTAATTACAATAATTAGAGCTTCAATAGGAAAACACATAACTCACCAGCTGGAACCATCGTAAGCTCTGTGGGAGCATATACAAAAATATTTTAGAATTTATTGATAAACTGATTAAAACTGAACCTACGATAAGAATTGTAGTCAAAAATGATCTTACCACATTGGGGTGTTTGCCCTGGGCCACACAGCCTCTCTGCAGTGGGTCCCTTGTTCCTTTGTGTTTCCTCTTCAGCCACATCACCATAGACAGGATGCATCCAATTATAGTCATGAACACCATGCACAGAAACAATGCTTTGCCCACAGTGCAGCCTGTCAGACGGTCACTTCCCAGTGGACTATAAGGGACTGCAGTATACACAGATAGACATACAAAGAGGTGTTCCAGTCTGCAGGGTCATCAGCATTCAGTGATGTATGAGTGTTTAGGTGTGCAGCCTTACTTGATTGTCCTTCAGATAAAACCTCCACTACTACAGTAGCAAAGGTGGCATCACCTGACTCTGGGTCTACAGCTGTTACCTGCAAAGTATTTTGACTTATTATTACATCATTATCACCTTATTACATGTGTCTATTATGAGATTGGGATGAAAGACAGAGAGGTTGTGCAATTTGATGTGAGTAATCATGCTGGTTAAATAGAAACTCAGATTTGTGCTGGGTTAGTTTTGAAGCACAATCGCTGATTGTAACATTTTGTGCTCCTTTGTCTTAGGAAGGTTTCTTTCAGTTTTCAGCTCAGAATTCTACATTGTTGGTTAATTTCACCATGGCAGTATGAGTCTGATTTAGCTGTTTCATTGTCCGTAGCATTAAACGCAACTAAGCTGCAGCTCTTCCCGCCAAAATAAAGGAATCCACAGGATCTTCAGTTCCTCAGATGCTGGGAGTGCATGAGGACTCTTGTGTTCACTCCTGCAGCCAACAGCAGAACATTTTACTCGTGGCTGATACATTTTAGAGTTACCAGAAGCAACTCTAGCAAGTTAATAAACCTGGCAGCTGCTCTTTCTGAATACCTCACTAGGAAGTACCGGTCAATGTGAAGGCCGGATTATGCAGAGCTTGAGCTGGACAGCTACTGGTAGCCTTCAATTGTGTGTAATATTCTTAGTAAAATTCTTGCTGGCTTGTAAGGCTGGAAGGCTTACAAACCTTGGACAGAAACAGTGTAAGGTTTTCACTGAGGCTCACCTCGAGAACATGCTTCTGTTTTGGTTTGAGTTGACTCGTCCTGGCAATCAGGAGCCCCTCCTTTGTGACTTGATAGATGTCTGTGTGATTGCATGTAGAACTGAGGGTGAAGTCCATCATGGGATTGAAACCCTAACAGATTTGGGGGAAAACGAGCGTGATAGATGTTAGAAACAAATTCTGAATTTCACTGAGCATTTTGGCACCATGAGGGTACTGTATGTATGTGTCACAGTGCATACGTGGATGAAGTCCTGGTCCTGTACACGTAGCATCAGTGCTGTGCCACCATACGTATTAACCAGAGAAGCTGGACTCTTTCCTGCGTTTACAAAGCCATGATATTCAGCCATGTCGAACTCTGGATAAAACTGATTCACTGCCAGAACTCGGACCAACACTGTAGCAACAGAGTACTTCCGGGGGTCGTTGTCCTGATATGCCTGATGGTGCAAGAAACAGAGACACAGAAAGCCTCAAATGTGAGATTAGTTCTGGGAGTAAAAAAAATAGAGAGAATAACGTTCCAGCCTGCTACAACGTAAATCATACCATGACCTGAAGCTGCAGCACTGGCGTTGTGAGTCGGTCAGTCACCCCTTGAGTCAGTCTCACTTCCCCCGTCTCTCTGTCCATGCTGAAACGCCCTTCATCATCTCCTACAGTGAACACAAGCACAGTTACAAATAAAAGCACAGCACATTTTTTATATTAACATGTATTGCTATGTATGTTACCTGAGAGAATGGCGTAGCTGACTGGAGATCTGAGTCCTCTATCTCCATCCACTGCATGAATGGGACCAGGAGAGAAATGCAACACAATGTCCTGCAACATGACACACATTTGTTGCTCTACAAGTCAGATATTCGCAACATTCCAAACAGTGATCCAGTGACCTGCTCTTTATCTTGCAGCTGGACTGAATCTTGCAGCTGGAGTCTATAAATGATCTCACTGAATTTCAGAATCGCATGTTTAACATTAAAAGACTTTTACACTTTGCCCACAAGGCTGTTTCAAAAAGCAAATTTTATAGCCTGTGTCTATGTCAGTAGGTGTTTCATGGACATCATTAGTAGCCATCTGATATAACACTGATAATATGTGGTTGACATGTTAGAAGAAGGGTTTAGCAGCCGACCTCCTCCCCCTCTGTGACGTTCACTGTGTACACGGGACTTGTGCAGATTCGACTGGTCTCATCCTGGAAAAGCAACATACAGGGCAGGAACTGTGGGTACTGGTCATCTCCATCTAGGACAGTGATGGTGATGTTGGTGCTGATACTGAAATGCTCAGCAGTGTTCATTTCCTGAGATGATGACAAGTCAAAAACACAGAATCGGTGAAACAGATGAAGACTTGACCCAGAGTATGGAATAGTTTATTTTATAGTAATCATCGGGAACTTCTAGCAGTAACAAGAAATGAAGAAACCTATACAACTATTTAGATGAATGTATGGATACATTTACTTGCACATGGAGCTGTAAAAAGCAATCAAAAATTAAATGTACATACTGTGGCGTAGATGGTGACAGTCAGCAGAGTTTTGGTCTCATAGTCCAGAGGCTTGGATAGAACCACCTCTCCACTGTTGGGTAGATCAATTCTGAAGTACTGAGCATCAGGCTGCAAAAGACACACAAACACATAAACAGCTAAGGAGTGCTTGTTTATATTTTATTTTCTTTATTCTATATGGAGATAACGTACGGATGCCTGGTCGATTGAGTAAATGATCTTGTCATCGTCTGCATCTGTGGCCTTGATGGTGAATACTACAGTATTCACCGCAGTTAACTGGTAAAGACAAAGAGAAACACTTTAGACAGCAGGAGCAGCACTTTAATCTTTAATATTTATGTTTGCATGTGCAGATTTGCGTGTTTGTGAAAGCATCGTACCTCACTGACAATTAGAGAATAGACAGTGTTTTCTGCAAACACAGGTGAATTATCATTCTCATTGACGATCTCCACCATGATCCTGTACACACTCTACAACAACAACAAAACACATACAGGTTAGCATCTGGTAAGACACACAGAGGAATTATGGGTAAGGTGATGTGCGAGGAAGTGTACCTGAAGTATGTCCTCCTCATTACATGATAACTCAGCCATTATGATGGGACCAAGGGCCTGAGAGGGAGAGACAACAACAGATATGTAGCTGATCAATGAGGACATGTGAAGCATTCCATGAGATAAGAAACACTGATTTTAACCTCTCAAAATCAAAAATATTTCTTGGTGGAACCTAAGCATGTCTACCTGCCCAACATGCACCAAAATGACATACATGCACGTGCAAAGAATATACTATGTACATAATTATGATTTTTAATTATCCCAAAGCTGTTATAATGTTCAAGTTTCTATAATTGTGTAGTGTCAGAAAATTTGGGGAAATTATATTTCCATGCTTTGGGAATATTGTCTCTTAAAACTTTCATGCCAGTAATTTCCTTTGAATTATATACTATACTGGCATGAACAAAATGAACTAAATTTAAATGTGATAATCAGAAGACTCATTTTGAACTATATGTCCATGCTAACATTTAATAAAATTTTAGACTTCATTCAGTTTCCAAAATATATTCGCTTGATATAATGTTATATTTGTCCTAACTGTAGAGTAATATATTATTTTAACAGGAAGTTTATCTCACTAGTGTTTTTGTGTAGAAGATGGTAACATTTCTAGAGTAGAAACACACTGAACTGCTATTCCTAAACAGACTGTGCTGATTAATTGTACATCTGACCCTTATTGGGATGATGGATGATGATGTAAATTTCAGACTTGTACTAATTATTTGTAGTTTTCAGATGGTTTATTTTAAGGATAGAGTTATAGAAGTAGAGAGACTGAAAGCCAGAGAGACAGAGACACGACTAATCTCATTGACCCTTGAACAGCTGCCATAATGTTTGACAGCCGGGAAGCGGATGAGGCTAAGAGAGATTGTGTTTGGTCCAAATGAGAGGTTGTCAGGTTCAGCCTCTAAAAGTTTCTTCCTACAGCTTCTTTACTATGGCACCATGCTACCACACAGTGACTTTCCTGATTACAAGACAGCTCCAAAGCTGAGCATTCAGGGTTTACGAGGACACATCCGGAGTCATTACCTCTCGGTCAAGGATCTTGTCAGCTGATGTGTTGAGCCGGATGCTTCTGCCGTCCAAAAAGAACCAATCAGCATCCTCTCCGCTCAGGCTCCAGCGAACCCCCTCCATGGTGCTGTCGGCCATGAGTTCAGCAACGACTTCTCCCGGAGGGCTGTTTTCTTTGACCGTCGCAAATACATCCTGACCGTCCAAACATCCAGCCCAACCCGACATACCTGTGTCAAACACAAACACACAGACGGTTATAGACTATTAAATGTAACCTAGAAGCTTTAAAGGAATGATTGTGAAGTGGCTGTACCTGCGACTGTGTGCAGACATAAGAGGACCAGCAGTGAACAGACTGGAGCCCCGGGATTCAGGTCAGTCAGCGCCATCCCTGGGCTCGATCAGGCCTCAGGAACCAGTTCTGTCTGAGTGAACCAAGAGAGAAGAAGAGCAAAGACAATCAACTAAACATGCCTATCCCTTCATCCTTTATAGAATGAATAAGTGGGCTATCCTGAGCTTAAGTGGTTACATGTTTACGTCTTACGAATCATCATCAGAGTCTGTCCTAATGTCCAGTCGCAAACAAACACACAGTCTACTCCTTTAATTCCCTCCAATCCCTTCTAAGTGGGTCTCTGTTGAGGGGTTTTCCCCAGTAGGAAAGAAAGTAACCCATTATTCCTTGTTGCTACATGTTTCTCTGGCCTCTTTTCAGGTTTTCATGTTCATATCAGCAGAAAACTGCTATCTGACTCACCTGTTAATCTGCTAAACTCATGTATCTACTTTCCATTTTATGATTTCTTTGTATTATTTTCTGCCTTTTTTGTCTTAAAAGTCATACCAACAAAGTCATAACAGCTAATGAATCATTTAAACAGATTTACAGACATATGGTTACAAAGTTCACCACATTAATCATCAAATCAGCAATCAAACTGTGTGTCTATCATGCTCTTGTGTTGGATCAAGATCTTGGATAACATCCTCCTAAAACAACTACTTTGCTGGTGTTGTGAGATGAATAAACATGCAAAACCTTTTTGTTAAAGCTGAACAGACTCTGTGTTGTCACGGATGAAAACCGAACTACATTGTTTACTACACTTCAGCCAACTGACCTGTTGTTGTCAAATCCTCTGCAGCTCGTCCGTCAGCCTCCATATCCTCCTGACTTGTGACAGACGGCGCATCTCTGGTGCTCAAAAGCCTGAAAAGCCACCAAACCCCATTCAGAAACACAGATCGACACCTCCAGGAATAAACAAACAAATAGATAACACGGCTTCACACACACGTACACACACCAACACAATGACCCCTACACGCACACAAACATTAAAAAGCACACAGCAGCTTATGGTCTGTGTCCTCGGATAAGCTCACAGGCTAAAGGCTTGAGGGCGTGGTTTACCTGGTCGCAAGTGAATTTGAGAGATTTGTCTGGTACAAAGACACTTGACCTTCGGTGCCCTGACCTTCACAGGAAGTTTGTCATCCGACAGAAGCTCAACAGTCAGAGACAACCCAGTCAGCTTTTGCTCCCGCTATGGATGCTGCATCAAAGATCATATCAAGAAATGCCATTTTCTTTAGTTCCTGGTAGCTTCTATTATGCTTTAAATGCACATTTCAGGGTATTGTATAGCGTAAAGCTTGTTAAAAGAATCTGAGCATCTATTTTAACCACACAGCTTGTCCCTCCTGGATTTTTCAATTAGCTATATGTGACGGCTAATGGGGCCTGACAAGGGATTAGCTATCAAATGTCGGCTGTTCGCCTACTGAAGATTAACCCACATCCTTTTGCACTCTTGTCCCAGCATGTAGAGGCGTACACACACACACACACACACACACACACACACACACACACACACACACACACACACACACACACACACACACACACACACACACATACATGCACACAAAAGACCCAGTTAGAGCAATGGAGTGAGCGTATCTTTAGGGGTTCTGTGATTAAAATCTGTCATCTGGCTCCACGAGACATGTTTTGGTTTGTGTTTAGGCTTGTTAGAGGTTTCTGTTGTTAGAGAGGGGAGCAGAAGTGTATAGTTTGCCTCAGGGGAGGGGGCAAAAGGAAAACAGTCTGCATCCTGCATACTGGGAACGCACATTTCTCACATCATATACATATATTTTTTCATCTTTTCCAAATAAGATTCAGGCAAGAATCTTGGATTTATCTCCACCAGACTGCCGCAATGGGAGATTTATATCTGTCTGCTGTGTTTGGACATGACCACTGGATGTCAGCAGAGATGAGGGTAAAAAGATAGGAGATGGTTGGTAGACAACAGTTGGCTTTTACAGCTACATCATCTGAACATCTGTTTTTCCAGAATGCCTTTTTTTCCTCTCTTGTAATGATGTTATCTGAAATAGCAGTCATTAAAAACTGAGCTGAAATTTACCTGAAGACTGCAGATTCCTCTAGAGCAAGTCACTCGTTCTCTTCCTATAAGTTGCTCGATTGCTCGACTGTGTGGGCCACTAATCTACTTCTACACACATAGAGAACAGTCCCGCTGGGTACAGAGTGGGTGTGAGTGCAACATTGTTTTCCTATTTGTGTTCCTCTGGGAGGCATTTTGGGATTTTTGGGATTTAACAGTAAACTACCACATTCAGAAAGTTTGACGCCACTGATAATTGAATTTCTTGTTCAAAAGTTGCTGCACTTGTATCTGGTTTAACAAAGTTTTCAGCCAGTGAACGCTCTCAGCCTGGAAGCACCGTGCCAAAAGATGCCTCCGGGGAACATTTTTTAATTGTGATTATTACAGACTAACTGGCATGAGTCATGGATGAGGGTGGAAAGACTTTTATTAAGTTTCAAATCAGCTTTAAATATGTAGACTGGATGTGGAAAACAATCTGGCACCAGAGGGACGAGGGACTCTCCAATCTGCTACACTCATTAACCAACACCTGGGTGTCTTTAACCCAACATAATACTTAATCAAGACATAGGGGCATATGTCTGCCTTTCTGTCCTGCGCTACTTCAGACATAGAAGTCATGAGGGCATTTTGAGACAGGCTCTGAGATAATAAACAAAAGACAACAACATGAAGGAAAAGCCAAGAGTCCTGGAGACAAAACTGAGCACAGTGGGATGCAAGCTGGGACTCTTTCCAAAGCAGTGAAACATGACTACTTATGTTTACCCCCACCCTCTCTTCTCTCTGCCTCTTTGTCTCTCTGTACACACACATAAAGCCCTTCATATATTTTGGCTGCTTCTGCTGCTGCATGGCTCCCCTCCAGTCTCCAGACCAGGTTTTAGCTGATTACCAAAACGGGGGTCTTCGAGAATCAACACCACTGAGCAGTGCTGGGTGGAGAACTTTTTTGACAAAAAAGAAAAAAAACAACGCTTTTACTCTCAGATACTCTTCTGGGTCAGACCGAGGCTGAGATAAGAGCTGGCGACGCTCAGACGCGCTGAACACCTGAACCTTTTTCGTTTCTTATTTTGCGCGTCTATCTTTTTCGTCTTCCTCCTTTTCATATCAGAAATCTGGGATATCTAGACAAGCTTTATAAATGTTATCACCATACTCTTTCAGCAGCGATCTGTCCTTGTGATAATGAAGTGAAAGTGCGCTGCAGATACGGCCCCAGGGGGGAATGTGAAGTGTGTGACTGCAGATAAGTGACGCCCTGCCCGCATCCAGATGTTTCATGTTTCCCCTGCGCGCTCTTTGGAGAGATCTGCTCGCGGAGGAGCGGTGAAATCTTGATCATACATTGCATGCTCCATGGCACCACATCGGATTAAAAGAGCAAGGGACACGATGCTTTTTGCGTAAGGTGGTTGGCTTTTTGCTCCAGGGTTTAACTTTTTTTTTCCTGCTTCTGGAGTTTGGAGAAACTGAGGATGGCCGCGCTGCAGGAGATACATTTGGTTTTGGGCTTCATTGCGCTTTTTGTGCACGGAAATTCTAGTCCAAATCACGAGAATGGTGAGATTACAAGAAGTGTGCTCTGGTCAAATGGGTCACTGGTTGTTTGGTTTGCAGTTTTGTTATCTTTTCAAATGCAGCTCATGTGTTTTAAACTCCAAAATATAGCCATAACTTCCAAATAAATGTAGGAAAAAGTTAAGTATTTGAGATTTAGTTGAGTTGAAGAAGAAAATAAAACTTCTATTTGGCACTATGATTATATTCTCAAGCAAACTTTTATTGTAACTCTCAGATTCAGCTTTTAGCAGTGAATCTCCATATTTAAAAGAGTGTGAGATGATGTATTGTGTTAGCTGAGAGGCAGACAGATCAGACTGACTGTATCATGCTGCTTTGAGGTCAGTGAGGCAGCCATGTGTGACCGGCTGATGAATGGCTTCATTCTGATTCCCTCTCACACAGAACCGCAGTCATTAAACCCAGAAACCACACTGGCAACCTCTAACCTGATGCTCCATGGCTGTGTATGTTTTGTCTCTGACTGTCTGTCTTTTCTTCTTTCCCAGTGATTGACCTCCTGGCAGCTCTAAACATGTCCCACCATGTAAGCGGCGTGACCAGACTGCAGAGCTCCAGCAGCACGGTGTATAAAATACGTCCAAGAGCTCCCTACCTGACCCTTCCCCGTGAATATTCCCACTTCTTGTACTCCAACCTTCAGGGCAGCATAGGGGTGAATTTGGTGGGTCATCAGGTGTCGGGATCCAGTGCCACCGTTTTTTCTCTCTCCTCTGCATCCTCGCCCATCCTCCAGATCATCTCCTCCAACCTCAATCAGTCTCTGCGTTTGGACTACCAGGCCGAGGGAAGATCCCAGGGCCTCGCCAGTGTTCACTTTCCGGGAAGAAATCCCTTCTCCAGGGAGGAGTGGGTACAGCTGGCTGTGAGCCTGGAGCCTGATAGACTGACATTTTTTGTGGACTGTCAAGAAGCAGCTGTTTTACCAATAAAACGTGAGAACAGGATCAACCTGAAACTGCCTCAAGATGTTGTCATCAGTCTTGCCAGCACACCCGGGAAGAAAGACAGCAAATTTAGCGTGAGTCTTGACCATTCTGCACACCTGTGTACATTCAAATACAGCAAGAACTACATGTCAGATTACAGTATTTTTTAAGAGTTTTTTGAAGGATCAGCAGTGATTTGATTTCTGACTTGAGTATCTGCTTGCATCTGAAAACGAAAGGAAAGAATTGAAGCTCATTGCATAATCACAAAATGAATGAAATGTTAGAAACACAGCACCAGAATATGTGCCATAACATACAGCATCACTCCTGCCTCCATTGTGTGTTTTTTTGAAATACAGGGATATTTCAAGACTGCTGAAATTTCACTGAAAGCATATCAAAGGCGTCCGTGGATCTGTGGCAACATTACAGGTAAAGAGAGATTATCTTCATCGAAACTGAATCACTTTCTCTGTTTGGAGAGGGAGTAATGTATGTGCATATTCCCCCCCTCAAACATGTTTAGTGTGATCTGGAGAGCTGTAATTGTTATTTCTTTCAGTTGATAGTGGTTTTATTGTTAAGGCTGTATATAAAAACATGCTGTGGGCCTGTTGCCACATGCTGAGACTGCAGTGCAATTCCCCTTTTTGCTTCATTTGTTCTCTCCATTGTTGCTAATTCATTACAGTTCTGTCGCACTGGAAGACATGAAAGGAATTTCTGTCAGCGATGAGCTCTCTTGTCATGAGCAGCTGTAAAAACTTGTAAATCACTGGTAGAACCGTATTTAGCTTCTCTGTCTTGAATCCCAAACAGTAAGACACTTCTGTCTTACTCATACTCAGTAATGGGACCACCGTAGTAGCGCTTTGGGTCCCCCAGGCAGAAAGTCCCCCATACAGTTTGTTTGTCATTCCTCAGTGTGGGTCCTAATTCTGACGGTGTTTTCCATGGATGTTTGTTTAAACTCCAAAGTTTCCATTTTATTCTTTCAGAAATGATTCAGGAATCTATTGCTGCCCTCTTGTCCCACCAAAGGCCTATTGTGTGTTCTAGATACTCCCTCTGAGGACACACTTAGTCCAGATTCTGGGACTGACATCCATCAGATCTTGCATCGGGATTCTTCACCCAGTAAACATCAAAAGAACCACAGGCTGCAAGACCAAACCAACAATCATCTCCTGGACATTCAGAGTGATCAGTTGCAGAGAGGAGCAGTACTGGGGCCTCCAGGATCTCCTCAAGGGGTGAAGTCTGATTCTCAGGCACAGAGAGAGGACAGGCTGAGGAAGATGGAGAGGAGGCTCGAGGATATGGCTCGTATGCTCGACATGGTCAAAGCTCAGGTAACGATTACATTATATGACTTTTCATGCAATATGATTTGATGAAACATGGTTACAGGGGTTTTTTTTGTTTTGTAACAGAATATAGATCTACAGTCCCGTGTAAAACACCTGGAAGGATGTGAGTGCGTGAGGCAGCGATGCGTATATGAGGGACGTGAAATGGTGGATGGTCAGCGCTGGCAGACTGACATCAACACGTTGTGTTCATGCACATCTGGAAGGGTCACATGCCAAGCAAACATCCAAACTGACGGTGACTCAGTTTCTGTCTTTTTGCCAAATATGTCTTTTTTCCATTTGCTTTCTCTCTATCCTTTTTGTTTGCCGCTCACATGAAAATCTGTCATATTTTTGCACGCTCTCTTGCACCATAACATTAACACACTTTCAACTGGTGCGGAGTAGCTAGTTTGCAGATGGCCGTCCCTCTTCCAGACCCTTGTCTGTCTAACCCCTGTCAAAATGGAGGCACATGTTTCGTCTTGGCCTCAGACCCTGCTGAGTTTCACTGCTCCTGTCCCGCCAACACCAAGGGACCAGTGTGTCAAAGACAGCACAGAAAGGTATTTTTGAGCCAGTGTGGAGTCTTGGACTAGAGTTGATTTATACAACATTTGTAAAAGAACAAAATCTTTGACGTCTATGTTGTGAAAGTGTATGTATCGTTTGAAGACCTCATTAGCCAGGATAACTAGCTGCAGTGGCTCTGGGGATGTCAGTTGGCTGTCGACTAAAATTGGTGGAGGCAGGGAGCCTGACAAAAAACATCTATGCAGTGTACTGTATAGAAGATTACCTTGGTGAAGCCTTAAGTTGTTATCGAGTATCTAAATTTCCCCACTACTTTGGTTTAGGACAAAACACTGGCTAAACTTACGACATTCCAGTCATGATCTGTTAATCAATAAATGATAACATGCAAAGCAAGTCTGTGGACATAACTGCTAAACATCAACCTGTTCACAGTGTCACTGTTTTTCAGTTTGCAGGCTATTGCTATTACATATCATTGATTTACATTTAGCAGAAGTAGAGCTGCTCTGAGACTTTAGCATGGCTATAAATTCTGAGCCTTGTTTCAGTGTGTGTTTTCATGTGCTTTCACATAATCTGCTGTATGTGTTTCATTGGTTCTGCTTTGAATATGTTCTTATTGAATATTTGGTTACCTGGCAGGTCCCCAGAACTTTTCAAATGTTTGAGGTGGGTCACAAATGAACAGCAAGGTTTGAAACCTCCTTCTGTTGAGTGTTGTGTTACTGTAGTTTTCTTATAGTTTCTTATAAATAGCATTTTCTTTTTAGCTATGCATTTGCCTCGTCTTTGCTGTTTACCAAAGGCTTTGTGCTACCACAGTAGTGAATGATAAAGGAACAGTTCAACATTTTGGGAAACACATTTATGTGCAAAAATTTATACCAGTTTGCTGGTCAGTGGAGTTTTTTCACCCCTGGACTGCGGAAGCTAACTGTTTCCAGTTATTGCTGTTCATTGTGCTAAGTTTTACATCTTCTGACTGTAGCTCCAGATTTAATTACCAGATTTGAGAGTGCTATTGATCTTATTATCTAATTATTGGCAAAATAGCACGAGTGTATTTCTCAAACTGTCAGAATGTTCCTTTAATGTAGCTGATAGTTCTTTAGATGTGATTGTCTGTAATGTGATCATGGTTTAGCTGTAGAGCATTGCTCGGCCTGCTACATTGGGTGAGCCCAATAGCAGTGCTTTGCTTTACTGTTGTCTATTGCCAGTTCTGGCTATGGACATTGCTGTGGGGTTTAAGGCTGGGTAAGAGGCCCTATGTCCCCCCTCCCCACTTCTAGGCATGTTGGGTACCCAAACCAGAGAACAGCTGTGAAGGAGTGCGGTCATTTCGCCGCCGCTGGGCCTTCAATCCGACTACTGGTCTCTGTGAGGATTTCCTCTACTGCACTGGAAACAGCAGCAACAGCTTCCCCTCCTTTAATGCGTGTAGGGACCAGTGCATGTTAGGGGCATGCTGCCTCCGCAAACCAAGGAAGGCTCATCCCACCAGCCAGCTGCATTACATTCAGGATGATTACAACATCTCCTATGTGAACAGGACTCCCTTTGCAAATGGCAAGCTTGATTTGGAAGATGAAATGTGGTACAGCAATGCAGAGTTCAACCATACTGAGCAGGAGGATCTGAAAGGAAGCCGCAAAAGGACAGACTGTCGAAAGGATCCAGGTTTTACTTACACCTGTGATTACCTCACTGTAGCACAGTGTCAAGCTTTGGCCAAGGACCAAGCTGGAGAGCCACAAGTAGTAAGCTATTCTCCTGGAGTGAAGTGCTCTGACATGAGATGTGGTGGCGGTTGTGGACGCTTCTCCCAACGCAAGCTGAGGAGATACAGAGAAAGGTTCAGGCAAGGCTGTGGAGACTCCGTTTGCACACAGAGTAGCAGAGGTAACTGTATGTGCAGACACCTGATGCAGCGTAAAGAAATTAGAGATCTCACATTGAGGGAACGACGGTTGTACCAACGGGCGATCAGGAAACTCTACACCAGGCCAGGTGAGCATGTGAACTGAAACGTCTTCTCTCATCACCTTTTTAAAAGTATGGGTATACATGTATTTTATTATTATGGGTTTACTTTTGTCTGTTTGTGTGTTTCCATGTGATTTTAGCATTGTGGAAGAGCTTTGCGCTCCTGAGAGCTGAGTTCTCCCCTACGGCTGGTGATCATGCCTTCTTCCTCCCTTGGCACCGCTACTTCCTGCGATTAGTGGAATATGAGCTGCAATCACTGTCTTCGTGCAAACTAGCAATTCCTTATTTTGAGTGGACAGTGGATTCTGGGTCAATGGAGTCTTCAGCTGCATGGCAGGCTGGACTGTTTGGAGGAGACGGTGAGGCAGACTCAGGCTGCATCCCACACCACCCTTTCCAGGGCTTGGCATCCCATTTTCACTGGATCCCTTGTCTCAAACGAAATTTCAACTCCTCGGTTTGTCAGACAGATTTTATTAATAGTTCACAATGCTGCACTTCTCATACATCATTGTGCTTTGAGCTGTATTACTGACCAGGTTTGTGTAATTGATTTTTGCTTCTCCCTTTAGATATGGCTGCCAGATGCAGTGACCTTGCAGAGGGCTATAAACCAGGCAGACTTCCAAGTGTTCTCCCAGTCTCTGCAAACCTTCTCTGGGCTCTTCAGGCTTTGGGTCGGGGGTCACATGGCTTCACCTCTGGCTGCTTATGACCCTTTGTACCTGTCACACATGGCATTCATGGACAAGCTGTGGCAACAGTGGCAAGAAAAACATCAGATTTCATCAAAAAGACAAACTTTTAGAGATGACCACTATAAGAGCAACATCCTCTACCCTGCAAGTCGGAGGTATGTGAAGATGAGCCCTTTTGATGTTACCCCTGATGACGTGATTGCTTTCCAGCAGCAGCCTTGTACTGTGTATGTGCCCATAACCATTGGTGCACCTTGTAATGTGACATATTTTCAAACACACCCTCAAGGAAGTCCGAAATATCAGATGCGGAGCTCTGACAAGCACAACTCTAATAGTTCTGTCACTGGGGGCTTTGACAGCCGTGGTTTTGACCAACATGGATACGATCATAATGGCTATGACTGGAGTGGTTGGGACAGGTGGGGTTATGGCAAAGATGGTTTTAACCTGGATTTCATTGATAGGGACGGATATGACGTGTTTGGTTTCAACCGCTATGGGTTCAACCGTTCAAATGTCACCTGGTTTGGAATGCATAGAGATGGGGTGTTTGTGGACAAAAGGACAGAAAAGCATAATGGAGACAGGACTTATAGAAAGACACACAGAGATAACACAGTGTCCAAACTCTTTGGCGACAGAGGCTACAGCATGTATGGGTTCGATCCATTTGGCTTGGATCGTGGAGGCTTTGATGCATTTGGCTTTCGAACAGATGGTTATGACAAGGACAGCTGCAACTGGTTTTTCAATGGACCGCACTACCTTCGAATCTACTTCCACACACAGCAACAGTTGATGTCATCCAGTCATGAAGCTTTAACCCGCATCATCCGTACGTGCCCTCACATCGCCTCCCTGCCCCAACACTGGGCCACACAGGACTGGATGACTTTTGGTCCTGGCAAGAACCTGAATGGCCAGCTGGAGCAGGACCAGGAGGAACCATACAAGCCAGAAAATGTTGATGCTCTTAAGGCAGCTATTCAAAATGGGAACTCTATATGGCTTCCAGTCACACCAGATCACAGGTATCATCATCACAAGAAGAAAGAGCAATAGCCATTCAAAGCCAGACCAGGCATCATTTGAAGTAGATCAAGACCTTGGCATAACCCCTCCTTTTGCTTAATTGCTGCAAAATTTTCTAAAAGTTGATATGGGTTTCTAAATAACTTAAAATGAAGCCTTGCAGTTGCAGATCCATGCAGCAAATTGTTCTCAAGTCATAAAGTTTCAAAGTAACTGAGTCACATGAACATCCAACTGCCAAGTTAAGTAAATAAGAAGAGATTGTTGAAACTGACATATTTTGGGGGAATTTGGAAGTTGAGACATCTCAGCTGGCTTTGAGGGGTTAATGTGACAATATCATGAATAACAAGTTAAATAATTTCCAAATCAGTTTTTAGCATTTCAACCATAGTTATGATCTGCTTTTCTTTGAAACAATGTCTGTAGGTTTTGTTTCAAGCTCCACTGGTTCAGCGGTTGTCCCCTCGGCTCAGCACCTGTCACCTGCCCTGACCTCTGCCAAGATGCCCGTTGCCGTGGTTACCCCGAGGCTGTCTGCCACATGCACAATTGTGGCTCTTGTTTCATAGAGTGGCATGATCCAGCTACTGGAACCCATGTGATATGCCATGACTGGTAAACACTGGACTGAAAAAGAAGTAAAAAAAAAAACAAGTCACAGCCATGGAAGGAGGATGAATCACCAGCTGGTGCTGTTGTGCCTGCATTGTGAGCTCAGACAAACAGGAAGCACTTCATGAGGAGAATAACTTTTGAAAGGACTGCTACTGGAAGTAAATTTGACAAAAATGTTAAAAAAAAAAAAAAAAAAAGACAATATGCTATGAAAAATTTTACCTCAGTCAAAGATGATCCACCACATTTACAGTCCTACAAACTCTGCACAGTTGAATTTATCTCCTCTCCATGGTGTTGATTCATTCAGTATACAAAAAGGCATACACTACATGTGTTCTTTCTTATCCATCATGTAATACTATCGGGATTGTTCAGAACAAATAAGCCAAAAATGTAATGTAATAAGATAAATACCACCAGAGGTCAGTATAAAGACTTTTAAGCCGTTCATTTTTTATCAGTGACAGAGCACGGAAATGTGTCTAATGTGAAGGATATCACTTGTAGTGATGAGATAGAGAATTACTACTAGACTCTGCAGTTCCTGTTAGCTCTATGAAGCGTTTTAGTTGACTGTTTTACTTTAAAGTTTATTGCTTTAGATTCCATCTCACACCTTTTCTATTTGCAGCAGCAACATGTTTTCATGGGGGAAAAAATAATGTTTTCTACCTGTGCTGCACCAGACAATACACAGACAGAGTTAGCAACTAGTTTGTCAAAATGATGAAGCAATTAAGTGCACGAGCCATATTTTTCTGTAGGGAAAAGGAGACGATCAAGACAGACAACAATTACTTCCTTGTGCTTGTCAGCCTTCGCCAACCAGTCAAGGAACAGTTTACATCCCTGTCTGTCCAGACTTCACCTTTGACCTTTCGGATATAAAATGTCATCCCTTCATCAGCTTTTTTCACATTCTGATTTTTAACGTTTGTGTCAAATTTGAAGAAATTCCCTCCATGCATTCAGGAGATATTAAATTCAGAAGAATTAGATGAACATCTGGACAAACAACTCAAAAACAATGAGTGAATACTGGTCCTAATTTGTTAGATAGCCAGAAACAAAACTTTAAAGGAATTATAATGCTTCCATGTCTGGTAGATGTCTAAACATGCAGCTAATACATTCATCAACTTGGTAACTGGATAATTTATCAGTCTTTAAGGAACAGTCCTGTTAGCCTTACATGTTTTTCCTTTTGTATTTGTATTATGATCATTTGCCATACTATACCATGGGTTCTAGAATTTCACATCACATTGTTCTAGTTCGTGCACTTGAGATCACTGTGGAAAACCACGCATCACTGTGCGATGAGACAAATATAGTATGTGGGACTGGCCTCATTAAGCTGCTTCTCTTCTTTCTGACTTTACAAGTTCATTCCAGGTTTCCCACAAAGTTATGTAAACTTTGTTCTGCTCTGCTTGTTGTTCAGATTTTGGGAATTAATGTAATACACATGTGCCCCAGCAGCCCACTGTCCCATTTGTCACCCCACCGAGTGTTCCCTCTGTCACTGTCTCTGCCATTTTTCTCTTAATTGCTTCTGCATGTAGGCTGAAAGACTCCAATGGCACCCAGTTGATACACACTCACAGACTCACACTCCCACACACTTTGATCTCATGCATGCTTGGCTTGCTAGAGGAAATGCCTGTTGGCTGCTGGCACAGTAGGCAGCCTCACTAGTCGCTCTCTCACTCTATGATTATTGCCCTCTCTCACACATAAACACATTGTCTCTGTCCTTCGGTGAGTTGTCATTAAAATAATTATCTGCTGAAATGTCCAAGCTAAGCAAAACTAATATTTGATGAGCACTGTAAACACTTTTGATGAAAAACTGCATTGACTTTGCTCTACAGCATTTGGTACATACTTTATTGTAAGCATTTTTAAAAAAAAATTATATCAGAATAGTTTAGTTAGCCACAGGAATGAGGGAAGTTGTTAGAGTGACGATCTGATCTTTTGTAGGAAATGACTGAGAAAACATTCATCCTGTTCAGTCTTCTTCACCCTGTCTGTCCTGCAGTAAATCTTTGTGTTAATAGACTTGTAAGACCTGCCTTTGGTTGTCATGAAACCTGCAAACACTTCTGGTGATGGTTACAGTCCATAAAATGTGTGCGTGAAAGCAAGCATGTGTGTGTTGCATCAGAGCCAGGCTGTTCTGTCATTACTGGAAAGAGAGCACAGCCAGATGTTCTCCAGTGGTTTACAGAAAAGGTGAGGAAATCCTGTGGAGACAGACAGAGAGGGCCAAGACCAGCGATATTTCCACACTCATCTTCTCTTACTTACATATCAGTGTACATGTCAGCAGCTGAAATTTGCTCAAAAGTGTGTGTGTACTAAAGATTTCTACTCATCTTCAGGGTGCGAGCCGGATGGTACAGTTCACAGTGTGTCCCACAACACTGTAGATGGCTGTCAGACATGTACATGTAAGGTGAGTATTTGAAATATAGCCACAATAATGCGCAGTCTTATATTTATTAATTCTGAACTACGTTTTTCCGGTTCCATCACCATGCTCTCTCGTTTGTTTCTCTTCTCTGGCAACAGGGTGGTCAGAGGGAGTGCTCTCCTCAGCCATGCCCTACACTGGACTGCTTGGTGACGGAGAATGTACCAGGAGACTGCTGCCAGCAATGCAGAGGTAAAGATGCAAAAAAAAAAAAAATGTAACAATGCATATGAAAGAAAACATTATTTAGTTAGTTAAATATGAACTGATAGTATGCATTGATTTTCTTGCACTGTTACGCATGTGGGAGGTGTTCAAAAATATTACTATGGTACAGAATATAATAGGAGTGCATCTGGTGCAGCGCTTCCAAAACTTTTTAGCCCCCAACCCCAGAAATAACAGCACCAGAGACTTGCGACCCCACTATCCCTGCAGATGGTTTAGGCACACAATTGTTGCACATGACTGCACAACAGCTTAATAACTATAATCTTATTATTGTTCTATCGCAATTTATTCTAGACTAATAGCAGAATGTGTCAGTTGTGATCATCTCCTTGTATAAAACATGCTGCTGGGTAAACATATAGCATGTAGCATAGGGTATACTCACAGATTTGAAAATCGTTTGTAATAATTATGACATAAATCTGCTATTTATAACTGTATTTTATTTCTTGAAGTAATCTTGCAACTCCTTATTATCTCCTGAGGGAACTATGGATCTAGAAACTAAGCTGGAATGAGTTATACTTGTTTTTATGATTACCCAGACTCTTTATAAATTACATTTACCTGTTATTTTTATTTACAAATGAGTGTGTTCTGTGTTGTCACATGAATAGTCTACTATTCAAACAGTTTTCCCCTGTAATGTTATTGTGATTTAAACTTACGCATTGACCCGGGCAGCAATGTTCTCCCACACCGTCTCCCTCTCTTTTGCAGCTGCAGGTGTTGCACTTCTTTCTAAAAACGTGTTCAAACTCGCTATATAAGCGCATTAAGATTTCCAATTCAAACGGTGTAGCCCTCCGCTTCCCCGTTGCCATGGTGACTCGTCGAATCGGCGCTCCATTGATACTGGCTTTTCAGAGTTGTGGTGCACGCGTTTAACTCCGGGTGAAACTACTCCAAGTTGATTTAACCAACTCAAATCAGTCGTTGTGAAACCGAAAACTCAGAGTTTCCTATCTCAGAGTAGATCAACTCAGAGTTTGTTGAACCTGCTTCGTGAAACGGACCCCAGGAGACACAAATGTGTCACTGAGCTGAGACTGGAGTAAAACATGCCAATTTATTTCTACTGAAAGACTCGACTGGCTTTCGTGTCTGTTTGAACTTCTGACAGTGTAACACGTGGAAGCACCAGAACTATAAAGTAATCTGAACGTGTTTGCAGGTTGCCACCATTTTGGCGTCAGGTATGATCACAAAGCCACGTGGAGGCCAGCAGAGAATCCTTGTGACGTCTGCCAGTGTTTGGTGAGTTTGTTAGCGACTGTCTGCTTAAATTCCCGCCTACTTTCTCACCTTCACTTCTAATGACGCTCGTCTCTCCTGTCAACAGGAGGGTCGTGTTCGCTGTGAGAGGGAGCGCTGCAACACCCCTTGTGAAAACCCCACCGCTCCTCCACCCAACTCCTGCTGTCCAGTTTGTCAAGGTGGGTTTGTTTCTTGTAACGGTGTGTGTGTGTTTAGTAGACTGAAGAGACACAGTGTGTATATATGTGTGTGTGTGTGTGTGTGTGTGTGTGTGTTTTGTAGGCTGTGGTGTGAAAGGACAGAACTTCCCTGATGGAGCTGTGGTACCTGCTACAGACCGCTGTCAGGAGTGCACATGTGTGGTAGGTGTATTATCGTTTTTTATGTGCATATATAAGTTTAGTACAATTTTATTCTGAAACATATTGGTATTTTTTCTCTCCAAGAAGGGAGATGTGTCTTGTTCACCTCTTCCCTGTCCTCCCGTGCCTTGTCGCAACCCAGTGCATCGTGCTGGAGACTGTTGCCCACGGTAACAAACTTTTAAACCTTATTTTAAATGTTAGAATTTTTCCAACATGTTTTTTTTTTTTTTTAATATAATTTTTACAAATCCATATGCTTTTACAACCTTTAGATGTGAGCAGTGTGAATATGAGTCCACCGTGTACATCAATGGACAGAAGTTCCAATCCAGGACAGACCCCTGCCTCGAATGCCGCTGCACTGTGAGTTAAATCTGGCATAGTTTTTCTTTTTCTTTTTTTGGTTATGTGATGTTCATGGGACCAGACTTATGATGTGTTGGTGAGGTTTTATGACCCCCCCCCCCCCCCCCCCCCCCGGTTAAAGAAAACCTGTCAAAGCCTATTGTACTTTCAGGAGCAAATGGGGCCACGTGTGAAAACTAAGCTGTATTGTTATTCCTGGAAGTGTTTGTCTTTACCTAAACTCAGAGTACATCGATGTATAGAGGCTTCATTGACAATGTAACCGAGTAAGAAAATAAAACATGAAGTCACACAAATAAGAAACATGGATATCACATACAGTATTAGAAGGCAATGCCAATTAGAGCATGTAAGATTTAAAACAAATAAATCAACTAAAACAGGAACATGGGGATTTAAAATAAGATTAAAATTAAGACCTGTATTGCCCTAATGATAAAAATGAAGGCAAAACGTTCCAAAGAAATCTAAGATAAGCAACACCAGACAGAATCTGGAAAGTGATCTAGTCTCATCTGTATGTGATAAGAGCCTACATTTGAAGACATAACAAAACTATGAGCGTAAAAAAAAACACAAAATAAATCAGACTTTGCATCTGTCATGTCTTACAAAGTTTGAGAACCATCCAACTTTATACGCAACTCACATTTACAAGCACTATGGCATAGGAAATCATAATGTAGAGTTATAAACAGTGTCCAAGAGCTTCAGAGTTGCTATTCTATTTCAGTATTTGTGTGAACTGTGATAGAGATCATCGGGCTGGCATTAGCAAATTAATTAGGTTAATCTTCATAATTGACAATACCCTCAGGTCTCAGCCTTATTATGTATTATTGTCAGGTAAAGTAATATTTTATATAGTTTCATATAATGTTTGTAAGGTTTAAGATTATTGTTTTGTAAATTACTCAAGTAAATTCACATTATAAATTCCACTATAGGGTTTTAACCACAATACTTACACTTTATATTATAAAGCACTATGTAGCTATAATTATAACCTCTTGACTCCTGAATTTATGTACAATTATATTAAAAAAAATATTATTTGTGTTTTTGCTTTCCAGCTGATGCTAAATTAAGTAGAGATTGTTAATTTGTCTGTAGCACATAGAATAGATATAATAATAATAATATCAGATATATAATAATTTAGGTCCCACCCTGAACCAAAAGGTTCTGAGGTACGTATTGAATATGCACAAACTGACATTGGGGGAATGCATACCCTATCTCGGCTGCAGTCTGAATAAAAGCTGTATGATGTGAATTTGCAACGATCAACCTTAAGGGGTTAAATGTGCTATTTTAAAACGGTGACTTGACTTGATAATATTTTCTGGCTCTGGTGAAGGTTAAATGTTTAGTTTTAGCTGCATAAAGGATTTCTGCTCATTAAGTGCAACTTGAAATTCATAGTGTATAGTATTTGCCATACAATACAACACTGTGTCGTCAGTATAAAGATTATCATTACAGAGGAGACAATGTCATCTATGTACTGTATAAATGGTGAACAGTTACAGATCCCAGGATTGAGACTTGTAAGATGCCTTTAGCAACTTTCACAAATTCTAAATTAACATTTCTAATAGCCACATGCTGCTGTCTGTCCATGAGGTAGCTCTGACAACATTGTAGCTCATAGATTTCAGTTTTATTTCATTAATGTGACACATTCAATCCCTTCCGGTCTCTATCTGTCAGGCCGGTGAAGTGTCTTGTGAACGCATGGATACATCATGTCCACCACCGCAGTGTAGTCATCCAGCTCAGCGCAAAGGAGAATGTTGCCCCACATGCAACGGTATGTGTAGAAATATATAAATAAAGTTTCCTTCTATTTGGGTCAAGTTTGTTTCCTTGTTGCATGCTGTCTGTCATTTTAACTTGTTGTTCAAAGTCAAGCAAAAACAACCAAGAGTTTTTGTTTGTTCCTGCAGAGTGTGAGTATGACAGGAGGGTGTATGCTGATGGAAAAGTGTTCGTCCCTGCTGGGAGCGGTCCCTGCCTGCAGTGCAGGTGTAAGGCAAGTTGCAAAGCAGTAAACACAAAGCGCTGATTCTTGTTCAAAACATGTTTTCAAAGATGAGCAAACAAAGCAGAGCGTGTGTTTTATGGCTTCTCCCACAAAAGAAGGCTCGACTCTGCATTTATGTATCAAAACAGTCAAAACTGTGTATTTTCTTTTTCAAGGTTTGTAAAGTATAAAGTATGAAAGCACACTTTTTCAAAGCATCTCATGGGGGTACACATATCTTTTAGAAATCTTTTATGCTGCTGCAAACAAACTGTAGTTGCATTCTGTGCCAAATGTGTGTTTCTGTTTTAGGGTGGGAACGTAGCTTGCCGTGATGAGAAGTGCCCACCTGTCCAGTGCTCCAACCCTGTTTCAGACCCACATCACTGCTGTCCAGTCTGCAAAGGTATCAACACAAACTCATATGAGGGTTCTTCAAAAAGCTCTCGGCCTCATGAAGGAAACGTCACAGGAGAAAGATTGTTCTTGCATGATTATTAAGCGTAGTCTCCTGTGACTTCAATGTATTTGGTCCACCGATTGTCAAGCTCTGACTACGTGGGAGAAAATTGGATCTTGAGCCTCCAGAAACAGAACAACATGTACGACTTTATCATCACTCTGAAAATGGCGATGACACAGGTGGGACTTTAGAAGTTCAAATCCACATTTGGCTGTTTTTGCCACCTGTGATTTTTAGGAAGAAATGATGACAAAACTGTACGTTTTTACGGACAGTGATAGAATCAGAAGGCCTTTAATGCCAAGTGAGCTCGCACACACAAGGAATCTGACGTGGTGAATGGAGTTAGGGTATTCAGCAACAACAACAAGACAGTAAGTGAATAAATTTAGAAATCTAAATCTGAGAAATTCAAAAATAAAAATACCATATATATATTTAAGGCTTTGTAGTGTAGAGTTACGCCCCCTGTTTCCATGTGAGGCTGCGAACTTTTTGAAGTCCCCCCCCAGACACACACACACACACACACACACACACACACACACACACACACACACACACACACACACACACACACACACACACACACACACACACACACACACACACACACACAGGTGCAGCTCATCGGTGCATATTGTATGAAATATGAAAGCCCTCCTATGTCATTGCAGCGTGTGTTGTAGAGGGGGTTGAATATGAAGAAGGCTCCCACTGGCGCCCTGACGGTCCCTGTTCCAGCTGCACCTGTGTGAACGGAGAAACCATATGTTCACAGACCCGCTGCCCCCCCACCAACTGTCAGCATCCCACCAAGACTACTGGTAAGACTGTGTGAGTGTACAGATGTGCAATTTGTGTACAGATGACTGTAGCTTGTTTCTTTCTGTTCCTTAGGCTCCTGTTGTGCCGAGTGTGAAAGCTGCACTTACAACCATCGGATCTATACCAACGGCCAGAGCTTTACAACCCCTGACCAGCCCTGCCACGTCTGCTCCTGTCAGGTGAGCGTGTCTGTCTTCACGAACACATTACGTCCCGCCCTCACACCTGCTGACACAACTTCGCCTTTCCCCTCAGCATGGCAGTGTTCAGTGTCAGAGACGACCTTGTCCTGCGCTCAACTGCACCAACTCCCACACCCCACCTGGAGAGTGCTGCCCCAGGTGTCCAGGTACCCAAACTCCAATCACTGTTCATGTGTCGACATTGTGTTGCTTATGTATGTTTGTGTGATCTTAAGGAGGCTACTCTAATGCGTGTTTTCAATTATCGCCAGACTGCAACTTCGAAAACCGTGTGTTTGTGAATGGAGAGGCTTTTCCCAATCCCGTGCGTAGGTGTGAGGAGTGTAGGTGTGAGAGCGGAAGGATTGACTGCCATCAACTGCAATGTCCTCAGCCTCGCTGTAATGCACCTTTACCTGGAACATGCTGTCAGAACAACTGCAACGGTGAGAATGTATAAATCTGCAGTCAGGAATGTGATGACGTTTAAGAAGTTACAATCACACAGCTACACAATATCCCTGCACTTATCAGGCTGCAGCTACGCGGGGAAGGAGTATCCCAATGGACAGGAGTTTCCTCATCCTACTGACCCGTGCAGGACATGCACCTGCCTAGTAAGACCACTCAGACCTAATCTGTCTAACTCTGTGTAGATCAGCTGTGGTGTTCTTGGCACAGGTTTTCATTTCTATGTGTGTCTTGTTTGTTATAGAATGGGAATGTCCAGTGTTTGATGAAGAGATGTCCACCAACACCATGCTCCAAGCCTAATGTGGTGCAGGGAGACTGCTGCCCCCAGTGTCCTGGTAAGGATGTGCAACAAAAGAATAGTAAAACTCTGAGGGTTGAGCTCAGTAGAATAAATATCAATAAATGGGTCAATATATAATTGAGGGACTTTTGAAGTCCATGGGCTATATCTTGCATACATTTTTATTAAAAGTAAAACAAATAGCAATGTTTTATTTATGTTCATGATGATCATGTCTTTACAAATTCCATAGTTATTACAATCACTTGTTAACAAGAAAAAGACTGGATATCACTAAAATGTCAACTAACCGTCCGAATTTAACAACAACCACATTCTAATTTGCTAAAAAATAATAAAATGAGCTGATTCAAAAATTGTTTGACTGTGTTCTTTTTATTAAGTTGAGATAATCATGACAGATATTTCGTTTTTGGCAATATATCAAAAAATCTAATTGTATCTGTGTCTGAGAAATCACTTTGAATTTAGTTACCCATTACAAAAACACCTCTCAAGGAAGTGTGTTAATTCCTGACAAGACTCCAAGGCTTTCTTAGTTATTTAATATAAAGTAGTGTGAGTCACATGTGGCTTTATTGCATGTCAACAGGTTTACTACAATATCTTTATAAACAACTTTCAATTCCAATTGTATATATAGTTTTTAGAAGATTTTTTCTCTAAAAATGACGTGGTGTTTGGTTTTAGGTGGCCATGTTGATTTTAGGCCTGAAAACAGCAAAAATGTCAACTATGATACCTGTCAACTATGTTACAAAGAGTCCCGCAATTATATATTGACCCAAATGCTGTTAAAGAATCATACACAACAACTTTCATCCTCACTCAAGAACCTGACAATCAAGAATACATATATTTTTCTTTTTAATTATGAATACTTTCCATTATCGAAAACAGCAAACTTCACATTCCTCAGGCTTCTTCAGTGATTTGCAGTTTGGCCCTTTCATTAACTTTATTTGATGTAGCATTAATTAGTAACATCTTTTGGTATTTTCTTTGTTTCTTGGCTCATGACAGCACATTGTCAGTCACAGCATGGACTAAAAAGTTGAAATGTGCATTCTTTTTGTTGATTCTTTTCCACTGTTGTTCCTACAGCTCGTCCATCAGACTGTGTATATGAGCAAAGATCCTATAGACACACAGAACGTTTCTACCACCCGTCGGACAGCTGTCAATCATGTGGCTGCAACAACGGGACGGTTCACTGTCAGCGGAGGCCCTGCTCCTTCGCTCGATGTTCTCACCCCATCACACAAGACTGCTGCCGGACCTGCGAAGGTACACGTTCATACGTCTAAGCACCACAACTTAAAGACAAAGAGATTTTGATATTGGATGCTGTTGTTAATTCAGTCCACACATGTATTCTCAAGATTCTCCATGACTGTGTTTCAGGTTGCTTATATGAGGGTCGAGAGCGAGCTAATGGGGAGACGTGGGACGTCCCATCAGACCCGTGTGCTGTGTGTGTTTGTCGTGAGGGTTCCGTCCAGTGTGAGAGGAAACGCTGTCCACCCTCCAACTGCAACCACCCAGTCCAGAGACAGTGCTGCATGTCCTGTGATGGTCAGAAAAAACTAACAGCAATTTCCTTCCAGAAGCATCTTCCCTGTTGCTGTCACTGACCTCACTGTGAAGACTTTTTAATCATGTTTTTCTAGATAAAAATCAGTCTCTTAGTGTTTTTTTTTCTCTGTGCAGGCTGCATGTTTGATGGTAAAGAATATCATGACGGCACTGAGTTTGCTGATAACAAAGACCCCTGTAGTGTTTGTTACTGTTACGGAGGAGACGTCACCTGCACCAAGATGCCCTGCAATGGAGACTGCAGCCACCCTTACAAACCACCCAGGCAGTGCTGTGGAGAATGTGAACGTGCGTATAGTCAAAATCTATTCTGATTTTTGAGAGCTCATAATAAAGTTAAAATAAACCTGTCTTCATTTATCAGGCTGTTCCTATAATGGTGTCGTCCTCGTCAGTGGACAGTCCATCCCTGACCCAGGAAACCCCTGCTCTCAATGTACCTGCCAGGTAGCATCAACACGTATAGCCTATGCATTCATGCTGGTTGTTTGTTTTGGACAACACTTGGAACTTTTTTCCCTTACAGAGCGGTTCAGTGCGATGCGTAAGGAAGCAGTGTCCACCAGCTCCTTGCCCTCATCCCACCGCCAACCAGTGTGGCTGCCCCGTCTGTGATGGTATCCAGCTTACAACATAACACAGCTCATGTTACATATAGTCAGTAAGTCTAAGTAATGAGCTTCACTGTGTGTGTAGGTTGCCAGTTCCAAGGTGTGACTTATGTTGACGGACAGATGCTTCCCGGAGGAGCATGCCAGGACTGCACATGCTCAGTGAGTGCATTAGTTAGACTTGCTGCATTCTCCCAGCTGCTGTGCGTCTTCACTATCTACAACCTTTTTTACAGAGAGGTGAGGTGGTTTGTGAACAGAGAAGATGCCCGGCGGTTTCGTGCTCACATCCAGCTCTGGATGGCTGTGCATGTGGAGTGTGTGACAGATGTAGCTTTCACGGACGAGACTGTTACAATGGAGAGCGATTCCCACATCCTTCAGACCGCTGCCAGCAATGCTCCTGTCTGGTACTTTGATGCACATACAGTATTTTCATCTGTACTCACTGTAGATTTGACCTTACTGTTTGTGGAGCATGTCAACCACACTGGATGACAGATAAATCATTTTTTTACTAAAAAATATGAGGTTACAAGTTTATATTAAAGAAACAATTCAACAAAATTAGTTGTTTGAGTATCAAATACCTGCCCCTTGTAGGACGGAAAAGTTTGCAGCTTGATTCTTAACAGAGGATGGCAACTGTAATTACAAAGGATTCCGATGGAAACCAGGAAAATTAAAATGTGTCAAAATGTGTAAAAACACCTGACCTGCAGCATAACCTGTCTTTTCCACTGTTAAACCAGTTGTTTGGTGTGTTGCAAACATTAATTGTATTACCAAGAAACTGCTAAAAACCATAGTTTTGGTGAAATTTTAGAGCTGTGATGAAATGACAGCACAGAATGCCAGTAGTATATTTGCAGAGACATTCATCTTTTATGCACATAGGCAATAACTGAGACTCAAATAATAGCTTTTCAGGGCTCTGCTTTACTTTAATCCCACCACCCCAGCCTTGCCGTCATTCTTCCACCCTCAAATGTATATTAGAAATCATTTTTTTTAAAAGGCAGTGTGTTTGTGTGTACAGAATGGTGGCGTTGTGTGTTCCCATGTGCGTTGTCCAAACCCTGTCTGTGGGCGTCCAGTGACCCCTCCAGGGGAGTGCTGCCCTGTATGCACAGGGATGTGTTTGTATCAGGGTAGAGAGTATCAGTCGGGCTCCACCTTCACGTCGCCCTCTGATCCCTGCTCTTCATGCTCCTGTCTGGTCAGTCAAGTCTTACTCAATGAAAAATAATAATAATATAACGGAAAACTACCAACTGATGTATTAAATCCTTCATTTATTTCTCTATTTCCACCTGTTCCTCCATCCTCTTCTCTCCCATCAGAACGAGGTGGTGAACTGTCAGAGGAGGCCTTGTCCAGTCCAGTGCTCACATCCCGTCCCTTCAGATTCCTGCTGTCCGGTCTGTAACTCCTGTCTGTATGAAGGAGTTGTACATTCTCAAGGTCAAACCTTCACGCCGTCATCCAACCCCTGTCAACGCTGCACCTGTGTCAGAGGCACTGCTACCTGTGTGCCCCATGTTTGCCCGCCAACGCCCTGCGCTCGACCTGTTGTCAGGCCGGGACAGTGCTGTCCCGAGTGCCCTGGTACTTCTTGAACTTTTTGCATAAATAATAAGTGTGGCTTACAGAGTTCTACGAATTTCTGTGATGTGATTAACCCAGAAATTACTGCAGCAGATTTTTGATCACAGTTCTTAATCCTCTCAATTCCAAAGTCTGTTGGCAGGTTTGAAAGGAATGATTCATTTTTAAAATTGTCAAAAAGACACTATTTATCAGAATCAGAAATTGTAAAAAGTGAAATTTCCCAATGGCCCTTGAACTACTCACCAATAATATACCATTTTATCAGAAAATATAACCAGATCTAAGCTTAAAATTGTGATAGTTCATCAAAATCACATAATTTTACGTGTCTTCTTTTTAAAAAATGGCAAAAATAATGATAATAATCACAATAATTTGCGCTGTCTAGATTCTGTTAAAAAAAATTTAAAATCTGTGCTCAGTGCAACCATGACTTACCTGCAACCAACAGTCAGGTGACAAAAATTCAAAAACTTTTCAACTGAACTGCAGACTGTTTGTACAGAGCAGTTTTATAATATAAATATTGAAAGAAATTAAACCTGTTTTTTATGATTTATGAGATTATATCTGTGTCATACTGCATAGAAGACATTTTTGAGTTGTGCCTTCTTCTAGCTATGGTTGTGCTTGTTTCCTCAGAGGTACAGACTTTATATTGTAGTGAAAAATGAGTCCATACTGAATAAAAATCTAACAGGAGCAAAAAACACCCAGAAACTGTTTGGGTTATAGAGAGTTAATATAAATTTGTCCTATGTCTCCAATAAAACCAAGAAGTTTACAGTTTTTGTGCATGAGACAGAAAGGTTAGTAGAGCTCTTATGCTTTTGGGCATTTTATATCCTCTAAATATGCTCCAACTATATGCAGTAAATCATGCAGCAAGTACCAAGCCTCCCATTCTATTACAATTATCAGTGACTGTGCAGCAAATTTTAAAAATGCAGATGAACAATTCAAGACGGTAAGATGTAGCTCTATATTTATTCACTACTTTCATGCTCACCGTTAATCAGAAAAATGCCAAGAAAACAAAATAATAATCATAATGATAAATAATTATTTGAGTTCCTTCATCTTTTCTGCTCTAAAAGAATTTATATATTATCATATATCAAATAGCAAAACCAAAAATTCTTATCTGCAAGACTGATTTAAATCTTGGTACTAATCACATTATTTACAAGGAGCAAAGAAAGCCATTTTAAATTCACTCTTTGTCCTCTTCTGTCATCTGTCTGTCTTTGTTTCTTGTCTGTCTCTAGTCTCAGGGTGCATGCTGGATGGACAGGAGTTCCGTGACGGACAGTCGTGGGCCATGAGTCCAAACCACTGCTCCACCTGCACCTGCCAGGTCAGACTTTGTAAATCTTGCCTGTAAACCTTCTTTGTCTCTGCATACTTGCCCCCTACCTTATGTTCTATCTATTCCATCTTGCAGACAGGTGAGGTGCACTGTGCATCTCCCGACTGTCCCAAGCTGTCCTGTATGCATCAGGTGACTGATCCAGGCACCTGCTGTCCTCGCTGTAGAGGTAAAATACACCGTTAGAAAATTACAATCACAGAGGAAACAGGTTGTCAGTGGTTGACTTTTCCTTCTCAGGTTGTATTTATGGAGGAGAGGAGCATGCAGAGGGCAGCAGCTGGTTTGCAGACTCCACTCCCTGTATGAACTGCATGTGTGTGGACGGAGTGACCACTTGCTCTGAAGTACGCTGCCTGTCTCCGTGCATCAACTTCATCAATGTGCCTGGGGAGTGCTGCCCAGTGTGTGCTGGTAAGCAAGTCTACGTAATGTTCCCCGAGGCCTCTCCTCGTTATTAAAGGTTCTAAAACTGTCAGTTTTATATTGGTTTTATATATTTACAGCCTTTCCTTGTCATGTGTGGTAATCATATATGCTATTTTTGTGTAGATTGTGTTTTTGAGGGCAGAGTGTACAGCCCAGGAGACAGTTTCCATCCAGCTGATGACCCCTGTCAGATCTGCACATGTGAGGTATGACATTAAAACCAGGTCCCTGAAAATGATCTAATAGTGGTGATAGGTGACTGATATTTAATGTTATGTTTAGTTATGTTTTTAATGCCTTTTTTTTCTAAAAGTTATGATTTTCAATGTAAAATTTATCTTAATATATAAAACATGAGACAAAGTTCCTGCGTAATGCAATAGTAGTAGTAGTTGTAATCCAGTCTGTTCTTATCTCAGGTGATGCCGGACGGAGAACAGCACCTGAAGTGTTACCGAAAGCAGTGTCCCAGTTTGGTTGACTGTCCTAAGAGCAACATCTTGTTCTCTGGACCAGACTCCTGCTGTCCCGTCTGTGCACGTCAGTACTGAACTGCACTTATGCTGTGTATTATCTCTGCACTCTCACTGAGCTCTGTGACATTTGTGTGCATGTGTTTATGTTTAGAGCCTCTGAGTAACTGTACTGCAAGGCTGATCGGCAATGAAGTGCTGGCAACAGATGACCCCTGTTTTACCTGCCAGTGCAAGGTAAAATAGCAAGAACACCTCAGGAATATTGTTCAGAACATTCATTAATTACTTATTTGTTTACTGCTGAATTGTTGGTCCACTACGTAACTCCCTGCAATGATACTGTTTCTCTGTCTGTCTAACTCAGGATCTGACCTGGACCTGCTTACACCAGAACTGCCCTCCGCTCTCTTGCCCTCCTAATGAACAATTCACCCCTCCAGACGGCTGCTGTCCCGTTTGTAAACGTGAGATTTGACACCATAAATAATCACATCACAACCTACAATGTGACCCAACGGCACTTGCATTTAATAAATATCAATAATTACGATGTCTCTTGCAGATTGTGTGATTGAGAGTCAGAACCAGCGTATGATCAACGGCACCAGCTGGACAGACAGCGATGATGATTGTATCACCTGCACCTGTAAGGTGAGTCAGACAGAAATACACTGATCATTATGGCATTTTTACCAATAATTATTTTGCTTCACAACATAATATGGTAGATCAACACAAGTAAAGGATTTCGATCCGTATGAGTGTGAATAAACCAGCAGAAAAAGGTTTTAATGATGCTATTCTAACTTATTTAAGCTCTAAGGACAATTATATGATTTTAAACTCATTTTTAAAGCTCAAGACATAGTGTAGAGTGAAGCAGAAGTGAAATAACAGGACCTCAGCTATCTTAGCATGGCTGCAGCTTGATGATGTAGATCAGAACCTGATTGGTGAGGTGTCTTTGTTAAGGAAAATATTGAAATTACTCTTAAATAAAAGCACAACAGTAAGACCTAATAAAAGAAAACAGATTTCCTAAACTAGACCTGAGATTGTTGATAGACTTTGTATCTATTCAGATCTTCTACCTCTTAAATAATCCTATTTTTTTGTCTGGATGCTTCCTCAGTTGGGCTACATTGAATGCAGCATTGAAGAGTGTCCACCTGCGGTTTGTCTCAGTGGCCAAAAACAAGTGAAGCCTCCTGGGAAATGCTGCCCTGAATGTCAAGGTATCACAGTCAGCAGATGAAATGAGCTGCCACAGCTGTAGTCCTAACTGAAAGTCTTGTCTAACATGTTTAATTTGTGTGTGTGTGTGTGTGTGTGTGTGTGTTGTAGACTCGGAGGCGTCGTGCCTGTACCAGGGGACAGTGTATCACTCTAATGAACAGTGGGAGGTGGATGAGTGTACCAGCTGTACATGTGTGTCTGGAGACGTACACTGCCGCAGTGAACGCTGCCCTCCCCTCACCTGTGCAACAGTCAGTTCAACAAGCACACACACTGGCTTTCTCTGTGTTTCATCATAGTCTGAAATGTTCCCATGATGCCTCACTGTTCTAACCCCTCAGTCTGTAGAGAATCAGACATTTCTCATCAATGTTTACGCTGAGGCTGGTTCCTCAAAGATAATACCTACACTGCAGATATGTATGCATTTAACTTACACTGAGTCTCTTGAGTTATTTGTAGTTACACAGTCAGTGTAATACAGTTTGTGTGTGTGTGTGTGTGTTTGCGGTCAGGATGAGATGCCAGCAGTCTTCCCAGGTTTGTGTTGTCCCCACTGTCTTCCTCGTCCAGCCACCTGCATTGCCTTTGGCGACCCTCATTACCGAACCTTCGATGGCCGCATGCTGCACTTCCAGGGGACGTGCACGTACATCCTGGCTCAGGACTGCGAAGGAGGTGACTTCAGGTGAGTGGGTCACCATGGTAATCCAAGCAAGTGTTACATGGAAATGGATGATCAGTGCACTACTTTTCTAATCGCTGTTTTGTTCTTCTGAAATATTAAGAAAATATATCACCTCTTCCTTCTCTCTTAAAATCCTTCAAAATAAAGGATCTAACAAGGAAAAAATCCACATGCCAGTTCAACTACTACCAACTTATGTAACTTTTAAGAGTGTATGGTCCTTTTTAGAATAGAATAGAATAGAATAGAATAGGTCTTTATTGTCACTGTTACAAAAAAAACTATGAAAATATGTTTAGTGCTCTCCGTGTAGCTGCAATAAAAATAAACTCCATAAAGCAATATGAACAAAGACTGAAAATATATACAACTGAAATATAAGAGCAGGTATACAGTGTGGAAACAGTTTGTGGTTAGAGACCTGCTCTACACCTGATAATTGCACATAGTATGAATACATTGAAACATGAATATTGCACTTGGCATGTCATATTGTCATTCAGAGGGGAGGGAGAAGACATTTGACAGCTTGGGGATAAAAGCTGTTTTTGAGTCTGTCGGTTTTGGCTCTAAGTGTCCTGTAACGTCTGCCTGAGAGGAGGGAGGAGAAAAGAGAGTGTTCTGGGTGTGTCTCTGAAGTCTTCCGGTGTAAATGTCTCTAAGTGGGGGTAGTGTGGTCCCAATCAAACGCTCTGCTGCTCTTACATCCAATTATGGATATTGAACAGATGCTGACAAATCTGCGCAAAATGAATTGGATGTAAAATGACCTTTTGTATCGTCTTTCCCTTTTAAATAAGATACGTCCATTTATGACGCCACAACAGTTCATGTTTGAGGTCCTAATGTGCCACTTTTCAGCATGTTAGAAATGAAACCTTCAGGTTTTGTGGCTCGTCCATTAACCAGAAAGCAACCAGTTTTGTGTTGGTCAAAACAGAATCCGAATTTTTTGGATCAATTCTAAGATGATTTTATTGTTTCGTGTGCAAACATTCAGTATTTATGTGACTTTTAAAGAGTTTTTGTTTTTTATTTAAAAAAGTGTCTAAAAAGTTAAAAGAACAAATAATGCTCAATGACTGCTCTTTGTTTGTATAGTATTCATGCTACAAATGATGATCGTGGACGTAAAGGAGTGTCCTGGACTAAAGAGGTGACCGTGTTTGTAGGAGACGTCACAGTGCAGCTGCTGCAGGACTGGCTTGTGAAGGTTTGTATGCAAATACTACAAATGATTTTATACTGTAGTCATTTTTGTGCTACACACCCACTCAGCCTCTTTTTCACTCTTCAGGTGAACAACGAAGTTGTCACTTTGCCGTTCCTCAGAGAACCACACATCTATATCGAACGGCAAACCAACACTATTTTACTCAACACTAACATTGGGATGAAGGTACAGTTTACTTTTTGCCTTTTAAAGTTTTCACAATATAGACAATTTTTGAACACACTAATACATGAACTGGTCCACCCGTAGGTGCTTTGGAGTCCTCGTTCACATGTGGAAGTGAGCGTTCCAGGCTCCTATAAGGGCCAGACATGTGGTCTTTGTGGAAACTTCAATAACTACTACCAGGATGACCTCCGAATGCCCAGTGGACGACTCGGCCTGTCAGAGTCTGAATTTGGCAACAGCTGGAGGGTAAAATAAATGCACAGAAGTAATAAAGTAGACAAATAAAATATAAAATACAAAGACAAATAGTTTGACAGCATTCAAAAGAGATAACTCTGTCATTTAAGGTCAAAAATAGCAGCCACTCCTTGTCATCCTGCCGTCCCGGTGAGGATGTGGACCCCTGTAAGGACGCAGGTTACCAGGCCAAGAAGGCGGCCAACAATCGCTGTAAAATCCTGAAGTCTGCTGCCTTTAAGGCCTGTCATCGTGTGGTGCCTCCTGAACCGTGGTACGGAGCTTGTGTGTATGACCTCTGTGCTTGTGGATCCAAAGCTGATGAGTGTCTGTGTGACACTCTGGAGGCCTATGCCAGCCAGTGCAGACAGGCTGGAGTCATCCTGAAGTGGAGAAGCACATCACTGTGTGGTGAGTGAAACGTACAGCATGAAGGCCTTGCGGACATTATTGAAGTACACTATATAGTAGATGCGGAGTTTTTCTACACTGCTTTTGGTGCTTTTATTTAAAACTAACTTTAATTGTGGCTTTTTTGTCAGAAATATGCAATATAATCATGAAAACCAACTTGATTTAATTATTCTAGGGCTTTGAACATCTAATATCTCACTGTGATTCAATAAGAAAGATAGGAGGTGTCCATATTATGTCTGTGAGCTCCTGCAGTAAAATATATTGTTATAATAGTAATGTTTTTTTACTTCTAGATCTCAGCACTACTACTGAGTGATGTTTCATAGTGCTACATGTACACTAGAACTAAAAGGTCACTCCTCCCTTGTAAAATGTGACCTTCTTGTTATCAGCCCCCTGCTAACTCCTACTTGGCATCAGTAAATGTCAGCATAAGGCAAACCCTTGAGGTTACAGCAGTCAGTGTTTTCAGTGTCCATCTCATTGTTCTTTCTTTGCTCCTGTCTTCCACAGCTGTTGGGTGTCCGGTGGAGAGGGGCTTCGTGTTTGACGAGTGCGGCCCTCCGTGTCCTGTGACCTGCTTCAACGTCGACGTACCGCTCGGGGTGATCGAGAGCCACTGCTTCAAGCCCTGCGTCCCGGGCTGCCAGTGTCCCGCCGGTCTGGTTCTGCACAACAGCTACTGCATACAGCCAGAGAAGTGCCCCAAGATCATTCACGGCAACTCTACATGATGCTTGAACTACTCAGTGAACAAGTGAACCCTCGCTTAGTCACACATACATGCACTGCCACCTCTGCATCAGCCCCCTGTTACTGCATAGCAAGATTGAAAATGGAAAAATATCCAGACAAACGTCCAAAACCTGTGCATTCTACATATCGACTCAAATCAAATACTGCATTTTTGTGTTATTATGAATATTATTGTATTTAGCACTGAGTATTTATACAACACTAGGGTTTGTCATTTTACATGTTCATTGGTGCTATCTCTATTTGAATTTACACATTTATGAGATTAAAAAAAAAGCTTTTTTTTCATTGCGCTGATTAAATTTCATCACTGTGCACTGTCTGACTGTATATAGAGTAAGTCACATAATCTCAGGTACTCCTCTTTTCCTTCTCCATTTTACAAATAAAGCAAACTGTCACTAATATTTGTGTGTTTTAATTTTCTGTACAAAGACAGAGAAACCATTCATTATGATCTTGGTAACATTTATTTCTAAAAGAAGATATCAGTTAAATAGGGCAGAAATAGTGTTGAATTGCCAAAAGTTACACCAGGTCAGCTGAACATGCAAATAGATGAAATAACCTTAAATTATAGCATAAAATAGTAAATATTAAGGAAAAATTTTTACTTGAGCTTCAATATTTTGCTTCTTTAAGGGCCATTGCACTCAACAACTGATTATAAATCAAACTAAAAGAATAGCCGCAGGTATATTTCTATTTTCTTCATAAGTACATGGTTCTACATCAAAACTTACTTAGAAATTATTAGGGAATCAGCTGAACATTACTGTTCCCACATCAGTGAGTCTATTACATGATTATATGGTAACATACTGTATAAGACAGGCAGCATACAATACAACTTATAAGCTAGTAGCTGCCAACTTTCACTAGAATTTCAATCCTAAAGAGCACTTTTCACACAAACTCTATCAAGCCTCGATCACGTTTCACTCCTCTTTGTTTCCCTCTGACAGATACACGGTCAATTTTATTGTTCTGTAATCCGATCCAGTTGTTGTCCAGAGCACTGCTGTAACCATAGTAATATACTGTATAATTCATCAGTCTGCAGTGGTGAAAACATGGAGCAGGTAGGATGTTTTGATGTGGTGTGAGAAATGCATTTGTTTTTCATGTGCATGCATGAGCTAAAAGTAGCATCCTTATGCTTTGCTTCAGGACTGTATTGCTGGTCTTTACCAATCTATGGGCATATCCGCTGGAGCAGAGTTTTCCATCGAAGATGTGAGTCTTCTCCACCGCAAAGTGTTTCATGTTCCCTCCAACAGCAATGAAGCCCATTCAGCCATGAAGAAGGTAACAACTCAGGCATATTTGGTAATAAAATTGACTATCAAATCAAATCCCAAGTCTTTATATATCATATAAGAATAATATTATGTAGCTGTGTGTGTTTCAGATTGCAGGAGACGACAATAGCTGGTCCTGTGTTGGTGAAAATGTTTTGGATGTTCTATTAGAAATGGAAAAGGAGAGGGAGAGGAAGGAAATGGTACAATTTAATGTTCTTTTCTAATAAAATTTATGACACACCTGAGAAATCAAGTGATACTAAAAGTAAATATTGTTATCTTCAGCTATACTGGGACCTCCAGCTACTAAACACTGGAAATCTCAACACTTTGCATCACATGATGGATTCCCTGCACCAAAACACAGACCCCACGTCTTTGAAAAATGCGTACAACTCAGATTCAGGATCCTTAAAGATGTGTATGACTGAAGTGGACAGTCTTCAGGTATGTACTTACAGTGTAGCAGATTTTCTCCTGCATGGAGAAAGTTACTCTGTTCATTGCTATTTGGAATGTTTTATTTTCCATGCACAGATGGGGAGACTGCTGGGGGAAAAAGAGCCCTGTGGGAGAGTGACAAGTGTGAGGAGACTCAGGAAAGCAGCCAGGCAGTGCTGGGCTAGGTGAGTGTATTTCGTTCAAGACAAAAAGTTGCTCAATTTATAGATATAAGGGCTTTAATTGAATATTTCCTTTCTGTAATACTAATGCAGTATATAGTGCATGACACTACTATAGGAAACAGTATAAACAGATGTTAGAATTGCTTTTTACATTACCCACCCTCAACATTATAATGCTGTATGCATGATAAGTCGTGTATTTTTAAGGGAATTTGATATATATACAATAAAGAAATAGAATTTCAGTGAACAACAGCCCCTGTAGCAGAAGTGACAATTACAGAATTAGGTGTAATGTAAAAAAAATAAAAAATAACAATATAAATAAAACAGTTGTAAAAGTAGGCCAAAGGAAAAATGTATCAAGTTAGTGACTTGACACAATGTCTGTTACACATAAATCGATCAGCCAGCTTCACCAAGTAGCCACTGATCATACGGGTCAATATGTAATATGTAATTAAGGGACTTTTTAACTCCCTTTTGGGATATATCTTGCACACATTTTTATTAAAAGTTAAAAAAAACTGATGTTTTTATGTTCATTATGATCAAGTCTTTACAAATTCCATAATTATTTATTATGGAAACAATCACTTATAAAGAATGACTGAATATCACTAAAATGTCAATGAAATAACCGTCCAAATTTAACAACGATCACCTTCTAATGAGATAAACAATAATAAAATAAGCTTATTCAAAAATTGCTTTGATCGTGTTCTTTTTATTAATTTGAGATAATCATGACAGATATTTCTTTTTCTGGCAATATATCAAATTTCAGATAGAAAATAGCAAATTGTATCTGTGTCAGAGAAATCACTTTCAACTAAGTTGCCCATTACAAAAACACCTCTCAAGGAAGTGTGTTAATTCCAGATCACATGACCTGCTCCACATGATGTCATTTCCTCCTGAAGAAAAGACTGGCCAGACTCCAAGGCTTTCTGAGTTATTTAATATAAAGTAGTGTGTGAGTCAAGTATGAATTTATCACATGTCAACAGATTTAGTACAATATCTTTATAAATAACTTTCAATTTCAATTTTACTCAATTGTATATATAATATTTAGAAGAATATTTCTCTAAAAATGCATGTGGTGTTTGGTTATGTTTAGTTATGTTGATTTTAGGCCTGAAAACAGAAAAACATGTCAACTATGATACCTGTCAACTATGTTACAAAAGTCCCGTAATTATATATTGACCCATATCAAACTAAGGCTGCAGCACCAAACCTACTGATCTGAGCAGCAAAGCATTCCATTGAAGATTAATGCAACTTTTAATTTGTAATAACAACAATTACAGTTGTGCTTTTTAATAGTATGAGACGAAAATGTAATGATTTTAATATTTTAACCGCTTTTTTTGCAATGTCAAAAGCCACCTCTCTACCTTGAAGTGCTTATTTTTACTATAATTGTGTTGTTGAGGAGTCTATACTTCTCTTCAGATTGGCATCAGAGGGTGTACAAAGCATCCTACCCTTTCCCTGGCAAGGCCAAAGGTTGGGGGGCCGAGGTCAGGCATGGGGCTGTATCTCCCTGTCAGACGTCCTCCTCTTGGCGAAAGTGAAGTACGATGTAGTGATATACTTGCTGTGTACAGAAATGCTTCAGGAGCACCACAGTAAGAAAATGTCACTCTGACTTGTCGTCACAATATAAAAGAACAATATCACAACTTTAAGTGCAGCCTGCTCAGCATTATAGAACCTGCTCCCGATGCTTCATTTTTATATTGCATTTCCTTTCTGGCAACTCCACAGCTGAAAGCGTCTGGGAGATGCTGCTGCCATGGCAGCAAGACAAGGAAGTAGAGAAGCTGGAGGATCTTGTAGAAGAAGCTTTGGAGTCAGTTGACATGCTCCGATTGGCTGAACTTCCAGGAGCATTCAGGATATACAAGTAACACACATGCACAGAGTTTGTACATTTGAAGTCCCACAGCAGTCATTCGTGGGTTCTTGTTTTTGTTTTTGACTCCGCCAAGGAACGGCGGAGTTATGTGACGATCGGCGTATGTTTGTCTGTGAATCTGTGTGTCTGTCTGTCTGTCCGTGTGAAACATTACTCAAAAATGGACTAACGGATTTGGATGAAATTTTCAGGGAAAGTCAGAAATGACACAAGGACCACCTCATTAAATTTTCACAGTGATGTGGCTTATAGTCTGGATCCACAGCTTTGTTAAGGATTTCACATTGCGAGATATAGCTGCTGGCACAGCGTCGCTGTAACCATGACGACGAGTGAACACTGTGTCAGTTACCGGCTGCCGATCACATGATTGCGATCCCACTACAAATTGACTGTGATTTATCAGTTGGAAATCATACGAGGAACAATTGATTAAACTGTGGGGTGTTTCTGAGTCCCATCAATTCCTGCTGCCTGCTACATATTTAGGTCACGTGATGTAGCAAACCTCATTCAGAAAATGGTGAAGCTCATGATGTTTCACAAAGCCTTTATTTACGTTCAGCCGTCAGCCTTATTTTGAACACAAATTCACCTTTCTGTCCTTCACTCTTTTCTTCAGGAAACACCGTATGAGCTTGTACCCATTCCAGCTAGCTGCTTCTAAGTTTAGACACATCCTTTGCTAGACAGCAACAGCGTGGAACCGTTTTCTTTCATCTTTATGTGAGTTTTCACACATTATCACAATCACATTATCACAAAAACATCATAGTTTAGTATGTAGTCCAAAATGTGGAAAAAAACATCATAGTTTAGTATGTCGTCCAAAATATCACAAAAACGTCATAGTTTAGTATGTCGTCCAAAATATCACAAAAACGTCATTATTTAGTATGTCGTCCAAAATATCATAGTTTAGTATGTCGTCCTAAATGTCACAAAAACGTCATAGTTTAGTATGTCGTCCAAAATGTGGAAAAAATGTCATAGTTTAGTATGTCATTCAAAATATCACAAAAACGTCACAGTTTAAGTATGTCATCCAAAATGTCACAAAAACATCATAGTTTAGTACGTCGTCCAAAATATCACAAAAACATCATAGTTTGTGTCTTAAAATAAGCCAGATATGCTAAAAATAGCAGTTTTTCACTCAAAAATAGATCTTTGCTTCCATGTAACCTCCTAATTTGAAATGTATTAACCCTCCTGTTGTCTTCATTTACAGGCACCAAAAAATATTGTTTCCTTGTCTGAAAAAAATCCAAAAATTCAGCAAAAAAGTTCCCCAAATTTCTGAAAATTTGCAAATCCTTCAGGAAGAAAATTCCAATAATTCCTTAAAAGTTTCCCTTAAAAGTTTTATTTTTAAAAAAAATCCCCCAAATTTGGCAAGAAAATTCTTGTAAATATTTTCCAAAAAATGAGTAAAAATCTTCCCAAAAAAATCCTAAAAATATCCAAAGTGATTCCATATTTATCAGTAAAACTTCTAATATTTTCTTTAAGAACATTCACATAAAAATCAACCAAAATCCAGCAAAATTCACTGGATTTTGCTGGATTTTTTGTGAATGTTCTTAAACATTTCTAATTCTTCTTTTTTTCCACCAAAGAACGTTCAAAGATTTCCCAAAAATGTGGATATCAGAAGTTTCACTTTGAAAACATATTTTTTCCCACATTTTCAAACTTTAAAATGGGTTAATTTGACCTGCACGACGACATGAGGGTTAAACTTATTTTGAGTTTTCTTGTCAAATACAACTCAAAACAAGATAATTTCAAGGTTTGATTTAACAAGATATTTCAGAAGCATTGTCTTAAAACAAGTCCCTCCATCTGCTGAAATTTCACTTGTTAAGTGAATTTATCTTAAAACAAGTGGGATGAGACATTTTGACTAAAAATAAGACAAATAGACTTGGTAAGATTTTGAGTTTTTGCAGTGCATAAACACAAAAATCAAAACCACTTTCAAGACTGTTTCTTGACGTACACGACTTGTTCAAAACTTCAGCCAGACTCTCGATGGTTCCACCTTGTTGCCAAGCGACACATGAGAACCATTTGGCTGCTCCATAGCAAAGTAACTCATTTAGAAGAAGTGATAACTGACAACCACTGTTCCCTCTAAACTGCGCGCGTGCGCAATTGCGCACTGCTGACACGGTCTCCGCGCACAGAAAATCTGCTGCGCACAAAAAAAATCCAACCTAAATTGTAAATAAAATAAACACGTAACAATTCATTCTGTGCTATTTTTCAATGTGAGTCAGTGAGTGACCGGTGATTGGCTGCTGCAGCCAATGATGCGATTCACATACGTATTTACCATAGACTGTATATAATGGTATTTACGCCGCTAATCAAGGTCAGGCTTCCTTATGTGCAGCCATCGTTGTTCTCAAAGATATGAATGAGTAGATAGGACACGCCCCTTTGAGCTGCGGCTACTGCGAGGCTAAGCTAGTGGGGGAAAGTTTCAGTGCATTCCGTTGATGAAGACGGCGTGAAAACGGAAACAAGTATGCCGTCTCACTGTGCTGCATACAATTACACACTGCGTCGTACGATTGAGACAAGGAAACTTGGAATGACTTTTCATCGGTAAGAATAGTTTTTGGCTCTTTTTTCATTATGAAATCTTGTTGAGAGCTTCCAGTCTATGAGAGCTAACTAGTTAGCCACTAGCAAAACGCTAAGGCGAGCTAGCAGCTTGACAACCAAATACCAGACGATTAATAGTAGCTGTAGTATAGTTGTACAAGCAGTAGTAGAAATACTAACAGTACAAGCAGCAGTAGTAGTATAAACAGCTGTTAGAGTCGTAGAAGTAGTATCAGCATTTGTAATAGTATTACAAGTTGTAGTAGCAGTGCCAGTATCAGCAGCAGTAGTAAGTAGTCACATTACTATTACTACCACCAATACTACCAATAGTAGTTATAAAGCCTAACTCATGTATATCCAGATTACCATCTATGTTCTTCCTCCAAACCCATTTTATGATTGGGATTACAGGCAGTTCTTTAGGACTGCTCTCAAATAATTGAAATGTTACTAAACAAGGTTATACTCATCAAATTAAATAGCTCTGGTCTCCAGTATATTGGCGAATTTGGTTCTTTGTACTTAATTTATTAGCATGATTTCTTTTTAATATGTTGTGTACAGACTTAATTACTTCTCTGTCTACTTTTCTTACTCCATGTAGGTTTCCCAGAGACTATGGGTTGAGGAGGAAGTGGAAGTTTGTCGGCTTAGACCTGGTGTCATTCCATCAGTGTCAAACTTCCCGGCTCATCTTGGAAGAGTACGTGCCAGAAAGACCACGACCAAGCAGCCTTGAGATCTTAGGCAGCGTCTCCCTGAGGTGGGTGTCAACGGTGTTCACGGTCAGGTCTGTGGTAATCCCGTCAAAAAACAAAACAGAAAAAAATCTAGATTATAAATCAACATGTAACCAAAGCACTCTGTGTATAATGCCATAGTATAGGATGTAGTTCAGAAAATGTCAAAGTATAGTATGCTTTACTCAAGAATAACATAGTATGGCCTGTAGATCATAGTACAGCATGTTGGCAAGAAAAAAAAAACAAAACATAGATTATTATGTGGTTCAAAAAGCGCAAAATGATAGGATGTTGCCTAAAATTGTCATGTATGATATGTGGTTCAAAAAATGTCATAGTGCAGTATATTGTCAAAATAGTATGTAATTCAAGAAAACATCAGAGTATAATATGTCATCTAAAAAATGCCATAGAATAATAATTTCATTGCACAAGTAAAAGTATAGTAACTTTTAAAACTGTTCGAATTCTTATATGTTGCTCAAAAAAACAAAAAAAGTCACAATAATATGTCAATTAAAAAAGCCTATAGTATAGCGTGTCACCCAACAAACATCATAGTATAGCATGTCGCTCTAAAAACGTCACAGTATAGCCTTTAGTCCACAGCTGTCAGTAGGTGAGGAGCAACACAAAAACAGTCCAAACGCTGGTTTCCAGAGGGTTAGACGAGTATTTATTTGAAAGAGTAAGTTTACAACAACACATGTGAGGGGGTTAAAAACAAATGGGTGTTAGTAAAATAAAAATAAATCAACAGAACTAAAAGTGAACTTCATGTTGACATTGATGGGCATTCCAACCAGGAACAAAGTAAAAGATAATCAATACAAAAAAAACCTCTTCCTGTTCACCTCTTAAAACCCAAAAACACACTGCAGTTGCACCCTAAACTAAAACTACCAATGGGTTCCCTGTTTTCCTTTCTGAACAATTCAAAGGTCCCTCTCTATCTCCCCACACATCCACCAACCACTGGAACACATCTCCAAAGTTCTGCCGGGCCAGCTCAGCTTCCCCTCAGAAGAAGTTCCGCCACCTGCCAGATGAAGGAGCCTTTTGAGAGGCAGCTGGCATCGTGATTGGACTGTACTTTGGTCTGTTCCAATCCAGCTTCAGCTCCAGAGACGGCAGGCGGGACGAGTCAACGGAGGCCGGGTGGACGAAGGCATGCAGCTGAGTACAATCCAGAAAACAACAGAGGAGGAGTGCAGTGGTCCAGGGCCAGAACAACCAGAGTAGCATCGTATGTCTCTTAGAAAACATCATAGTATAGCCTTTGGTATGAAAAAAAGCCATCATATACATCATATATTGTACAAATAAGTCAAAGGAAAGAGACATACATTGTAGAATTGTAGTAATTGTGGGCTGACTGATTTACTGATTATCAGTATTTTATTTTTTACTGATTTACGGTAATAAATACATTTAAAAATGGCACTACTTTGGCTCTGAACCTTTATCTATCTGTGGTCGCTCTGTCTTTTGGAGTGATTTGATTGGTTATACGCCACGAATAAAACTCCTTTAACTTAACATCTGTAAACAAAACAAAAACGTATCAACAAAGTTTTCTGTTAGAGTTTGTGTTCTTCTAAGTTTAATTCCAAGATTTTAAATACTTTCATTTACTGCAAATGAATATCTACTCCAAATGTCTCACTAATAATCATTATCAGCCTTAAAAACCCACAAAACACCCCTCTATACTCGAGCACACTTAGTACAGTCCGGTTCCCCCTTCTATAAATCTCCTTGGAATCTTCCACTTCCTGTTTGTCAAAGTGGCCTTCTACCTGGACAGGTTTTGTTGGAGCTCATGCAACAAACATTTTGGGTAACTGCACTTTAATATGGATGGATGACACTGAATTAGAGTCTGTTTTAATGAGATTGAGTTAAGATGTGTAGCTCTGTCATTAAATAGGAAATTATTTCTCAGAACTCACAGAGAAAAGTCTGAAATGTTTGCTAGGTTAGCGTCCCACATGTTCTTTGGCTCAGCTAAAGCTAACTCTCTCCAACTTTTGGATCTCTTGAGTCGCTTGTTGTTAAAATATCTTGCTAGAGGTGCTGAAGCTCAGAAAGTCTGAGATGTTTGTTCAAAATAAGCTCATTCTCAAGTCTTATCTGAACTGTCCTCTTTTGTTTGAACTTTCCCTAAACTTAGGAGTTAATGACAGAGCAGCACATCCAGACTCAGTCTCATTTATGTAGAGATTAAACTTCAGTGTCATTCATTGATGTTAAAGTGCAGTTTTTCAAATGTTTGTTGCACATGCTCCCGACCAAACCAGTCCAGGTGGAAGACAATGTGAAGAGAAAGCTCCAGAGGATGAATATCACATATTTACGTTGGAAATAAATGTCCTTTAATTAGACATTGTCATGCAAAAGTTGGATTTCCCTTTAATGATGTTCAAATCTTTGTTGAATGTTTTGATGTTGGTTTCTTAATGTTTTCTGACACTCGGCCCCAAAGATTAAAACCTTCTACGGCTCACAAGCTGCAACAATTCACACATTATCAACTATCTTTCTGACTAAACTAAGATAAAAAGTGAAAAACTGTCTGATTCCTGCATCATGAATGTAAATCTTTTTGGTTTTTATGACAGTAAACTGAATATATTTGGGTTTGACATTGTATAAACCAAAACAAGAAATGAATTACTGAAGAAAACAACAGATTAATGGACAAAGAAAATGGGTTTTCCAGCATATATGGCTGAATTACTCCAACATTACAAGATACATACAATTTTTATTCAATTTTATTCATATAATGCCAATTACAGGTCAAATTGTCTGAAGACACTTTATTTTTATATTTTTTTGTCATATTTAAAATATGACAAAGTAAGAAATTTAAAGCTCTTGACTAATCCAATTTATTATTTGTTTTTAGGAGACTAATGGACAATTAAAATAACTTTCTCCACTAAAACTAATAAACATGAAGTCAAATAGAAGGAACAGTTTTAAATACTGCAGTCCCACGATGACAAGAATAAAGTTTGTCAACAAAAACTAAATCTGCTGGTGGATTCCATTAAAGTCCTAATAAATGATAATAAAGTGTGATACTAAAGGTTTGTGGTGCTAAAAATCTCCAAGTAAAGATATCAAGTTGAACATCCGGATGGAGGTTGATAAAAGTTGACCTCCCTTCATTTCTCTGGCGCCAACTCCATGGATTTTATGGATAGTGGTTAAAGACCTGCTCTTCTAGTCGTCGTCCTTCTAGTTGCTGTAAAAAGTCAGTCCATCCTCGCTGACTTCAACACCTCTTCATGACAACTTGCTCTGCCTCCGACCTCGTGGAAACTCCAGAAACTCGGGAAAACCCGAGGAGACTCGAAGAACTCGTGGAGACTCGAAGAACTCGTCGGGTGGGGGAAGGTGTGGTGGGCGGTGGGGAGAGGCGGGGGAGCAGAGGGGGGAGGCCGCCACCCACCTCCCCACCTACTCTCCGCCCTGACTCCACCCAGACTCCGCCTTGGCTCTGCCCATGTGGTCACTTGAGGAACTACGATGCCAAAGGGACGACGAAATTATTTCTTTTTATCTGATCTGTAGCTCAGTGAGTTAAGGATTTGCCTATGGAGCTGCAGGTCGCCGGTTCAAGACCAGACACTTCTTAAATTTTATCAAAATCGTGACAAAGACAAACAAAGAAAAGGGCCAGTGGCGGGTCTTGAACCTGCGACCTTCCACTTGGTAGTCCTCTTCTTATCCTCCTGAGCTATCCACTCAGATACTAATTCTTCTTTTTTTTGCGCATTTGTCATCTATTTTTTGTCATTTTTGAGTTTTTTTTTTAACTCGGGTCTCAACTCGACCGTTTTTCTCAGGAGGCTGGACTTCAGCCTTTGTGCTGGAGGGTTGAACCCTCAGTTTCAAGACTTCCCAAGCCTCCACACCTCCCGAGTCCTCAGGACTTGAGCTTTCACACAGTCTGAGGGCTGAAATTTTCTAAGTTCCTGAGTAGTTCTCTGTTAGTTTGAACATTCAGACAGTCTGAGGACTGAAAACCTCGAAGTTCTTGAGTAGTTCTCTGTTAGTTTGAAACTTCAGACAGTCCGAGGACTGAAATCCTAAAAGTTCTTGAGTAGTTCTGTGTTAGTTTGAACCTTTAGACAGTCTGAGGACTGAAATTTTAAAAATTTCTCAGTACTTCTCTGTTAGTTTGAACTTTATGGTTAACAGAAGCCTTAAAACTTGTGACCATGAGTCTTGATATCACATTTAGACCATCCATCTGAGTTCTTCTCAGACCTTCACCTGTGGGTTTTTTAGAAATCCTCAACAAACTTTGATTCTCTTCACTGAACAGTAAAGTTTGTGGAGATCAGAGGTAACATTAGTTTGATCAATGCCTTCAACTACTAGTAGACTTTATCTGGAAAGCAGTTTTCTGAAATGAGTTCTTAGCAAATCTGTCCACAATCAAACCAAGAACATAAAAAGAGGAAATGTTTGAAGAAACAACTTGATGTTTTCATTTCAGACTAGAAAACGCTTTAAGATTTTTATCTGTTTTTGCTCTTTTTGATCATTTTATTGTCTCTTCTGTTTAATTTGATCTAACTGGTGTCTTTTCAAATGTTTTGTCTTATTTGATTCTTCTTAAATGTTTAGAAAATAATAAAAGGTGAGAAAGGAGCAAAACTAATGTCTGATTTGATTTCCAAATGTTTTGTCTTTTTTAATGTTTGTTGTTTTTTCAAATGTTTTATCGGCTTGTTTGAAAAATTTCCTTTTCTTTCCCAATGTTTAATTTTTTGATTAAACCTTTAAGGTTTTTTTTAAAAAATATTTTACCACCTTTTAATGTTTAGTTTTCTTTTTAAATGCTTCATTGTATTTTCTGTTTAATTCCTATTGAAAGTTTTATTGTCTTTAAGATTTAATTTTCTTATTAAACATTTAATTTTTTAATTAAATGTTTTGTCTTTTTAAAGGTTTAATAATCTAACTAAATGTTTTGTATTTTTAAAATGTTTAATATTCTTGTTTAATTGTATTTTTTAAATGTTTAATTATCTAAAATATTTCGTCTTTAATGTTTAATATTTATTAATTTTGTTTAATTTCATAACTACATGTTTTGTATCTTCTGTTTAATTACCTAAATATTTTGTCTGTTTAATATAATTTAATTGTATTTAATGTTTAATTTTCTTGTGAAAAGTTTTATTGTAGTAAATGTTTTTTTCCTTTGATTTAATTGCTTTTTTAATGTAGTTTATTTCTTTAATCTTTTTTTCTGTCAAGATTTTAACCCCAACCTTAAAAATGAAACAAACCCTTAAATCACAATGAAAACACTTCTGTTGTCACAATCATGAGTTAGTCAATTATTCAGTTTATCAATTCAACTTTATTTGTTTAGCACCTTTTACACAGATGACAAAACTAAACAAGCAAAAAGAAAAAAAAAACTATGCTAAAACTATGATTAAAACTCAAAAACATTTTTTTAAAAAAGGATTTAACATGGTAATAAAAAAAAAATATATGTTTTGTCCAGGGGATGGAGGGAGTTTATTGAAGTCTTCTTGGGCTCACATGGGAAATCATTTAAAATATAAACTTGATATTCAGTCTAAGGAAACTGCAGAGCCACAGAAGAACCAACAATATCTCCTGTTTTCTCCTTTAATGAGTCAACTCTTCTTGTGCTTTCAGACCAAAGAACTACAGACTCTTCACAACCTGCTCAAACTCCTGGTACAGGACCTCACCACACGGGTCAAGAAGGTTTCCGTCTCATTTCTACTCTGAAGATCACCTTCTCCTGCTCAAACAGCTGACAAATGTTTCTGCTGCTCTAAAGTCTGGTCTCCAGAACTTCCTACAAACTCTCAAAGTCTCTTCTGCTGCAGGTTGCTTTGTAGAACTGTTACAGAAAACAACACTAAACCACATGGAGGGGCCTCAAGATAGTTGTACAAATGAAACCATACAATAACCAAACTAGTACAACCCAAACGCTAAAGTCTCCTGCACCCTACCAGAGAACCTCTGAGAACAGAGAATCAGGACAGGAACTCTTACCTTCTGGACAACCAACCTTGGTTCACAAACAAGAATACAGAATGTGTCTGACCAAAAACCTCTAAAGACTCACTACAGCCAAGACACAACTCAGCTGCACCAAATCCACTAATCAGTGCACACATTAGCACCATGTGCTAACTGTGGCTAAAGAACCACATTTACCAAGACAACTATCCAGTACAAAGCCCTAAAACACACCAAGAAACACATTAAATACGATTTTACTGCTGGAAGCTGCAAGCCAACGCCTAAAGAACAAACCAAAGCAAGGAACCAAACCCGGTTCTGTGGTGAAGAGAAGCAGAGGAAATGTTTGTCTGCAGCTAAATCAAGCAGGAAGACAATGAGCTGCTCAGGTGTTCCTGATAACACCAAGCAGCCACCTGGACAGCCAATAGGAACACAGCTTACTGGGAGTCCAGAGGGCTGGGTTAGTGAAGGAAATTTAATTTAAAGTTGAAGCAGAAAGTTAATAAAGAAAGTTGAAAACCACCTTCTGATACCTGAAATCTCTGAGTTTTCACACAAAGAACACCTGAACATGTCAAACTGGCTTCCATAGTAGAACCATCATTGTAAAAACGTCATAGTATGGTGTGTTGCTCAAAAAACATTAGGACCCGGTTGTCAGGGGACAAACATGTAAGAAACATGAGAACAGAGAGAACCCAACCAGTAGGTCACAGTTTATCATCCCCCAGTCATCTCCTGAAGTCCATATGGTGAGAGACATCAGTATCTGGTTGTTAATTTACCAGAGGATGCTTATAATCATGCTGATGTGGTCTGTACTCTACAGTATTTTAGTGACTCAATAAATGCCTAAGTTGTTTTTTTAAAAATGCTTTTTAGTTTTTAATTAAGATTTAATAGCCTATATGTAATCAATAAATGACCTTTGCCTATCTTAAGAAAAATTCACTCAGAACTCTGATATGTTAACAGTACTAAATAAATCAATAAATACATGCATACACACAAAAATAAGTTAATACCTTAACTGTGTTAAGATAAGATTTAGATTTAAAAAAAGGTTGTTTATGTTTTTGCAGAATCCAGTATTGCTCACTGGTTGGTCATTACATTTTATTAGTTTGATTTCACTGTTTAAAATGATGCCACCTCTTTTCAGACAGAACCTGTGATAATAAAACAATACAAAATTTTTAGTTCCGTGTTAATAAAGCACTTAAAGCTTTAAGTATGGCTAAATGCTTTTTTCAAAATTAAATATATCACTCCTTAGGTGGTAGTGGCCCCAAGTTCAGTAAAGTTGGAAAGATATTGACAGATACAGACTTCCAGCATCAATAACTCATTAGATATAGGTTGTCAAAACAAACGGTGCCTCTTTCCCATTGTTGCAAGGCAGACAATGTGCTACAAGCCCAGTTTTATCAAAAGTAGCTGTCTTTCAAGCTACAGGAATAACATTGGTGTCTATGGAGTGAACAGGGTCCGTCTGCAATTTGCAAAACCGCTGCAACAGTAAAGAGAGACAAATATTCAATAACTTCACTCTTATACATTGTAGTGTCACTAAAATCACTGCAGCCTTCAACTGGCTCCTGTTGACAAAGTGTTTTAACAGAAATGTAAATGCTGTAATTTTTGAACACAACCGATTCTTTTAATGAACCATGTAACTTGAATGGATGTGATGCTGGTGTGACCACAGTGCACACGTCTGATGTTGCTCACAGTGGTCCAAGGGATGCTCAGGGAGTTTGTGTGTTTGCTCAGATTCATGAAAAACTAGAGGGAACATTGCCCTAAAGTCTTAGATACTAAAAAAAACAGATGAACACCCAAGATTAAGTTATTTGCTTTACAGTGGTCAGAACAAGGGCAACCACAACCAAGGAGATTTTTAGTAGCTTCAAACACATCTCTGTAGATGCCGTTTCCCTCTTAGAACACTTTATTTATTCTGCATGAAGGCAGTTTTGACATTTCAGAGATTAAATTTCCATTCCTACAAAAACATATATGACTTTACAACTCCCATTAAAGTTCTGCATTTTGCAGTTATGTCCCATGGGCATGTTTAAATCATACACTCAAAATATGCCTTGTGGTTTACAGATCCTCGTCTTTAATCTTGTTTTCATTTACTTCCCCTGGAAGTCATAAACAACTATTTTACTCTACACAGCAGGTTTTTTATCTTGGTCCCTTCATTCATTCTGCTATGGACGACCCTGATGGCTTCACCGGGGAACTGCAGTCTGCACTCGGTGCGTTTGTCTCTCTTAAATGTTATGTTGGAGGCTGGAGAGTTTTACATATGTGCTCCCATGCATTATATGTCATCGTAAAGTCTCGGCTTTATTTTCCAGATGTTCAGTCCTGGAGGCTGTGCGTGAGAGATGCAGTGTGGCTCAGGAACCAGGTGGTGGCGCCAGTGACAGAGGAGCTGGTGTTCAGAGGAGCCATGCTGCCCATGCTGGTGCCCTGCGCTGGACCCACAGCTGCCATCTGCGTGGCTCCGCTGTTCTTTGGTGTTGGTATGGCAACAAGATTTTCAGACTGAAAACAAGTCAGATTTACATTTTAGATAAATTCTTGGTATAAATTCATGGCAAACACTGTGACTGATGATGAATTAAAAACAATTAAACTGCTGCTTTATTTACTTTAGTTCTTTATGGCAAAATACAGTATACAACAGAAGTAAGTACAATCCTGTGCAAAACTGCATCATCTCTCAATGTCTGTGTAACTTCTAACATGACAAGCAGAGCATTTACTCTTTTAACAATAAAAACAGATCCTTTGGATAGTATGTATGGACAGTTCAGGCCCCAGATTAAAAACTCTGTGCAACAAAAGTAAATACACCTGTATTAGTAACAAAATCTGTGATCTTTGAAACAAATTTGAGAATGTCTGTGATTTTCAGTTAGCCTAATAGCATGAATATGGTTATAAAATGATCAATTTGGACCTACGGGGTGTGTCTATCTGCTTGTCTGCATCATGGTTCTAAATGGAAAACTATTGCAAGAAGAATTTCTAAAGCTGATTGTGAAACTTCACAAAGATGAAACAGCATACAGGAAGGTTGGTGAACAACAAGAAAATGTCTCAAATGAAGTTTCAGGATTAGTTAGGAGGTATGGAATAAACCATAGTACCACTACTCAGAACCGTGGTGGTGATGCACAGATAGATCAGTGCTTCAGACTAGGCACAGGGATTATCACTCAAAACTGGACACTGAGCAACAGCTCAGACTGCGTGAAGGACAATTCATAATGTGAATACACAACAAAAAATCATCCTTGCTTGCTTTTTGACACTAAAGTTCAGGATTAAACTGTGTTGCCTGATGAATATTGGGAGCATGGAATTTGTTCAGATGACACCAAGATATATTTGTACAGTTCAGATGGGATCTTACAAGTTTTGCATGAACATGATCAGGACTACCACAGTGAATGCACAGTCCTGGCAGTGGAGTACACAGGTGGCATTGTGATGAGATGGAGCTTCATGAGTGAAAAATGTGTTGGGAGATGACATTTATAGATGGCAACATGAATGTCTGTGGATGTACTAAAGTACTAGCTGACAAGATGACTTCCAGCCTTCAGAGGCTTGGCAGAGGAGGAATATTCCAGCATGGTAATGATCCAAAGCACACTGCCTGTTGCAGCAGAGCAGCTCTTTAGACATTTTGAATCCTCCATGCCGATGAGGATTGAGAGTTATTAAAGATAAAGTTTGGCATACAAAGTATTGGAAAAAACACAACATCTGAATTGCAGTAAAGTACTGACTTTATGCACTATTCAGAGGCAATCCAGCTTTGAATCATCTGACAAAAAAAGTGATAGTGTGCTAACTTCTGTTGTGTGCCGTACATGATAGTAAGCGCTACATTAAATTGCTTGAATGGTTTTTACCACAGTTCATGTTTACTTTACTGTGTTTCAGCTCATTTCCACCATGTTATAGAACAACGGCGCCTCGGCAAGGACAGCACGAGTGTTATCCTTGTGGTGGCAGGTGAGTTAGCTTACATTTCCTCAGGTAAACCACATTGTAAGCAAAACAAGTTATGTAAGATGCAAAAACCTGTAATTTCTATGGCTGATGCATGGTTTCTCAATTTTAGTACATTGCATGGCATTGCATCATCTTTCCTTTTCCCACATGGATGGATAGAGTTAGTATTAATCATACTGACTTTGTTCTATTTTTTTGTTATAGGGATGCAGTTCTTGTGATACGGAGTTCAGGGTGGCTCAGGTGCAGGAAATGAACAGACGGTCTGTGAATGCAACACTGATTTATTTACAAAGGTTTTTAGGACTACAAGCGGAAACTAGGACTTCAACAGGAAACGGAACAAAAGGCTCTGGATCTTACAGCGGCACCTAGGGGCCGGGAGGTACTGTAACAAGACTAAATAATCACTAACTCGCGGTAGGGAACACCAAGGCGAGAAAGGCCAATCTCAGGAATACAAAACAAGACACGAGGCTATCTTTACGAGAATAGCGAGAGGTAACTACAAAAGAAGTTTTCTCAAAATACGGTGCTCTTAACGAGAGCTATAACTATGACTGGTCTACAAACTCACGAATTATACTAGGAATGCTCAGAAGTGGTTCACAGCGGTGGCAGCCAGGTTTGGAGCAGCGGGCTTTGGCCTGATGCTGGATGGCGTGAAGCAGCGACAGGTGAGTGGGGAAGGACGCCAGGAGGAGGGAGTCGGCACAGGTGAGTGTTTCCTTTTTCTGAGGTGATAACCAGGGTCCAGTGTTGACGGCGGAAACAGGTGGGTCCGGAGCTGGAACAAAGGAGGACAACGGAGGTTAACAGGTTTGTAGTGCAACAAACAGAATGGCTGGTAAATCAAGCTGTGAACCATTACGAGCTGTATCATGATCCGGCACTGAGAGATGGGAGGCGTCTGGTTATATTGCAGAATGGATGAAGCTTGATTGGTTGCATCCACCTGTTCCTGAGCTGGCTGATTGTGGCAGATGGAGAACACCTGTCGCTCCTCCTGCCCTGCTGGACTGCCCTAAAAGGAAAGAAGATGAGAGGGAGGGGAGATCACTACCTAGGCCTGGCAGCAGCCAGCCTGACATCTTGTACACAACTCTGTTTGGTGCCTTCACTGCCTTCATATTCATGAGAACTGGTGAGCTGTGGAGTGAACTGCACATTTCCTTGCAGACATACTAACCTCCAGTTCACGGCTCATTAAATCTGTAATCTGTGTCTCTGAAGGTCATGTGGGTCCAGTTTTGTGCCATTCCTTCTGTAACAGCCAGGGTTGCCTGACGTCACCTCTGCCCTGCAACACCCTCAACGCCCACCTCTGCTCTTCTCGTATCTGATGGGAATCCTGCTATTTCTGGTGCTGCTATTCCCTCTGACAGATCCTTTCTTCTATGGTGCCATTCCCGTTTGCAGCCTGGCTCCCCCTCCACGTCTGTATGTTAATTAAATGAAATTACATACTGTCCAGCTCTTAAAACCATGTCTCTTTACTCTGGTTTTCATTTTGTATTAGGTTAGTATTTTTACGACAAGTGTGCCCCATATACGTACTGTATATATGTGTGTGTGGTGAGCATGAGAGGAGAACGATTCTAGCAGTTCAG